>NW_023270709.1:20979549-21006366 GCF_011800145.1 Mirounga leonina | reverse complement strand
ATCTATCTATCTATCATCTAATCTATCTATCTATCATCTAATCTATCCATCTATCTAATCTACTGCTCCAAATGTTTTGTTTGTTTGCTTTCTTTTCATTTGGCTCTTAAGAGCTCAAAAACCCCACAGTAACTTGTGGAGTATATTTAGCCCCAGGGGAAAAAAAAAAAAAAAAAGAGCATCTCTGATAGGCTTCACTTCTCCCAAACATTATAAAGGGACACACTGAAGTGATTTAAAAAAAGAAATCTGTGGACTTAAGCGTTAGGTATTCAGTGTAAACGCTTCCCATGAGCCTCCGATCTAGCATCTCACTCAACCGAACAAGGGATCTCTCCGCAACGTGCCTGTCGATGAAATGACTTGGAAAGCAGAGTTGGGTGGGCCGGTGGGGAAGGATAGATGAGTGGCCTCTGTGTCTGTGAGGTGGTCAGTGGGGGAGGCCAATCCCTCCCCCCACTCCCATGGCTGTATGTGCCACTCTTCCTCTATAGAAAGACAATTTGCTTTTCATGTAGTAATGAAGAACAATGTTTAACAGACAAAGGAGCTTCTAGTTTATTATTGTGCTGTCTTTGACGAGAGCTAGATGCTGGGAGAAATGGTAATTCACAGTGTGAATGCTTCTATTCCAGCCGTACGGGTTATGGCTGAGCATGTACATTGTACATTGCAGATGGTACAACAGCCCTGTGAGAACGAGGAAAGAATGAATTACGGCTTTCTTTTTTCCTTGCTAGCCAAGAAACCAGGAATTTCTTCACAATAATTTTTATGTATGTCTCTGCGTGTATGGGTTATTCCTTGGCAATATGCACTGTAGATTCTGATAAATGCTTTTAGGTTTTAGGGTTTTTAAATGAAGGTATAAAGTCTACCATGATGCTCTTAGAACACCTGTGTTCTCCTGCCTTTTCCCTCCATAAACTGATACGAGGCACAGGTGGTGCCTCATTAACTTATTTCATGCAAATAAAAACATATTGCATGATTTCTTCTCCTTAACTGTATAATCACTGAACCATGATTGTGCTGATTAATGCAAGAAACTTTGGGAGGGAAGAATTCAGCAGTTTTTGTCAGTTCCCTTATGCTGGAGGGATTTGCAGTCCATGTAAATCTGATTTAAATGAAAAAGTAGTGGGAATGCCTCTTTCCTGTGTCAGAAGTCTATTTTCCTCTATTTAGTCTCTTCTGTATGTTCATAGAACTCTCAGTGATAAAGAATTGGGAAAAAAAAGGAAGATGAAATTTCCCATGGAGGTAGAGGAATTTGGAAACCCAGATGAGGAATCATCTTTAAATAAGCACGCTTATGAGTTCTGATTCAGTGTTCAGATATTGTTATCAATGATTTCCAAAAAGTGACACTGATTTGCTTTGGAAACAATGATGGAAAAAGAGCGAGTGTGTACCAGAATGCTTTTAGAGTTCTAAAATCATACTGGAAAATGTACGAGCATTCCAACACAACTATAAACAGTACCATTCTGTATTTAGGGGGTGATGGCAAGTCTGTTTTTAAAAGTCTTTTGCGATATTATTTCTGTTTTTAATTTATTGAATTAAAGCCAGATTTATTCAATTAAGATAATACACTTCAAGGTTAACTGCCATTTGCTGTTCATTTAGGCAAGCTATTGTACAGTTATGTAAATTTCATGAACAGAGACACTGCCTGAGTGTCTTAATTACAAGCAAAAAGTGTCATTTAAATATGAATTAAGTGAATAGTTGCCAGTATTTCCTGTCCCTGTATTTTCTACCTTCTTAAAATCTAAGGGCTACCCAACAATCTGTACTGTGTCCTAAGATTTTTCTTTTTCTTGTAAAACAAAAATGCCCCTGCTACTGAATATTATTTTTAAGAGTAGGAAAAACATGTAAAAATGCCATTAATTCATTGATCATTAATCAGAGCAATATCTGAAGAAAAGGGTGCCAGTTTTTCCCAGTTGGCCGCTGGTCATCATTTTTATGTTGTTACTGAAATTTAATAATTATTTCACTTACACAAGGAGAGGTAATTTGCTGCATGTGTCATTTGCCCCAATTCACTGTATTTGTGAATTCATATTTTTAAAAATACCCTCTTTAAAAAGCTACCCATTTATAATGCGTCCAAACACTTCAGTTTCCAGGCTCAAACCCTGGGATGCGCATAGTTTTACCACTGCTTTATCTTTGTTGAAAGAAACATTTATTTTAAATTTAGAACTGTCACAGTTCTAGTTGTGCTTTAGCAAAAGTGACCCCATGACCTGATCCTCTGCTAATTTCTGAGAAATAATTCCCCATGCATCTCGGATTTACTGACAAGTGTTGTTTTTGTTTGTCTCTGTATTTTTGGATGGTTCTTGTATATAAAAATGACCTAGAGACAAATCTGGCATTAATCACGAAGGAAGGGAAGGATTCACAATTAGTTAATGAAAACCACACCTCAGTTCTGGGCAGTCCGTTCCCAGATCCTGTCCCAAACCATAAGGCTGCCGGCAGCCTGGGGAGATATTCCCAGCCGCCCCCCAAGGTAGCACCCGCTCGCTCCCCCAGGAGTGAAGAGTTCACTATTCACTGAGTGTTTGCGTCATCCTTTCCAACATGTTCCCACTGATACATTAAAGGAATTAATTGCTCATAATGATCTCACCATCTGTTAACAGAGGTTCATACCTACAGGCTGGTGGCATGCGGTGGTTCTATTCAGGGATCAATAGGCAATGTCGGGAGAACGCTTTCCCACATTGCCTGCCTTTGCGCGCTGAAAGGGGGAGGAGAGCTTGGTGCCGGCCATCTGCTCCTTGTCTTTCTGTGCGAGACCTTGATGCGGTCCAGCACAGCTCTGAGCTGACTCCAGTCCGATTGGAATGTGGCTGATCTGAGAGCCTCTCAAAGCTGTGAAAGTGAGTCAAAAGGAGATGCCCATTGTCCGGCATGGCTGAAAGAAAATGATCACTTTAAAATTCATAACTCCCAGGTGCCTGCCATCTATTCATGGGAAAAACCCTCTGAACTTCTCTTCATTAAAGAGAGAGAGGGGAGTCTTGCTAAAAAGAGAGAAAAGGAAGTAGTTTGTGGGAATGTGCAGGGGATTTTCAGGCTAAACAAATGAGGAATTTGGAATTTTTTCCCTTGTATTAAAAGGGCTGTGTAGGGAAGGGCAAGCTCTTATTTTAAAAGGGGTGGGGAGGGGGATGCCTTCCTGGGCCCTGGAGCAACTAATAAAGAACATTTTAATTTTTCTCCAGGAGAATTCGGAGATCACCCTGCCTTTTTACTTTTGTTACCTGACGCTGAGAAAATTTTCCCATTTGATTCTAAACCAGGACATTCGTAGTTGATATCCATTCCTATTCCATTGGTGTGGGGTTGGGGTGGGAATTTATGGAGGATGAGTCTGGGAAATTCCTGCATATGATACAGGACATCAGTGGGCACATTGAAAGTCAAAGCTATCAGGTGTTTCTGAGGCGTTTATTCAAGCAAGGTTACCTGTACTCACCACGGCACCTGTCAGGAGTCGAGTTCCCTTTGTGCCTTGAAGATTGAAGAGCAGTGAAGGAATGAAAAGAAAATCTCCCTGCCTAGCAACTCAAGATTCAGCCGAGTCCCAGAGCTTTGGGAATCACAGGGCTGATGGATCAACTACTCTTGGCTGTTGGTCATTGTAGAAAATCGGTGTTACACCAGAGCCACATAGGAATTCAAAGGGGATTTGTGGATTAATGGATTTAGAGAGCCGAACAAAACTACATACAGAGAGACCTATGTTCTCTCTCTCTTTCTCTAATTTTGTTTCAAGTTTTTATTTAAATTCCAGTTAGTTCTCATATAGGGTAATATTGGTTTCAGGATCTATGTTCTATCTCTTGAAAATCTTTTATCTTACAGACAATGACTGAAGTCCCGTGGAGGTTAAGTGACATGCTCAAAGTCACAGAATTAGTCATAAGCACGCGGGCTACAACCTTATCTTGCTGGTGATTTTTTTTTTCCTACTGCTTCATGATGCCTCTTTTAATGGTGTGGGGTTTAAAATTATTTTTGCTCAGCTTTCCCTAATTAAAATATAGATCAGTATCACCACCTAAATAATATAATCGTCCCTTTTAAAATAAATTCTGAGCTCTCAGAAAGATTGTGAAAAACAATATTCATCACTGGCACATACAAAATAGAAAATTGATCAAGTAAGGTATTACTATAAGTCAGAAAATAGTGCAATAGATGGCAGAACCTATTGGTGAGATAGGATGGGAAAGTCCAGTTCTCTTGCACGTAAATAACCAAATAAAAGGAGGAAGCAGGAAAGGTAAGAATTGGCAATGATCAATGCAGAGTCAAAGAAATCCCTCCCTTGACAAGCAGGGGGTCAAAAGGAGTGGATGGTGGAGAGGAGATGGAAGAATCTAGAAGTAACCGAATTTCTGGAAGTGAGAGAAGGTATGTCTGATAGAGTCAGTGTTGGTGGTCTTTCCGAACAAATAAGAGGCCACCACCTTACCCATATTTTTTTTTCCTAGAAATTTAGAATCAGTCTATTGAAAGTCTTTGTTTTGCTTGACTTTTCCTCTGTGGGAGCATATCTTTAATTTTCAGGATAGTGAATGGGAACATAAACTTCTCTGAACAGAATTGTGACACACTGTTTATGGTAGATTGAAGTGGGGCAAAAATTAATTACTAATCCAAATTGATTCTTAAATTATTAAGTTGTTTGACTCTATAGCTTATATGGATAAAGTCAGAATTGGTGAAATATGGGTGAGAACACCGCCCCCCTTCCCTGCCCACCAGCCATGGATAGTATAAATGGAGTAAGAATTGGGAAGAAGGTTAACAACAGCCCAAAAGGAATGGCTACCATTTTCTCAGGTGTTTTAGCTTCAGCCTGGAGTTCCAAGGGGGAACCCAGAAATTATTCCAGAAAAAGTAAAAAATAAAGGTAAGCCAAAAGAAGAAATGAAGTAAAAATTATCCTTAATCCTTCTTTCAGGGAAAACTGCTGGTAACTTTTCAAAGTATATATAAAACAATAACAAAATCAGATCATATTTATATTATCTTACACAGTATTTAAGTTGAGATATGAAACTGTAGATACTTGATCATTTTTGACCTACCAAAAAAAAAAAAATGGCAATTCATACATGGGTCAACCTAAAAGCTTTTCTCTCAAGGATATGTGGTGAACCTTTTTCTTTTTCAATAAAGAAGCAACCAAATCCATTTTTAGTAGATTGAAATATGGTTTAGGACCTAAATGAACAAATGTTCTCTAGGACCATATGAATGAATGTCTCCGCTCTTCTCAAAACTGGATTTAGAACCACATATTTCACAGTAGAGTTAAAACAATTTATGCTATAGGAATACAGTTCATTAAACATTGACTTAAAAACTCATTCATTATTTTTCCCTCTTGCGATGAAATGGTAGCCATGTTCCCACTGATGCATACATCCCTTCATGACTGCAAGCTTATAATAGACCATCTTCTTAACTGCTGGCCTAGGAGGAAGACAGGGAGAATGTGCCTTAAGAATGAGGCATGCAAGGATACCTAGCTCCAACAACGACAATGACCACAAACAGTGCATTGAAAAACAACAGACAACCAACAACCCACAAAACACACCAATAAAGCACAGTACGGAATTCAGAGACAGTCCATTTCTTTAGTGGATTTGGGTGAAGAATGCAGTTGGTGGGGTCACAAGGAACAGTCTGGTCACTGGCTCTGTTACAATTGATTTGTGGGCCGTGGTCCCCAATGTTTTGTGTTTAAGACTTAAATTCTTAGGGTGTTCTAACTCCCAGAGGAATACATAACTGTTAATTTGTTCACATCTACTTTGTTTCTAATGTCTCTTTGTTTCTGTCAAATGCCACCTGAGGCCTGATAGCTACATCTCCTAAACTGCTCCTTGTTTTTTAGGTTGTTTTTTGTTTTTTGTTTTTTTTCCCACGGACTGTGATGAGGGCCAGAAATGCCCATCTTTTCTATAGAATGAATGCATTTTCTTTTTCCTTTCAAGAATCCTACAGGAAAATTTCCTCCTCTTTTAATTATTCAGTTTTTGAGCACAGTTTTTTAAACTTGCTCTGCCGTTGTAATCACTTTACATTTGCTCAATCATCTGACTCAACTTTGTTCTCCATTCTTGTGTTCAAAATTAATACATAGAGAAGATTTTAAAAGCACACCAACAAAAGCAAATACAATTTAATGCTACCCTACCCCCACCCTCCAATTCTCACAAGCACAGGTCCTGTAGGGTTAGCTGATCTCTGGGTTTTATTATTTTCCCCTCTCTTTTCTTTCCTTAAAAAAAGAAAAAAAAATGCATGGAAAGTAAAAGTTTATTGGGGGCAAGAGGTTCAGTGACGATTTTTCCCTCCAACAAATTAATCTTGTATAACCTGCATTATAAAAGCTATTTTTAAAAAGAGGAGGAAATAATCATTGGAGCCTTATTTGGAACTCTTGTTGGTTTGAGTTCACATTTGCACCAGCCAGAGATTTTCAATTAGCAGTGCCTTAGAAAGCAGGGACCCCTGCCTTTGTCAGTGTCCTGAGGAAGAAGAAGAGCAAATAGATTGGAAATGGTCTTACGGCTCAGGATCCTGGGAAAATGTAACAGGTGTTACAGCTCAGCTGGGTGTGAGATTTATGAAAAAAGCCCACTCAGACTTTGCCCATAGAATTCTGCTTTCTAGCCAGGGCTTCAAGTAGGAAGAAACTAATGACTTCATTACCATCTCAATTCTGGGAAATGCCTGGTCCAGACCTGAATCATTAAAGGAAAGGTATAGCACTCTGGGTGACCTTGCGAGATCAAAATGTTATTTAGAGCAATTCCATTAGTCAGAGCCATAAACCTGAAAGAACACACCCTTTGGGAATAATGCTTTGGCCATAAAATGAGAAAACAAAAACAAAAACAACACAAATCCATACAGAAAAGGAGGGGGAAAGAAGAAGGAAAAAAATAAAACAAACCCAGATTCTGTAATCATCACGCCATTACTGTTTTCCCGGTCTCTTTGAAAAGCCTCCACTTCCAGCACTTTCTTCCCCCTCACTCTTGTTGTGACACATTAAATGGCTCTTGTCCCTTCCCCATTTCCAGTGGATTATAATTGGGGGGTGAGGTAGAAGCCAGGAATGATGTCAATTTTCCAAGCAGAGGAAGGTGAAATAAATCTCTTCAGTCCAAATAGTACTTAATAGTGCTAAGAGTGGTACTGCCTATCTGGTAGCAATTAACAGTAAATTTTTTATTAGATAATTGCCTCTTTTATTCATCTGCAGTGGGAAAAACATAACGCATGTGAGTCTGTCTCTGTCCCGTTAATCCCTGCAAACAATCCTGCGTGGTCATTGTGTTGCGTTTTTATTTTACGTTGTTACTCGCGAAAAAACGACTTGGCCAGTGGAAATGCAATTTCAGCCACATTCTCATAGTAGATTTATCTCTAAATGCCAGTCCCCTAGTGGGGGGTCCTCCACCGCCAGATGACTCATTTTTATTATGCTCCCACATGCTCTACTTTCCAGAACACCTTTGAGGGGAAAAAAAAAAAAAAAGGCAAGTCAAAGACAGATTGTTTATAAGGCCAATGCTCTGAGGCTGTGAACTTGCTTCTGAAAAGCTAGGTGCTCCTTCCTACACCCCCATCCCTGAGAAAATGAACTTCACATTTAAGTCTCCAATGGGTTTCTCTTAAAAAGTGTGTGGTGGTGCCTTCCGCCTGGGGGACTTGCTGACCTTTGAACTGGAGCCAGTCACCAAGAAAGCATTAGGCTGGATTGTTCTGACTCTGTAGGCAATAAAGCCAGATGGGATGACAGCGTTTGAGCAAAGTAATTTGGATGAGAAGGGGCAACAAATACTGCTGAGTATAGCAAAATGGCCAATTAAGGCTTGGAATCCTTGGTCATCATATACCAAGCTAGGGTCTGCCCATCACTGCAAGTATTAATTAGGGTTATAATATAATTTGGGTCTCATTGTAGGGACCATGAAGTGACCTATTTAGTGGTCAAAACAAATTGGTTGTGATGTTTGGGCATTATTTCATGATGAGGGCTTTAAGTTAGAGATTAGAATTTTCCTGAAAGAAATGTTTGCTAGCCAGTAGGATATACTGCTAAAGAACTATGTCAAAGGAAATCTTGCAGAGATTTATTGGCATACTTGTAACATTCCTGAACTTCCCTTCTAAAATCTTACCCTATTTCTCTTGTTCAATGTCAACATGTATGGATGAGAAGGTATAAAAATCTTACATAAGTGTTATCATCTATAAATTAATTTCACCCACCTCTTCACACCAGGCCCTGGAGGCAGAAAAGTGAGGAAACCAGGCTTCGAGAATGTCTTACACTTAAAATCAGATCTCCTGGCAAGTGGTCCAGTGCCCTTGCATTGTCCTGACTCCTGAGGACAGTCTGGTCTTTGGTCACGTTGGCCGTCTGTGGTTCTGATATCATCTTAAAATACTTCTTAGCACACTTTCACACAGTAATGTTTAATAAATTCTTTATGATGATGGTAAGAAAAAAATGCCCTAAAAACAGTTTTACCTACTATTCCTCCCTTGGACTCAGAAGCAGGTCTTAAGCTAGAAGATGATTAGAAGTTATTGAGCATTAGTGATTCGTAAAAAAAAAAACAAAAACTTAAAGATTCAATGCAGTATATGAACAATAGGATCTCTGGCTTCAATGGATAAGAAACTAAAGGGTGTCCGGGGAGTGATTAGTTGGAGGAAAATGTTGTAAGAGGAAAATCCAGAGGGTACCCTACTAGGAAATGCACCCTGAAAATGACCATTATTACTCTATCTTCCCTACTTCTGGCTGTGGAAATGAAAATATCCTCAGTGCTCAGTGAACAACCAGGAGCACTGGGAAATTCGATCTAAAGTTTTTGCTGAGTGAGCAGAAAGCAGTCACAGGGTTAAACACCCTTGTCTGGGTTGCTAAATCCCCAGTGGAGAAAAAAGCTGGAGGAATTTGGACAACTTCTGAAGCTGCTAAGGGAATTACGGAGCTATGGATAAGATGCAGATGGAAAAAAAATGCCAAGGAAGGAAGGAAGCGGAAAGAAAAAAGACAACTTGAGCTAGGAAAGTAGTTAGGCAAAGCTGAGGTAAAATCTGATTATAATAAGATTAATGAATTATGGTCCCAACTAAATAACAATAATAATTGCTATTTTTGAATATATGCAACTTTCTTGGCACTGAATTAATACATGGAAAATAGAGATAAATAAGACAGTCCCCTACTTTGAAGGAGGTAAATGAAGGCTTGTAAAGCATTAAAAATTGCACAGCCCTGTACCAACACAGGGGATTAGCTCATCATTGTGTATTGGGATGAGCTTCAGATTGGATTTTGCAGATCAGCTTGCAAATGCTCTGACACTATCCTTGAACTAAGAGACTCGAAGCTTGTCCAAAATGAACGTGCAAGGGTTGCAACGTTAACGAGGTGGTCATGAGATGCGGGCGCCATTCCGCGCTGCCTAATGTTTTGGGCCAGTCATGGAACCTTCCTGGTTCACAGTAAAGACCGTGCATCTGAGTTGGAGAGTAAGCTGTCCTTGCATGAGGGTCACTTGACCACTTCATACAAGGGAAAGCAATATCAACATGAGGTTTTTGACATTTTTACTTTTAGTAATGACGTGCTGTTAAGTAGTGGGAAAAGATGCTACTGGCCAATTATCAGGATTGACTTACGATTTTTAGAAGTAGGTTTGAGTCTTTTTTTTAAAAGGTATTACTTTATCTTCAGTTGGCATGCTAAATCTGAGCTGGTTTTTATTTTAGAAGTTGGCAGAACCAGGAGCTGTGCTATGTTATTATTAGATATTATTTCTCGGTTGGAATTTTGGTGACATAATATAATGAGTGTTTGCCATCTATTCCTCACTTGCCAATATGAATGGTAAAACAACAAAATCAAACTGCAGTTTTATTCCAATATCCATTTTATGTTATTTGACATAACTTTTCTACAGTTAATATTAGCTCAGATAATGAGGCACAAAGATAAGATTACTTGATGTTTACATAGTGCCTTTTCCTCTGAGGATTACAAAGTGGAGGTTTAAAAGGCTTATTAAATTTATATTCCTTTGCAGGTGCAGTGCAACATTATTAATCTTATTTTAAGGATAGGTAAGCTGAGGTACAGAAGTTAGAAAGTTGCATCCAATATTTTGGATCTCATGAATATTTTAGTAAGTTTCTTAAAACAACAGAATTTTTTTCGAAGTTTTTTTTCCCATGAATTAAGGGGAAAACTAAGTTATTTTTCCATGTCTGGTTTCTTTTTTAAATCATGACAAGATGGTAGGAAGAGTGACAAGTCAAAAATCCTTAGAGTAAATGGTCACATCATTATTTATTAAAAGCATCAAATCAAACATCAAATGTTTGAGTTTGAACAACCCAATACATTCATATTGTACATTGTATCTCCCAGGTGCTAAATGTCTCATGAAAGGTCACTTTTGTGGGAGGTACTAATGAATTACATTCAAGGAGAATTCTGCCTATACCCATGTCCAGGAAATATCACTGTCCCTCGGAGATGCCCTCCCACATTGATTTTTTTTTTAAATATTTTTTATTTATTTATTTGACAGAGAGAGAGAGAGAGACAGCGAGAGCAGGAACACAAGCAGGGGGAGTGGGAGAGGGAGAAGCAGGCCTCCTGTCGAGCAGGGAGCCCGATGTGGGACTCGATCCCAGGACCCTGGGATCATGACCTGAGCCAAAGGCAGACGCTTAACGACTGAGCCACCCAGGCGCCCTCCCACATTGATTTTTATGTTATTTGCTACATGAGAGGCTGTAGGTAAAGAGATCACACTGAGCCTCATGAATAGGAAGTGCTAAATACAGTGTTCACATGTCTTACTAATCCAGTCCCAGCTTCTCGTTCCATTCTGAATCTGCTAAGGCCCAGGATTAGAAAATTGAGAACAGAGTTCTAGCAGTCCTTATAGAATCCTGTAGCCAAAGGGACAAGGATTGAAAAGACCATTTCTTGGAGTTTCTTTTCCCCCAACTCTGTTTCTCTTTTCTGCATCTTTGCATAAACTTGGCCATTTTAACTGCCTCTGTAGATTGTCTCCAACTAATAAGGTCTTGGCCTGGTAAGACATTACAAACCCAATACATATCATCAGAAGACATGAATATATAAATGCCAATATCTTGAGAAGATAAATGCTTTTCCAAAGCATGGCATGGTGGGGGTCAGAGAAGAGAATTCCATAAAATTTCCGTGTAGATTTTATGTGCTCTCATCACACACACAACAATGGTAACTATGTGAGGAGAAGATATGTTAATTAGGTTGACTATAGTAAAAGCTTCACTATGTATATCAAATCACGCTGGACATCTTAGGTAAATACAATTTTTATTTCAAACCTTGTCATTTACAAGAAATCTTTTAAAACTATGAGATTTTCTGTATCCAGTTGTCCTTATTTGCAGATGCAAATATATATACATGGTCTATCTCTGCCCATTTGCTTCTTCTGGGAACTGTGGAGATACTAATATTTCAGATGTTTGCTTGAAAAACTCACTGCTTAATCTGTGTTTTACCCAAATGAACTAAGCTTTGCTTAAGTGATTTTTTTGGATCAGCTTTCTAAGATTACTACAGAAATAATAACCCATTCCTGTGTCTAGATGTGGATCCAAAGCTTCCATTCATTTGTGTCATTTCCTGTGTATGATTATCTGGTGTAGACAGAAAGAAAAGCCTGAAAATAACAAATTCAGAATAACAGATTCTAGAAAACAACAAAAAGTCATAATAATGGAAATTCAGCAATATAGCTAGAGTCATGAAAGTCATCACTGAGATATACGTGAATTAATGTGAGATTTGCTGAGGGCAAAGTTGGCAAACTTCTTAGAGTGTCGCTTTTGAGGGTACAGCATAAAGAGACAATATCATACCTACTGCAAAACCACAACATGTGTAGAAAGAGCATGCAACTTGCAACAGGCTGTTCTGGGCTACAGTTCTAGCTTTGAACTCACTGTCTCTGTAATCCTGGAAAGATACTTTTTGAACCTTGGAAATATACTTTATCTGAAGTATTATCTTTTATTTTTCCCATCTCTAATCTGGGGGAAATAATTCCTACTTATCTGAGAGGGACTGGGGAAATAAATGTGCTGTATTGTACTGTGATGTATAAAATGTGTTTTCATTACTATATGATTATGGATTCAAATACGAGAAGTAGGTACCAAAAGGTACAAGGTCATTAAAGTTTGCTACCAAATATGGAAAAATGATTTTATTCCAGTACATTTTATAGATTTGCATATTTTTTTCACATAGCCAGCAGATTGTTCCATACCTACTTACCAATAATTGCTTCATCTGGGATAAAAAATGAGTATCCCTTCAGATTTGTAGATATTTATTTTCCAGAAGGGGAAAACAGAATTGGCTCCTGACAACAGAAAACCATCTGGGGGTAAGAAGGGCTCCTATTGGCCTGACACCATTAAGCCCCAGCTGGTCTCCTGAGCAGGGCAGTTTGAGAAACTGATACCCCATTGTGTGACAGCATCCATGCATAGAAACTGAACAATCTTATCCCTAAACTTTTAACCCAAGTAGATGCAACACTGTATTCCAATGAATTTCTAAGTTGTTCTGCTCTATGCCAACTGATGGCAACTGATAGGAAGGGGCTCATTTGTATGTGTGTGGAGGGGGGATCAAGTTCTTATCTCTTAACTGAAAATTCTTATGGCATTTTTTGAAGTTTATTTAAGTAATCTCTACACCCAAACTCACGACCCCAAGATCAAGAGTCGCATTTTCTTCCATGCTTTTCCAACTGAGCCAGCCAGGCACCCCTCTTATGGCATTTTTAAATGTTCTCTTCTTACTACACTTATCACATACTGCCTTGAATTCTAGTTGTCCAAGTAACTGCCTTTTCATCTACATTAACCTGACTTTATATTATGGAGTTAGACAGTTCTGTCTCTGCTACTCGCCAACTGAAAGATCTTGAGCAAGTTACTTAAATTCATTGAGCCTGTTTCTTTATCTATGAAACAGAAATAATATTCCCAAGTTCAAAATGCTGTTGTAAGAATTAGTTGGAATAATGTATGTAAAATATGGTACACGTTAGTCATTTAATAATATCAGCTTTTTTTCCTTAAAAGTGGTGTCATATTTCTATCTCCCCCAGTGCCTCAATCATGTAGATACTCAATAAATGTTTGTTAAATCAAAGAATGGTGGTGACTTCTAGTGATCCCCAGTTCTGGACCCACCATCCACCATTCAACAAGCTCCAAACCCCTCCTAAAATGCATGGCCATCTAACACCATTCAAGAAAGCAGGTACGGATTTGGAGATTCCATAAATTTCCTAAGACTTAGGATGATCTCAAGATTGGTCTCATAAAACAGGAATCCCTGCTTTAGGGTTTGGGAGAGCTCATTCTCAAAATTCATGGAAACCAATGGAAGTAAATCTGTCAAAGTCTTTTGTAGATTAATCAACACATTTTCTCTGCATTTTCATATGAGGTGTAAAGAGACAAAAGATGGAGTCACAGTGGTAGAGCTCACTTTGTGGGTAGGAAGTATGGCGCGGGGAATGAGATGTGAAGGCTATGAGAAGAGCATGCATGCTCATCTATGCTCCATTGCTCCACTGACTTCATAAAAGCCTTCTTTGACTTTGGCTTCTATTTTCCCTTCTCTAAACAAAACTCTCATAAAATCTTAGGAATCCCTTCAATAGAGAGTCACGGTTGTCCTTAATGAAAATTACAGTAGAAGAATCATGGGAAGGTATGAAGCCTGCTGTGACCTGACACCATACACATTAGTTTGATTTTTGGATGGATCATTAAGGTAGTCAGAATAATGAAGAAAAGGAGAACCATTGATGTAGGGTATTTGATGCTAAGTGGAATGTTCCAGCATTGTGATACAGTAATCATTCTCACCATCTTTACAACTTATTCTCAGTGAATGGTTAGTACTCTTCTCAGAATGATCAATGATGTATGATTAAAACTGTTGTACAGACTGTTGCTTCCATACTCACCTAGGGAAGAACAGAGTACCCTAAGAGCAAGTCAGAGCACCTACAGGGCACAGTGCCCCAACTTTGAAGCCAAGATCCAGGCACTAACTGTCCCTACTTGGTCAGTTTTTAAAATTAGCTTAACTACCCAGTGAATGCCCCTATCTGTTTACTTTTTCATCAGAACCTGTGTCAACTGTAGAATCTGTTCAGCTGAAGTATCTAATGTGTAATCATATTTTTTTCCTACTCCAAGTTCTACATAAGATCTCCCCCAGTTTCTCTCCCACCTCCCCTTCTCCCATGTTGGCCTCATCAGCCAGGAACAGGTACTGTTGAGAGCCTCTGACTCTATGACACTTCCTTCCTATGTTCTACCCTCCCATCCTCATGGCTAGCTTGCCTTCTTCCAGGGGAAGCCTATCCATATTCTTGTAGCAAGTGTATGGTCTTCCTGCTAGACTTGGGTCCATTTCTCTTGGGGCACAGGGAAATATACTTTCAATTTTGAAAAGCTAAGTGCTAACATTTCCTCCTCTATCCCAGAGGCTTGTGCCTACTCGAAACCCCAGGACTGCAGTTCCGGGGGGACCAGGGGAAACCTGCATCTAGGTATGACGTGAGTCCATTGACAAGATTTTTATAATGTGGCAGGCACAAGAGAAACGATGGGAAATCATTACAGCAGTTTGTGATTCTGTGAAGCTGTTTGGCATCCTGAGGTTTATGCCTGGCAACTGTTGATCTTTTCATTTCCTTAGAATGATTATGCAAAATCTATCTTTTGAGATAGCTGAACTAACACGAAACTGCCACATATTTTAGCAATAATACTAAAATTAAAAAATAGATGTAATAATATATTTATTCTGAATATTAACTAACAATAGGACTCATTAACTAGCAGTATACTGTTTAATTTCTTATAATAATCAACATTTACTCCTTGTTTGCCTTGCACTGTAACAAGCACATCGCACATATTAACTCATGTAATATTCATAATAAGCCCATATGGCTATTGTTATTACTATCTTTCTTTTCCAGATTAGGAAACTGAAATGTATAGGGTTTAAATAAAATAACCAAGATCTTGCCCCCTTGAAAGTTCATGAGCAGGGTAGCAAACTGAAGCATTACAATTGCAGAGCCTGTATTCTAAATCTCTGGGCTACTGATAAGCAGGCAACAATTACAAAAGGGTGATTTCTCTACTGAAGAAATTTATACTGCACAAAATACAGAAAGACAGGAAAAAGGAAGTCTATGCTTTTGTGACTTGTGTGCCTGGAATCTTTTTCCCCCCAGTTTTACTGAGATATAGTTAACATATAACATTGTATTAATTGAAGGTATACAACATAACGATTTGATATATGTGCAATGATTATTATGAAATTAAAGTATACATTGCAAAATGACTACCATAATAAGTTTGAGTCACACCCATCATCTCACGTTATATTTTTTCTTGTGATAAGAATTTTTAAGTCCTACTCTTCTAGCAACTTTCAAATATACTAAACAGTATTGTTAACTATAGTCACCCTGTTGTACATTACAGTTCCAGAATTTATTTATCCTATAAGTGAAGTTTTTACCTTCTGACTGCCTCCACCCATTTCCCCTACCCCCAAACCCCCCACTTCTGGCAACCACCAATTTACCCTCTGTTTCTATGAATTTGGTTTTCTTAGATTTTGCATATAAGTAAGATAATACAGTATTTGTCTTTCTCAGACTTATCTCACTTAGCATAATGCCCTCAAGGTCCACCCATGTTGTCCCAAAGAGTAGCATTTTCTTCTATTTTATAGCTGAATAATATTCATATATATGAGTATGTGATATATATACAAGTATATGTATATATCATATATATATCACATCTTCTTTATCCATTTATCCATCAGTGGAAAATTATTATTTCCATGTCTTCACTATTGTAAATAATGTTGCAATGAACATGGCGATGCAGATATGTCTTTGAGAGAGTGACTTCATTTCCTTTGGGTGTATTCCTAGAAGAGGAATTGGTAGATCATATGGTATTTCTATTTTTAGTTTTTTTGAAGAAATTCCATACTGTTTTTCATAGTGGCTGCACCAATTTACATTCCACCAACAGTGCCCAATTGTTCCCTTTCCTCCACATCCTTGCCAGTACTTATTATCGCTTATCTTTTTGATAATAGCCATTCTAACAGGTGCGAAGTGATATCTCACTGTGGTTTTGATTTGTAGTCCCCTGATGATCAGTGATGTTGAGCATCTTTTCATGTATCTGTTGGGTATTAGGATGTCTTCTTTGGAAAAAAAAAAAATGTCTATCTATTCAGATACTCATCCCATGTTTTAACAGAATTTTTTTAAACTATTGAGTTGTATGAATTCTTTATATATTTTGAATATTAACTCCCTACACTTTATCAGATAGGTGATTTGCAAATATTTGCCTCTCATTTGGTAGATTGCCTTTTCATTTTGTTGATGGTTTCCTTTGCTGTGCAGAAATTTTTAGTTTGATGTAGTCCCATTTGTTTATTTTTGCTTTTGTCGCCTTTTCCTTTTGGGATCAAATCCAAAAGGTCATTGCCAAGGAGCTTGCCACATATGTTTTCTTATAAGAATTTTATGGTTTTCCGTTTTCTTTTACTCACACAGGAATTTCAAAACTCTGGGGTTGAGAAGTCAATATTACTGAAGGAGGAGTGATTCATTACAAATCTTTATTCTTCATCGAATCGGGGTATTTAAATACAGTGTCCCTTGAATGAGAACATCATGTCATTTACATGAGCTGTCACATGACCACTCCCCTTCACATTGGGCCACAGTGCTCTGAGAAACAGATCATGAATTGTATACATAGAGGAGGGCAGTAAGTCCAAAACTGGATAGAAATACACTTAAGTGACTAAAGCAACAGTATCTAGTGGCAAAGGAAAAGAACCTGAGCCATGAGAATATTGTTGGAGACATTGAACACTTTATGGAACCTTGAACTTCCTACCTGCTAGGATGAAGGGATTGTTCTGAAGGACAGAAAACTGGCTTTCTATTTTGATTCTGCATATACAAAGATGCTTCCTGAAGAGTCTGATTATTCCTTTCCCTTTGTCCTCAAACTGCAGATGAAGATGATTTTTTCCTGGATATGTAATTTTGAATTAACACCACCTGTCCCCACCCCAAATTGGTTCCTGTTTTTTCCTATAACCTCTAAACATCCCTCCCACCATCTATCCCACCAGGTAGAATGACATACTAAAAATGAGTTTCTACTGTATTTGTAAAGCATGATCTTAAAGATTATAAGTAATTATATCTGGTTGTATTGTTACCAGATCACATCCTCCTTTTGTGCTATAGTTAGATGTTGGAGGGGAGACTGTGTCGCATCCAGAGAAGAGGAGGTGATGTGTATACATGTAGCCCCCCAGAACAAATCAGATCCTGAACCTCAGCAGTAGGAATATTCTGGTTGAACACAAAATTGGATAGAAAACATTGATCAAAATGACAAAATAGCAAATATGTCTAAGTGGTTGAAATGAGTATTTCTAACCTATCTTAAGTACATTTTCATGGCTCACAATTGTTATCTAATTATTGTGTGTTCCCAAGTGGTTGGATTTCAGGTCAAAAGGAGAAGTAGCTATACCAGAGTGGAGGAGGCCATTGAGATAAATAAACATCTACCTTTCAAAACTTTCAGGATAACAGATCACCAGCTATCTGTTATATATATATGTGTGTATGTATGTATGTATGTATGTGTGTATGTGTGTGTAATCATTTACCCTCTGTTCCCAATTCTGGACTAAGGAAAAAATCTTTTTAGAGAAAGGAAAAGAAAATTATAAAAAAAAAAAAACTCCTTTGAATTCCAGTAGGAATTTGATTTATGATGAAGCAGAAAAACCATTTAATATTTTTCTTTGAGTTTGATATGATTGTCATGAAGCCATTGTTTAGTAAAGGAAAAATTGTACCTACCTAGATTTTGCATATTTGTTCATTGTCTTTAGATGGAAACTGAGGTAAAAGCTTTGATGGGATTTGAGCACTGACTATTTGACATGCTGTATGTTTTCTTGCTCGTTAGTTCATGCACCTGAGTAGAAAGCCTGTCACTTCCGACAACACGTGGCCACACTGATATTCTGTTGTGTATATTACATTTATGGGAGCCTTTTTAAAACTCTCTTAGCAGTTTGAAAGTTTAAGTCCCTATTTTCAAAATTGGGATGATTTCTTCTACTTAATAACACCCTGATCACTGATCACTTTAATTTTCTTTTGATACTCAAAGAGACCCTTCATAAAAAAGCACCCAAGTGAAAACAAAATGAAACAAGACCAGAAATGATTACACGGGAGAAAAAAGCATATGCTGAGCATTTTTACAAAAATAATAAGCATGTCTCTTTTAAGAGATTCATTATAATAAAATAGCTTTTTTTTTTCCCCCTTCACCTACTGAGACATTAGCAGTTTCGGACTCCTGAATTATATTATGTTTGATAACTTCCTATTGCATTAGTGAATTTCCATTTGGTTATAAAAATTTCCTGATAAAGCCCCATTATTTCTATGGCTATGAGGCAAAGTATAATCTGATTATATAGCTACTTTTATTATTACTGTAGCTAACGTGATAATATACACCATATTATTACAGAAATGTTCTGTGGTGTTTTCTCTTTTGAAAAAGGGCAGACAGGCTCAGAGAAGAATAACAGGAGACACAAGGAAGGTTTGAATAGGTCAACAAAGTATGCCCTTAAAAAGCGTGTTGGCCCCACAGTTATATAATGCAATTTATTCCCCGAGAAAGTGAAGAAAACAAGTGTAGTTCTTTTCCTCACAAATCAGGAAGACGTACCCTGTGTCTGAAATCAGAAATCACCTCTCCCTTATGTCTAGGAGAATACCTGTCATGAACAATGAAGGGGTAGACAATGAAGATTAACTCATTGGACTAGACTTGTTATCTCATTTAGACTGAGTTCACCACTAAACCATTCAATCCCAATACATTTGTTGAGTACCTACTCAGTGTAAGTACTATGATAGATAATGGATACAATGGAGAAAACAACATCATCCCTATCATTAAGCAGTTTATGTCTTTTAATAATTACAACACAATATAGGGGGAGGAGATGTGTAAATTAATCATTATAATTCAATATAACAAGTGCTATAAAAGAGATATTGACAAGATGCCTTGAAGGTTGAATAGGAGTTCCAGGGGGGGTGAGACAATCAGGAGTGTGTTAAGCAGAAAGCGGGAGATGATGGTTGGCAGGTGTGTGTGCAAAGGCTTTGGGTGTGGGGGGTTGATAGGTTAAGGCCAGATGTGAAGGGCATGACATGCTCTGAAAAATATTCAGGACTTTATTCCATGGGTTGAGTTGAAGAAGTGATCCCCAAAGATGGGGGAGGTAGTCCACAAAGAAGGAGCAATAATAGTTCAAATTTGTGTTTTGGAGAGATGCCCCTGTGAACTGTGTATAAGGTGGACAGGAGCAGTGAGCAGGTGGAAAAAGGAAAACGAGAGGGGAAGTTTGTGAATCTGAATTAAGGTTGCATACCAGCTTTGAGGGATGGACAGATTTGCTCTATGTCTGAGCTAGAATCAGCGGAGTGTTTGAGGAAAAAATGGGATTCCAGGGGACTGACTAAGTGACTACATAATTGGTTGGCTGCATTAACTGTTAAAGGAATACCTTGGGCTAGTGGGCGTCCTTTGGCTGTATTACCTTTGAGATCACTTCCAGAACATCCAGGCGGACTTACCCAGGAGGCTGCTTAGATATACGCATTTGGAGCTCGGGAGAGCAACTGAACTTCTGAGTTATCAGTGGATCTGTGGCAGTTAAAGTTTGGGTAATGGAAGGAATAACCGAAGGAAGAAATGGAGGAGGAAGACAAGAGAGCTGAGGATGAAGTTCTGGGCACTAATCTCTAGGGGCACAAGGAGAAGAACTAGAAAGGGAGACTAAGATATGGTCAGAGCAGGAGGAGGAGATAAAAGAAGAAAAGGTAAAGTGGTAGTTTGGGGAAGAGAGTTTCCAGATGGGAAGATCCAAACGTGTCAGAGACCCATAGGAAGTTAAGAAAAGTAAGGATGGAAAGTCCTCAAGATGAACATTTGAGAGGAACCAGAGACAGTGGATTGGTAGGCAAAATTGTGGTAAGAAGTAGAGTCGGGGTGAGCAAAGTTTGTAAGTGGCAAGACCTGAGCCAGTTTGAATGCTGATAAAGAGAAACAAGTGCAGAGAAGGTGTAATATAGGGACTGGCCTTGGACTTGGAGAAGGATTGGTACTGATGTGGAGGTTGAGTGGAAAGTAGGTATGGGATGGGGTTCACATATGGCACATATCTTTCCTCTCTGTGAGACCAGGTTATTCATTCAATCTACTTATATGTGAAAGTTTGCCTCTTTGTGGCCACAGACTTATTGCCCCAGACTAATCCTAAGAACATGTATCACTGTTCATAACAGTTTCTAAGTGAGAACAATGGCAAGGTTAGCACAAACCCACCAGTAATGTTATAACAACAAAACCCAAAACCAGAATCCTTTAATATATACCGTATTTTTTATGAGTTAGCAGTATTGTATCATCTTAGTTTCCAAGAGATAAAAACTGGGTGATAAAAGTTGAATTACCAGATAACCTCATTACTTGAAGTCTTATTCTACCCAACCTTTAGCAAAAAGAAGCAAATTATAAATAAACATGTTCCTATGAAGTTCATGGAAATATACTTTGTAAAATTTCCTTCCCTACATTCCCTCTTTCCATATGTGAAGTCCTAGATATATATTGTGAGATGTTATTGAACATAACATAATATTGAACATGCCCTCAAGCACTGAAAAATACTGAATCATTAAGAAAAAGATCAAATTATGTTTAATTTCCTACACAGTAAGGAAAGAAGACGTAAGCATGTGAAGAAGATTTTCAGCGGAGCTGGAATACAAAGTATTTGTTTTGTTGACCTCAGGTTAAGCAGAAAATAAAATTTACCAGAACCTCTCATTTCTACCCTTCTCTGAGCACTGCAGTTAATTTAAATTTTGCACATGTGATCACCCAGAGGTGTTTTTTATTCTACTATAGAGAAGTTGTACGTGGTCACCGGTATGAAATGTCTAGGTATAAAGTGCAGATGAGCTTTCATCCCCGAACGTGAATCTTTTCATCTTATCCAATTTTCAGAGAATTATTAAAGCTATTCCAGTGGAGACATTCAGTCATTCTATACCAGTGGCACATAAGATCATTTTCACTTGATGGGACTTTTCTTTAGGAAAGTTTTCTTGCAGAAAACCCAAAGGGAAACCTCACCATGATTGTGCCACTGTTTTTGCTCAGAGCTGTAAGATTGGCCAAAAAACTAAAATTTTTGTTTGAGTTCAGACCTTGGATGCATAATGGCAAACAAATATTTAGGAGAAGAAATACTTGACTTACAAATGGATATTATCTGATTAATTTGGATATTAGTTTTCATTTATATCAGTTGGCAAATTTGGGTATTTTGTCCTATTGGAGGATGATTTCCAGGTAAAAAAAAATATGATTCTGAGGACATATGATATATTGAAAAGACTATAAACTTTGGCTCCAAGAAGTTATGTGTATGAATAACTAACCCTCTTGAAATTTTGTTTTTCTAATTTATAAAACTGGTGTAATATGTATCTACATCATAGGATTCCATGGATTACTATTAAATATATATAAAATACCAGCCACATAGCACACAGTATTCAATAAATGTTAGGTATTATTTTTATATGTTAGCTCTTAATGGACCATTAATAATCACATAAATGTTCCGCTTCACAAGAGGAAAAATACTTTGGGTCAAATGTATTAGGATTTGAATATGTTCTTCTCTGCGGAAATGAGATTTTGCAAGTTATAATTCATAGACTGTGTTTCTGGTTCTGGTTTCCGATCTGTTGTATGGCATTGACAAGTCCTTCACCTGTTTGGACCTCAAAGTTCTTACCTATAATGTCTAAGATGAAGTTCAAGGGCCCTTTCAGACTTAAAATGCTATGTTTCTATACTCTATATTTAGCCTACATTTTCCAATTTGGGGCTATCTTTGATCATTTCCTTCAGCTATCAAAATATCTCCCGTTTTTAATTTTCTCTCTCTCTGTCTCTCTGTGGCCAAGAAGCTTCCCATTTCTCATAGCAACCATTCTTGAGAGGGTTGTCTCTACCTCATCACTTTATATTCCGACTCTTTCCAATTGAGCTTCTGTCCACTCATTTCTCCGAATCCACCCTTCTCAAGGTTGACAGTGATCTCCATCTTGCCAAATCTTTTGGCCAATTCTCCATCTTCACAGTACTCATATGATGTAGTTAACTGTCCTCTCCTATTGGACACAATTATTTCTCTAATCTTCCATGTGCCGTACTTGCTTGACATCTTCTTTTGCTCGCTGGACACTATCCCCTGCTGGCTTTTCTTCTTCTCCTCTCAGGCTCTAAAGCAATGTGTCTAATAGAAATATAACAGGAGCCACACAGATGATTTCAAATTTCCTAGTATTTAATTTTCCTATTAAAAAAGTAAAAAGAAACAGGTGAAATCAATTTTAAGAATATATTTTGATTAACCTAGTATATCCAAAATATTATTTCAATAAGTCATCAATATAAATAATTAATGAGATGCCTTCCATTCTTCCCAATTTGGTGGGTATTTTATAATTAATTTGGACGAGGCTCAAAAGCCACATGTGGCTACCGTATTGGACAGGGCAACCCTACCTGTTGGAGAGTCCCAGGGCTCAGTCTGGAGGCTTTTCTATTCTCTGTGTATAGCCTTTCTAGGTGACCCAGGGGAGCATATATTATCTATATTCTGGTTCAGTCATTCGGTAAGTATTTATTAGGTGCCTGGTACATGCCAAGCTACTGCGTTTTTCGTACTAGGGGACACAATAGTGAACAAAGTCATCATAAATCCCCACCCTCATAGAGCCTGTTTCTAGTAAGGGAGTATGGACAATAAACAAGATACCTGAGGGGGCACCTGGGTGGCTCAGTTGGTTAAGCAGCTGCCTTTGGCTCAGGTCATGATCCCGGAGTCTTGGGATCGAGCCCCACGTCGGGCTCCCTGCTCAGTGGAGAGTCTGCTTCTCCCTCTCCCTCTGCCTGCCTCTCTGCCTCTCTCTCTCTGTCAAATAAATAAATAAAATCTTAAAAAAAAAACCAAGATACTGAGTTAATTTCATTGCACGATAGAAAGTGGAAGTGGGGTGGGGTGGACGGAGGAGGAGTGCAGAAAGGTGGGAGGGAAGTAGAGTTGGAGAAGCAAAGAAGGGGTCAGATGATGCAGGGGTTTGGGTATGCTGGTCAAAGGATGTTGGCTTTTACTCTGTTGAGATGGTGGCCACTGGAAGGCTTTAAACAAAGGCATACACGATAGGACTCCAATTGTGAAGGTGGTTTCAGCTGCTGTTTGAGACTATAGGATAGAAGATCAGGGAGAAGTAATCTAATGTCTGTAACCCAGGCTGAAGGTGACAGAGGCTTCGATCTGTTGCCAGGGCAAGTGATGAGAAGGTATCCGAGTCTGAAAGAAGACGTTCAGGCCACATATACAGATAAGGGAACCATCCACACATACCCTGCATTTTTCCAATAGGGCAGCAGCCACTTGCCACATAGAGCTATTTAGATTTAAATTAATTAAAATAAAATGAGACATCAGTGCCCCAGTCACACTGGCTCAGCCTTGTTTCAAGTGCTCGATGTCCACATGTGCTGAGTGGCCACGCTTTGGCCAGTGTCTCTATAAAGCATTTCCATAGTCACAGAAAGTTCCGTTGGGCAGCACTGATACATTGAGAGTTCCGTCCTCCTGGCTCTCAAATCAACTGCCCGCTAGATACCTCCACAGAATAATTACATTATTATTTTATTAACATATGCCAAATAAGTGTTGTATACAAAACATGGTGGGTACTCTTGTGTCCAGTCGTCAGCAACCTGGCTTCGAATTCTTCAGCCTGCTTTGACTTCATTGCTGTCCTCCTGGTGAATGGAATCACCTTCTATACTGCTGTCTCCACTTTGAGGTCATTCCTCATTGCTATCTTTCTCTCCCCGCCCATCCTGTCACTTCCAATCCATTTGCAGGTTGATCGGCTTCCCCTGCAAGACCTCTCCTGACTATGACCACCTCTTAGCATCTCTACGATCACATCGTTCTTTGCGGGGCAATTGAAATACCTGCAAAATTAGTGTTTTTCAAGTCTCACTGTACGTTAGGATCGCGTGGGAGTTTAAAGCCAGAATAAAGCAAGAAAAAAAAATGCCTGGGCTCTCCTCCATGCAGGCAGGTGGGGCTTGGCTTTGTAGAAGCTTTGCAGGTGCAGCCCGGGCTGAAGACCACTTTCACCCTATCCTCCTCCACCACCGCATCCCATTGTCCACTCTTGCACAGAGGAGCCAGAGTGACCTTTCTAAATAATACAGCAGATTGTGTCATGCCCTCGCTTGATACTTTCTCATGGTCTCTCACTGCTCTGAGAAGAATGTGAAGCTCCTGACCCCACACGATCTGGCCCTGCTTGTTTCTCCTGCCTGCTTTTGCCAGGCTAACCCCCCCCCACCCCCCCCTACCCCTGCCATTGTCACTTCCTCTGAGAGGTGCTCTGCCCATTTCATGATAACCAGCCTTTTGCTCCTCCCCCAGCACCTCTACCCAATCACTCTCCTTTCTGATGCCCTGGCTTATTTTCTTGGTCGAATGTATTGCTGTCTGCAGGGATCATATTTATTACTTCCCTGATCCGTTGTTTATCTCACTAACTAGAACATAAACTCCATGAGAGCGAGGAACTTTGCTCTCTTTTCTCTGTTTATCTCTGGCACCTTGAACAGAACCTGGCAATGAATTAATATTTTTGAATGCTCCCTTCATTTGCTTCATTTAATACATATATTTAAAGATCCATTTTAAAGTCTTCAAGAGAAAAGACAACGACAGCTATGATGATGATGATGTACCTAGGAATGGCTCTGATTTATAGAGAGTTTACTTTATGCCAGGCTAGGATTATTCAATCCTCACAATAGTCCTCTGAGGTGGGGGATAATACACCCATTTTACAGATGAGAACACTGGGATTTCGAAAAGCTAAGTAACTTGATTAGGGCCACGAAGGTAGTAAGTGTGAGAAGCCAGAACTAGAACCTGGATGTGTCTGACTCTTCAAAGAAACAAACTTGCAGCAATTTAATAAATACTTAGGAAATAAATAGAACACATGGTAACTGGTACTGGTACACACTAATATTTAGTTCGTGAGCAGGAAAAACAAAAACCTCTGTGTTCCATCCTGATCCCCGTTGGGTCACTGCTGCCCTTTTTTGCTCAGTGGGGGACTCCAGGGCTGTCCCGCATTCCTCTTTTTGCCAGTTATTTGTGCAACATGCAGTTCTAGCCTAAAGAATTCCATCTCCTAGCAGCTACCAGGGTTACTTGCAGCCTCAATGATCTTCTTTTGAGAGAGGGAAAAATCCCCTAACTTTGTAACACAGCCCAGTGATGCATGAGAAGCCTTTGTCAAACGCTAGGCGGGGGGAAAAGGAAAATAAAAATGCCGTTCCCCTCTGGAATGTCTCCTAGGACTAGCGGAAAATGCTAATTCTGACAACAGTAAAATCATTTAAAAATCAAAGCACCTTTGAATTATATTAGAAATGAGGCTAAAATGAGAAGTGTTGAAAGAAAATAATTATGTTCTTTGATTTCGCAGCATCTTATCCCCTCCAGCTCTGTTCTCCTGGTTTATGATGCCCTAGATACTCTCCCAGGACTGATTTCCCCGTGAGTCTCTGTGGACGCGCTTTGTGCTCAGGTTGCACGAAGAGGTAGAGGGATGCCTGGCTTTGCTTTATTCCCCCAGAATAGGCTGATGGGAAGCTGGAGCCTTCCTTCCTCTCTTTAAACAACCCCCGCGGCGCAGTGTTTCTATTTTTAATTACTCCAAGGTTGATGTGCACCGTGTGCCTACAACGTTAGCCTTGACTAGACGGGCTGCATCGGGGTGCTCCACGACGCTCAAGTTCAAAGTGGCCCGGAGCGCTCAGCCAGCGTGAACGTCTGCTCCGCAGCCCGGGTCTGCGCCCCGCCGCGTGGACGCCCCTCCGCGCGGGGGTCCGGGCGCGCGCGGCCCGTGGGAGGTGGGCCTTGGGAACGCGCTCTGGGGAAGGGGGCGCAGCCCCGGGCGCGCGGTCAGCAGGCGCGCCCGGCTCCCGCGTCCCCGGGCCATTCGGGCCGCCTCGCCCTGCCCCCGGTTACGGCCCCGGCGGCGCCCCTGCCAGGGGGCGGGGGCGGGGGCTGCGCGCCCAGCCTGCGGCCCAGATGGCGGGCCAGCCCCGCGCGGGGACACTTTCTCAGGCTTTCAAAAAGAGCACTTTCTTTCCTGCCTAATATTTAGCTCCTTCAAATGCAAATGGAGAGGTTTCGCTCCAAGGTTAGCATAACAATTATGGGAAAGCTTTAAATCTGATGCGTTTGTTTACACGATGAAAGGCGGGCAGGATCCGAGAGCTGGAGGCCCCGGCTTCTCGGCAACTATTTTCTCACTAGTGAGCGGCAGGTCAATTTGGGATCACAAAGGAAACCAATTTATGGGGCGGCGTAGGCTA
>NW_023270709.1:20978720-20979449 GCF_011800145.1 Mirounga leonina | reverse complement strand
TCTTTCTTTCTTCTTTCTTTCTTTCTTCTTTCTTTCTTTCTTTCTTTCTTTCTTCTTTCTTTCTTTCTTCTTTCTTTCTTTCTTTCTTTCTTCTTTCTTTCTTTCTTCTTTCTTTCTTTCTTCTTTCTTTCTTTCTTTCTTTCTTTCTTCTTTCTTTCTTTCTTCTTTCTTTCTTTCTTTCTTTCTTTCTTCTTTCTTTCTTTCTTCTTTCTTTCTTTCTTTCTTTTTCTTTCTTTCTCTCTCTCTTTCTCCCTCTTCTTTCCTTCTTTCCTTCCTTCCTTTCCTTTCTTTCTTTCTTTCTTTCTTTCTTTCTTTCTTTCTTCCTTTCTTTCCTTTCTTTCTTTCTTCCTTCCTTTCTTTCTTTCTTTCTTTTCTTTCTTTCTTTCCTTTCTTTCTTCCTTCCTTTCTTTCTTTCTTTCTTTCTTTCCTTTCTTTCTTTCTTCCTTTCTTTCTTTCTTTCTTCCTTCCTTTCTTTCTTTCTTTTTCTCCTTTCTTTCTTTCTTCCTTTCTTTCTTCCTTTCTTTCGTTTCTTTCTTTCTTCTTTCTTTCTTTCTTTCTTTCTTTCTTCTTTCTTTCCTTTCTTTCTTTCTTTCTTTCTTTCCTTTCTTTCTTTCTTCCTTCCTTCCTTCCTTTCTTTCTTTCTTTCTTTCTTTCTTTCTTCTTTCTTTCTTTCTTTTTTTCTTTTCTTTCTTTCTTTCTTTCTTTCTTTCTTTCTTTCTTTCTTTCTTT
>NW_023270709.1:20628991-20978710 GCF_011800145.1 Mirounga leonina | reverse complement strand
TTCTTTCTTTCTTTCTTTCTTTCTTTCTTTCTTTCTTTCTTTCTTTCCTTCCTTCCTTCCTTCCTTCCTTCCTTCCTTCCTTCCTTCCTTCCTTTCTTTCTTTCTTTCTTTCTTTCTTTCTTTCTTTCTTTCTTTCTTTCTTTCTTTCTTTCTTTCTTTCGTTTCTTTCTTTTTTTTTAAATGACCGTTGCTGAAATAGTGATTCCCCCCGCCTTTCACCGTGAAGTTTGGGTGAGGTAATTGGTGTTGGTGACGGGCAGCAAGGTCTTCATTACGCTGACGATGGGAACGAGGATGGGGTTGGTGCAGGTAGAGGATTTTCCAGGGACTTGGTGGGGTGTTGGCCTAACATGCATAAAATATCCTTTAGTTTGCTTTAGTTTAGATAAGTTCATTTTCTTAAAAAAAAAAAAAGTTCATTTTCTTTTCGATTCGGCTTAGACTTTTTTTTTTAAATTTTTTTTAAAGATTTTATTTATTTATTTGAGAGGGAGAGAATGAGAGACAGAGAGCACGAGAGGGAAGAGGGCAGAGGGAGAAGCAGACCCCCTGCCGAGCAGGGAGCCCGATGCGGGACTCGATCCCGGGACTCCAGGATCATGACCTGAGCCGAAGGCAGTCGCTTAACCAACTGAGCCACCCAGGCGCCCTCGGCTTAGACTTTTTTTTGTTTGATTGATTGATTGATTGATTGATACTTCGAAAAGGTTTGTGGGTGGTAAGTACCATTGATGGGTATCAGACCAAGCTTCAAGGGAAATGACATTCTCTCACTATAAATCCGTTAATTTCCAGACATTGACGGTGAGGACTGGGTGGGGCCCACTGGAGGTGACCCAGATGTGCCGGTAGGAAGGCCTGCTGGTAAGTAAGAAAGAGATCTCAGGCCCTCCCGCCCTCACACCCTCCCCACCGCCCGTCTTTTTTACCCTTAGATGTTCCCGGAGACTTTTCCAGACCTTCCTCCTGGGGCCATCCTGCACCTGTCACACACAGGAGGGAGAGCTCTTACATGGGATGCTGTGAGGTCTCAGCCTGTTAGGGTCCGCTTCACCTGAGACCCATCAGAGAAGGGAGACCCTTGAGAGCTCATTAAATCTATCAGCTTCATTGACAGTGTATCGAAAAATGCTTTGTGACACCCTACAATCTACAATGCCTATAACACAGGAAGTTCATGAGTACCTGGTATTTAACAATTATACCATTTGGGGAGTATTTATTGGCTAACATAAATATGCCATTTTTTATATTAAGATTAAGCTATAAAACCTTTTTTTTTTTCCTCAAGTATTTCTATAGGCAAGCTGAAATGTCTGCCCTAACAGTGAGACCTGGGCAAGCATATATGTGCTATTATCTGACAGGTACAAAGCAGTGGTTCGCAACTCAAGGGTGGTCCTGGAATCACCTGAGGGTCTTGTTAAAAACAGATGGCGGGGGGCGCCTGGGTGGCTCAGTTGGTTAAGCGACTGCCTTCGGCTCAGGTCATGATCATGGAGTCCTGGGATCGAGTCCCACATCGGGCTCCCTGCTCAGCGGGGAGTCTGCTTCTCCCTCTGACCCTCCTCCCTCTCACGCTCTCTGTCTCTCATTCTCTCTCTCTCAAATAAATAAATAAAATCTTTAAAAAAAAAAAAAAAAAAAAACAGATGGCGGAACCTCCCTTCCAGAGTCTCTGATCCAGCAGGTCTGACGTGGAGCCCGAGAATTTCCATTTCTCTCAATTGCCAGGTGATACTGTGATGCCCTCTTTCCAGGACGGGACTTGGAGAACCACCAGCCTAAGAATCATAGAAGTGTATAATTTTGAGAGACCCAATATGATAAAAGAGTTTCCTTTTTACAAGAACAGCTTAGGGAAAACCGACTGATGAACCATCCACACTAAAAATTGAGATTGAGGAACCGTTCTTAAGTTTAAATATTTCTCTAATACAGTTTTTTAAAGATTGTTGGCTTGACCTATTTAGGAAATCAAATTGAGTAACGTCTTTCTGAGTAAAAACGAGCGTTGGAAAAACACTACTCGGGCCTGCTAGCCAGACAAATGGGTTCTCAAGGGATGGTGGTATATTAGTGAAATATATTTGTTTTCTGATATTGAGACGCTGGAGGTCTGCTGCATTGAACTTGGCCCTTGGCCATCTTAGCAATCATGCCTCTTTTATTAGTTATCCTACATTTTGGTTTCTTCTTCTCTTTCCCTGAAATCCTCCCCAGGCTCCTTCCCCTTTGTTGTTAAGACCCTTCTTCAAACACAACTCCTGAATAAGCCTTCAAGACAGAAAGATAGAGATTTTCATGAAACCTTAACCATTAAGAAAAAAGAAAAAATCTTAAAACTCCCTTATTCATCTAAGCATTCGATGTAATTAAACGTACTTACAGGCTTCTGTGTGTGTCTGTATTTGATCTTGGCGTCTTTAATATGGATATTTTCTTGTTTGACTTTACATTGCATATCCTATTAGGGAGACACATTTTAATTCTGACTTTTCATAGTAACTAGTATAGGGTCACACAGAAATAGACACATAAAAACTAGTTATTTTGATGACGATGATGATGCTGTCTCATTAAGTGACTTGACATTTAATGAGGTTCTGTTTATGCTACTAAAATACGTGGATGAAAATATACCTTCTGTGTAAAGTCATATTGTGTTAGCCGCTTGACCATGGACACATGCTTGGTTAATTGCAAGACAAATAGTAAACTTAAATTACGGGAGGGATTTTTTTCTCAAATTGTATTTTTATATGCATTAAGGAAATATGTAGCCCAAGAAATCCTATGTAAATCATTTTGTAAAATAAATGAACACCTAAAATTGATCTTTGGTTGAATAGGCATCTTACTTAACATGCTGGGGAACACTATTCTAAGAGACCGGAGGGCTTCACCAGGAGCTAATTTTGTGACATTGTGTGTTCAGGATGGAGGATGACGCTGTTGAATATGCTTTGTTGAGTAAGTCATGTTCCCCTTCTTTCCATGACAAGCATGAGGGATGGATGATCCTGGTGGTTCTTTCTGGATTACACGTGGGTTTATTAAACCACATAATGCAAGAGGGTCAGCACTGGTTTAAACAGGTGACTCTGTTATGATAATCTTGTCAACACCTTTTAAAATTATTGTCATCTCCTCCACATACATTACAGTCTCCTTGGATTTGCAGAAAATGCTATGTTGATTGTTTTTCATTGTAGAGGAGCCAATTTCTTTGAGCAACTGCTATTTCTACCTGAGCATTCAAGTCATTGAGGAGACATTTCATGTAGGGATGGAGCAGAATTTCTTTACCCTTGTTGCTATCCTGTGTTACAGCTGACTGCTTTAGTGCCAATAAAATGCTAAGGGCTCTGGTTTTTACTGGGCAAAGCACTGAGTGGCAAAGTCATTCCTATTAAATATTAACATCATTTACTAAGAATATAATTAAAAATAAAATAAACTGGCATATAAAATTTGTATCTTAATCATCCTGTGCTCTTAGTTCAGGTGTTGAAAAATTGTTTTCTTGGTCCTAAATATAAAGTTAGGATTGTAAAAGGTTTAAGATGCCATCACAGAGAGGCAGTGGATAGTTCCAAAGGTATCTTAAGAGACTTGAATTTTGGGGAGGTCAAGTGCAGAGTGTGGCAGATAAGGGGTGTGTGTGTGTGTGTGTGTCTGTATTTTGCGGCAGGGAAACGGAAGTGGGAAATCAGATGAGAGAAAGTGAGAAATGATAGTATAAACAGGACTCTAGAGTATTTTATTGTTTTGAAATAAAACCATGGTTTGAATCCAGTGGATCAATTATATACAAATATAGTGTAGAGGGCAGATATCCAGAAATAACAGATTTTAATCTCCAGAGGGAAAGCGAGAATTGACCAGAGCAGAAGCCTCTGGAACAGGGGGGTACTCCATTAGATAAGAATGGTAAGACTTGAATGCATTTATTCCATTGTATTTCTGTTTTATTTACCAGTTCTCCTGATGGTAGACATCTTCGTTGTTTTCATTTATTTTTGCTATTATAAATAATGCTGCAATGATCATTATTATGCTTGTTTCCTGGTGCAAATATGCCATATTATCTCTAGGGCATCTTCCTTTTGTGATGCATTATTAATTTCTATTCTGTCTAATCTGTAATTTTATTGACAAATTAGTAATCCCTAAACTGATACCATGTATTTGCACAATAGAATTGTTAATGGAGGGGTATGTAGCTCTTTAATTTGGCAAGCAAAACTGTTTTCCAAAAAGTATATACTCCTACATCAGTGTCTAAGAGTCCCCGTATCCTTCCTAATGCACTGCATTGTCAAAATTATAAATTTTATTGACCTGAAGGGGGTGAAATTTCATCTTATTTGGTTTTTAATTTTTTTCTTCTTGATTATTAATGAGGCTGATCATTTTTGATGTTTGTTGTCCATTCACGTTTTGTCTTCTTTCCCATATAATTTACTACCCTTCTATTTTTTAAATTAATTATTAGGAACATTCTCATACTAATTCTGTGATGATTATATGCATTGTAAATAATTATTCTTACTTTGTGGATGGGATGTTTTCATCCTGTCTTAGGTTATCTTTTGATAAACAGAGTTCTTAGCTTTAAATGGCTTACCAATCATTTTCTTTATGGTTTCACTTTTTGTGTCTTGTTTAAGAAATCCTTTTTGTCAAAAAGACATTGTCACATTCTTTTTATAAAAGTGTTAAGCCCTCAATCAGCCTGAAATTGTTTTTTTTTTTTTTTTTAAGGTGTGAAGAAGAGATCCAGCTCCATTTTTTTCCCTATAGGGGCTATCCCAGCATGGTATATTAAATAGTGACTGCTTTTCTATTGGGGTGTGATGTCATTTCTACCACATAGTCAGCATACATGTTCATCTGGGTCTGTTTCATGGCTCTCAGTTGTATTCTGTTAGTTTGTCATTTCTCTATCAAGTCTCTTCCGAATTTTGGTGGGCATTTCCCTGACTCTCACACTGTTCAATATTGAATTTTCTAATTTGTGAATATGATAAATCTCCATTTATTTGCCCCTTCCTTAACCTCTTTAGATGGAAGTTGGTAATTTTTTCTAAAATGTCTCACATGACTTTTGTTCTGGATACTTTATATTCGATGCTATTAAAAATGGTATATTTGAGGGGGGCCTGGGTGGCTCAGTTAGTTGAGCATCCAACTCTTGGTTTTGGCTCAGGTCATGATCTCAAGGTCCTGACATCGAGCCCCATGTCTGGGCTCTGTGCTCAGCGGGGCATCTACTTGGGATTCTCTCTCCTGTCCTTCTGTCCCTCCCCACTCCTCGAGTGCTTGCATGCACATTCTCTCTCTCTTAAATAAATAAATAAATAAATAAATAAATAAATAAATAAATAAATAAATAAATAAATAAAATCTTTTAACAATGGTATATTTGAAATAACAAAAGGCCCTAGTTGTCACTATTGTACTAAAATGCAATTGACTTTTATGTAAGAACTACATCTAGCAACTTTGCCAAACTGTCTGACTAAATTTGGTAATTTATTTGTAGACTCCTCTGGCTTACTTGCAGGCCGTACAAAAATCACCATATGAGAAAATAATAGTTTTATTTTTTCCTTTCCTTATGGCTTTAACATTTCCTTTTTTTTTTTTTTTTGCTTTTGCTTTTGCTTTTCTTCTTCCCTCCCTCTGTGCATCTCTCCCCTTCTGCCCTTCTCCATCCCTTCCCGTGCCTCCATTTTTATTGCACTAGTGAGGACCTTGGGGATAGCATCATATAGAAGTCCTGACAGCAGGCAAATATGCCTTATCCATGATTTCAAAAGGAGTCCTTTTAATGTTTCACCACTAAATATGATGTCAGTTGTAAGCTATAAGTGTGTGTGTGTGTGTGTGTAGATAACCTTTGATAAGAAGGGTCATTAGGCCTTTTTGCAGAATGAATGAAGAATGAATTTTGATTCTTACCAACTTTTTCATCTCTGAGATGAAATGAGATAATATTATTTCCTTTAATTTGGTAATGGGGTAAATTATATTAATAAAATTTCTAAAATTGAACCAACTATACATTCCTGGGTTAAATTATATTAGCATTTAAATTTTTTAAATTGTGTTCAAAATATAAAATTTACCATCTTAACCATTTTTAAATGTACAGTTCAGTAGTGTGAAGTGTGTTCACAGTGTTGTGAAACAGATCTCCAGAACTTTTTCATCTTGCAAAAAGGAAGCTCTACCCCCATTAAACAAGTCCCCATGTCCCCCTTCTCCAAGCCCTTGGCAACCACCATTCTACTTTCTGTTCCCACAAATTTGACTATTCTAGATACCCCAAATAAATGGAATCACCACGCTTGTCTTCTGTGAGTAGCTTATTTCACTTAGCATAATAATGTCGTTAAGGTTGATCCATTGTTGTAGCATGTGTCAAAATTTCCTTCCTCTTAAAGATGGAATAATATTCCATTGTATGCTTAGATCACATTTTGCTGATGCATTCATCCATCTTTGGACTGCATCCACCTCTTGGCCATTGAATAGTGATGCTGTGAATATGGTTGTGCACATATCTCTTGAGACCCTGCTTTCAAATCTTTTGGATATATACCCAGAAGTGGAATTGTTGGGTCATACGGTAATTCTATTTTTAATTTTTGAGGAACAACTATACTGTTTTCCATAGCAGCTGAACCATTTTACATTCCTGCCAACAGTGCATACGGGTTCCTGTTTCTCTCCATCCTTGCCAACATTTGTTATTTTCTGGTTTATCGATAGTTGCAATTCTAAGGTGCATGAGATTATATCTTGTGGTTTTGACTTGCATTTCTCTAGTGATTAGTGCTCTTAAGCATCTTTTCATATGCTTGTTGGACATTTGTGTATTCTCTATTCAAGTTCTTCCTGCCTTTTTAAATCAGGTTATATTATTTTGTTATTGTTTACTTGGAGGAATTCTTTGTATATTCTGGGTATCAACCTCTTATCAGATATATGATTTGCACATATTTTCTCTCATTTTGTAGGGTGTCTTTTTCATTCTATTTTCTTTGATGAAGTTTTTACTTTTGATGTAGTCCATTTTGGCTATGCTTACTTTTTGACTATGCTTTTGGTGTAAAATTGGTATTTTGTAAACTGCTGGATTTGTTTTGTTAATATTTTGTTAAGGGATATTGTGTATCTGTATTCATGAGTACAATTGGCCTGTAACTTTCCTTTTTTATACTTTCCTTTCCTGGTTTTGTATCAAAGTCTTACTAGCCACATGAAATGAGTTGAGGAATGTTTCTTCCTTTTACATTTTATGAAATATTATGTGTAAGACTGGAATTATCTGTCTGTGAATAATGAATAGTACTTGTCTGGGCCTGGTGTTTCATTTGTGGGAATATTTTAAACTGCTGATTAAATTTATTTAGTGGTTTTAAAACTATTCATGTGGTCTATTTCTTCCTGAGTCAATTTGGCAAGGTATATATATATATATATATATTTTTTTTTTTTTTTCCTAAGAATCTATTTCAACATTTTTGGTAGCATTAAGTTAATAATTTTTTTTACTATTTTTTTAATGTTTGCAGCACCCGCAGTTATGCACCCTTTCTATTTCTGTATTGTTTATTTGTCTACTCTCTCATTAATCAAGCCTTCCTGAGGTTTGTCAGTTTAATTGGTGTTTTCTAAAAGGTCAGCTTGTGTCTGTGATCCTCTATTGTTTGTTTTTTTCTCCTATTTTATTAATTTCTAATTTATTTGTATTTTTTCATCCCATATACTTTGAGTTCATTTTCTGTTTTTTAAAAATTATCTGTTTAGCTCAGGATTTTTTAGTCTTTCCTTCGTTTTAATTAATGCATTTAATGCATTAATTTTCTCTCTACATATCATTTTACCAGCATTCCTGAGTTACTTAGAAGCATATTTTTACTAAGTATATGAGCATTTAAATAAACAAGTTTTTTGTTACTATTGATTTTTGTAATAATTGTTATATTTTTATGAAAGAACATTTTATATTTTTGCAAATGTTCTACATGTGGTTTTAGAAAATGTGTATTTTCCAGTTATTAGGAATAATCTTATGTAATTCATAATACTTAGGCTATTATTTGTGTTCTATATTCTTATTCATTTCTTTACTTTTTCTTTATTAATGAGGAAGGTGTTTTTTAAAACCTCTTGTTATGATGACAGATCTGTAAATTTACCATTAGCATTCTCTCAAGCTTCATTTTATGTATTTTGAAACTATATTTTGAGTTAATTCAAGTTTTAATTGTATCTTTTGGTGACTTTAACCTTTATAGTATATATATTGTGTTCTCTTTATCTCTAGAATACTTGTCCTAAAGTATACAGTTTCTGACATTAATAAAGCCCAATCAGTTTTCTATTTTCTTGTCTAGTGTAAACTACATATATCTAGATCTTTAAAATTCTAGTCTAAAACACCTTGACTTGTGACATGGAGTTTAGTCCATTTGAACTTGTGATTGATACTTTTGGATTTATTTCAGTATGTTACTGTGTATCTTCTATTCCAGTTTTACTCTGTTTTTGTTTTTGGTTTTTTTTAGTGCTTATTCTGTATTGTTTACTAAGTTTTTAATTTTAATTCCAGTAGATTTAACGTACAGTGTTATATTAGTTTCAGGTGTACAATTTAGTGATTCAACACTTCCATACATCACCTGGTGTTCATCACAACAAGTGACCTCCTTAAACCCCATCACCTGTTTCAGTGTGGTCTCTATAGTTAAGAGTCTCTTTCTTGGTTTGTGTCTCTCTCTCTCTTTTTCCTTTGCTTATTTGTTCTGTTTCTTAAATTCCACATATGAGTGAAATCATATAGTATTTGTCTTTCTCTAACTTATTTCGCTTAACATTATGCTCTCTAGCTCCATCCATGTTGTTGCAAATGGCCAGATTTCATTGTTTTTTATGGCTGAGTAATATTCCATTATACACACACACACACATACACACATATCTTCTTTATCCCTTCATCAGTTGATGAACGTTTGCACTGCTTCCATAATTTGGCTATTGTAGATAATACTGCAATAAACATGGGGGGTGCATGTATCCCTTTGAATTAGTGTTTTTATAATTTTTGGGTAAATACCTTTTAGTGAAATTACTGGATCATAGGGTAGTTCTATTTTTAACTTTTTGAGGAACCTCCATACTGTTTTCCACAGTGGCTACACAAGTTTACATTCCCACCAACAGTGCAAGAGGGTTTCTTTTTCTCCACATCCTCACCAACACCTGTTGTTTTCTTGTGTTTTTGATTTTAGCCATTCTGACAGGTGTGAGGTGATAGCTCCTTGTGGTTTTGATTTGCATTTCCCTGATAATGATGTTGAGCATCTTTTCATATGTCTGTTGGCCATCTGTATGTCTTCTTTGCAGAAATGTCTATTCAAGTCTTCTGCCCATTTTTTAATTGGATTTTTTGGTTTTGGGGTGTTGAGTTGTACCAGTTCTTTATATATTTTGGATACTAACCCTTTATCAGATATGATATTTGCAAATATCTTTTCCCATTCCATACGTTGCCTTTTAGTTTTGTTGACTGTTTCCTTTCCTGCACAGAAGTTTTTTATTTTGATATAGTCCTAGTAGTTTATTTTCCTTGCATCAGGAGACTTATCTAGAAAAATGTTGCAATGGCTGATGTTGGAGAAGTTACTGCCTGTGCACTTTTCAAGGATTTTTATGGTTTTAGGTCTCACATTTACGTCTTTAATCCATTTTGAATTTATTTCTGTGTATGGTTTAAGAAAGTAGTCCAGTTTCATTCTTGTGCATGTTGCTGTCCAGTTTTCCCAGAACCATTTGTTGAAGAGACTGTCTTTTTCCCATTGGGTATTCTTTCCTCCTTTGTTGAAGATTAATTGACCATATAGTTGTGGATTTATTTATTTTTTTAAAAAAGATTTTATTTATTTATTTGACACAGTGAGAGAGGGAACACAAGCAGGGGGAGTGGGACAGGGAGAAGCAGGCTTCCTGCGGAGCAGGGAGCCCAGTGCAGGGCTCGATCCCAGGACCTGGGATCATGACCTGAGCCGAAGGCAGATGCTTAACGACTGAGCCACCCAGGCACCCCTAGTTGTGGGTTTATTTCTGAGTTTTCTATTCTGCTCTGTTGATCTATGTGTCTATTTTTGTGTCAGTACCATACTTTTATGATTACTGCAGCTCTGCAATATAACTTGAAGTCTGGAATTGTGATACCTCCAGCTTTGTTTTTCTTTTTCAGGATTGCTTTGGCTCTTCTGGGTCTTTTGTGGTTCCATACAAATTTTAGGATTGTTTGTTGTAGTTCTGTGAAAATTGCTATTGATATTTTGATAAGGATCACATTAAATGTGTAGACTGCCTTGGGTAGTATAGACATTTTAACGATATCTGTTCTTCTAATCCATGAGCGTGGAATGCCTTTCCATTTCTTTGTGTCATCTTTAATTTCTTTCATCAATATATTATAGTTTTCAGAGTACAGGTCTTTCACCTCTTTGGTTGAGTTTATTCCTAGGTATTTTATTATTTTTTGGTGCAATTATAAATGGGATTGTTTTCTTAATTTCTCTTTCTGTTAGCTCATTATTAGTGTATAGAAATGCAACAGATTTCTGTACATTGATTTTGTATCCTGCAATTTTACTGAATTTATTTATCAGTTCTAGTAGGGTTTTTTTTGTGTGTGTGTGTATTTTTTGGGTTTTCTATATATAGTATCATGTCATCTGCAAATAGTGAAAGTTTTACTTCTTTTTTTTTTATCAGTTTGGATTCCTTTTATTTCTTTTTTTGTTGTCTGATTGCCATGACTAGGACTTCAAGCACTATGTTGAATAAAAATGGTGACAGTGGTCATCCTTGTCTTGTTCCTGACCTTAGGAGAAAAGCTCTCAGTTTTTCCCCATCGAGTATGATATTTGCTGTGGGTTTTTCATATATGGCTTTTATTATGTTGAGGTATGTTCCCTCTAAACCTACTTTGTTGAGAGTTTTTATCAGGAATGGATGTTGAACTTTGTCAAATGCTTTTTCTGTATCTATTGAAATGATCATATGGTTTATATCCTTTCTCTTGCAAACGTAATGTATCATGTTGATTGATTGGAATATTGAACCATCCTTGCATCCCAGGAATAAATCCCACTTGAATGTGGTGAATGATTTTTTTTTTTAATGTATTGTTCAATTCCATTTGGTAGTATTTTGTTGAGGAATTTTGCATCTATGTCCATCAGAGATATTGGCCTGTAGTTCTCTTTTTTTGTGGTGTCTATCTGTTTTGGTATCAAGGTAAAGCTGGCCTTATAGAATGAATTTGGAAATTTTCCTTCCTCTTCTATTTTTTGGAATAGTTTGAGAAGAATAAGTATTAAGTCTTCTCTAAATGTTTGATAGGATTCACGTTGAAGCCGTCTGGTCCTGGACTTTGTTTATTGGTAGTGTTTTGATTACTGATTCAGTTTTGTTATGGAACCTGGACTGGATTGCCGGATGGAAGAACCAAGCGGCACTCAGAGACCTTGGAGGATAGGAGGTTTACTTAACGCCTGCGAGCTCAGAGGAGAGTGGTCTCCAAAGGTCTGAGCCCCGAGCACAAAGAGGGCAATTTATACACTTCTACTTCCGCATACTTGGCACTTTTGGTGCCTGGGCGAAGCAGGGCAGGGAGAAGAACCCGGATTGGTGTGCGCAGGAAGCAGAGCAGGAGAAGAACCCGGAAGAGCCCTGGAGCAAGGACTGAGACTCTCTCGCTGGCTCGGTTGGCTGTCTTAGGACACAGATTTTCCTTATCAATTTCATTGCTGGTAATCAGTCTGTTCAAATTTTCTACTCCTTTGGCTTTAGTTTTGGTAGGTTATATGCTTCCAGGAACTTATCCATTTCTTCTAGCTTGTCCAATAGTCTGTATTTTTAACTTAAGAATCTTAATCACTCTCTCACTCAACAATGTAATGATTTTAGAATACTTGAAGTCTCATTACTTTTCTACTGTCTTATTTGCTATTATTTTCCAGAGGCTTTTTTTTTCAAATCCCACAAAACAGATATTACAGTTTTATGTATTCAATGTCCTTAAGCCAGGTTTACTACTTTCATTTCTCTTGGGTTTCTCACCATTCTTTTCTGTCTTTCAGACTTTCTTTTTCACTCAGTTTTATTTTTCCTAAATTAAATTCTATTGGTATATCTTTAGTGAGGCTGTATTAATAGTACATACTCAGACTTTGTTTGATGCTTTTATTCTGTTCATATCCTTAAATTATAATTTTAGAGAATATAGAATTCTGGCATTTATTTTCCCTTAGCATGTGTTGATATCATTTTGCTCTTTTCTGACTTGTGTTATTACTATTGAAAAGTCAGCCACCTATCTAATTCTTATTTTTGTTAATTCACCTTTAACCTCTGGCTTGTTTTAAGATCTTTTATCTTTGATACTCTGCAGACTTTTGTGATATGTCCAGGAATGGATTTCTATTTATTTATTCTGCTTTGGATGTATTGGGAATCTGAAAATATGCATTTGTTTTGAAATTCTGAAACAAACCTTAGCCAGTATTTCTTTAAATATTGTCTCACCCACATTCTCCTGCTATTTCTTTCTAGTATGTCAATCAATAAATATTAGATTATCTCTTTTTATCACCCATTCCTTTAACCTCTTATATTTTCTCTATCTTTATCCTTCAGGGCTTTATTCTGCATAATTTCTCCAGATTTATCTCACAGTACATTGATTTTGTCTTTAGTTTTCTCTTTCCAGTTGTTTAACTTGTTTATTAAATTTTTAGGGGTGCCTGGGTGGCTCAGATGGTTAAGCATCTGCGTTCAGCTCAGGTCATGATCTCCAGGTCCTGGGATCAAGCCCCACTTCGGGCTCCTGACTCAGTGGGGAGTCAGCTTCTCCCTCTCCCTCTGCCTCTCCCTCTGTTCATGCTCTCTCTCTCTCTGTATCTCTCTGTCTCAAATGAATAAATAAAATCTTAAGTTTTTTACAAATTTCAATTACTATATATTTAATTTCTTTAAGATCTGTGTGGTTATTTTTCAAATACATCTCATTTTGATAGTCTCATATTCTTGTGAAATAATACCAATAACCTCTTATTATATAAATATGTTAAATATAATTAACTTACATTATATTCTGTATCTGATCATTCCAATATCTATAGTGTTTGTGGATCTGAATTGTTATTTGTTATTTCTCTGAGGCCTAGTCCATGGCTCATAAAATGTATATTTTCTTTTTAATTGTGGGAATTTAACTTGATTGTGGGTGTTCTAAGAGGCCTAGTTTGAAAATGGTTCCTCTAAGTGAGGATTTACCTTTGTTTATGTTTACCTTTGTCTATCTTCTAAGTGAGGATTTACCTTTGTTTACCTTATGTTTATGAATCCCTACCAATTTAGCCTGACTTAAAAATAATTTTCAGCTTGGGGTTTTAGAGTTATGCAAATAGTATGAATTTTAGCCCAAATGCCACATGATTTTATGATTACAAAATCTTAATGAAACTTTACCTTCTTTATTCCAAGTCAAGAAACTGATAAGCAAATTTCCACACCATCTTCCTTTGTGGCTTTTTTTTTTTTCTCTCCTAGTTTGCTCTTTGCTATCTGTTCACAGGAGGATCTAATCTAGCTTCTACTGTGGGATATCTATAGGCTTGGTCTTTTGCTTTCCATAAAGGAGTGGAGCTATATGACGTCATGGTTTGGCAGATTACTAATCTCAGTGCTTGGTTAACTATGGATTCAAGATTTCTAGATGTTTTCAGCCTTTGGGAAGACCTATCAATTATTTTTTTTTTAATTCAGTTACATATTTAAGTATTTAAGATACATATTATACTTCTGGGGTCCCTGGCTGGCTCAGTCAGTGGAGCATGCAACTCTTGATCTTGTGGTTGTAAATTTGAGCCCCACGTTGGGTGTAGAGATTAAAGATAAAAAATTGTTAAAATAAAATAATATAAAATATAATTCTGCATCTGAAATGTTTTTTTCATGCTATTTAGTTTTACCATACTCACACACACAATTTTTTTTTAAAGAAATAGTCACAAAGTGAAAAGCCAATGTTAAGACTTGAATTTTTGGTGTATGGTTCAGAGAAATTCACTAGCTCTTAGCTACTGGTTTATACAGTTACATTTATGATAACAAAAACATTTTAAAATAACTTCAACACTTTATTTTCTAAACATATTGCTGTTGTTTCCATTTAGGGGTATAGGAAGCTGCGATAAGTATGATTTCAAGTATTATAGAGAAGGCCCTTTAGAATCTCAAATGTACCTGGGGGAAAAAACTAAACTAAACTTTCCCCATTTGCTGACCACAAGGAAAACGATGCCCCTAGCATTATTATCTGGCCAGGGGAAACCAAGTCCATATTCTAATTCTGAGAATCCAATTTTATCTTTAGTGTTTTTTGACCATTTTTCACTTATAACGTCTTCACTTTGGTATATTTAGTGTATATAATATAGGGAAGGGATGAGAATGACTTTACCTGGTAAACTTGAACGTCTTGTTTCTTTAAAACTCTCATTGTTTACTATGAAGACTGGCTATCATTGCCTTGGCTTCTAAGTATTGCTGAATGTTTGCATTTATTTCTTTATTTGTAGGGGAAAAAAAGATTACTTGCAAAAGAGAAAGTACTTTCATGGTGAAGGAAAAGAAATCTGCCTTCATCCTAGCAAAATGGTGTATATTTCTGATTTCCTTTTAAGCAATTTCAGATGACGGGATATGTTTATAATGGGTGGCGATTTTTAATCATTGAAGATAATCTCATGGTTTTTATTAGTTCCCTGGCTTTAATAGGCCATTCAGATAATGCTTTAGCTAATAGTTTTGTTGTTTTCAGCGAGAAGGAAACATTTTGTTATTATTCAAGAAAAGCATATTGCCTCTTAATGATCTGTTATCATTGCAGTCCTTGTCTTCTCTTATTCTGCCTAGTGTCTGCCATTTAGAATGCAGAAGATTAATTATTATCTTTATAGAATCCATCATAAAATTCTAGTTTGGCTATATGGGAATCATTTTAGCCTTTGTTCTTTGTGGTCTTTTAGGTTGATGATATTTTTAGCTTGCATTAGTTTAACAGAAACTATGAGATTTGGTCCAAAAGATAAAATATTGATATTTATTATTTGAAAAGGAAAAATGCAAAATTATAGCAAATTATTTTATAGCTTAAATTTAGTGGCTTATTTTTTCTTGTTACTTTGATATTGGAAATGTCAGTCTCTCTTAGAGCAGATAGGCTGATTGTTGAGTCTTGGTTGTTTCAGATAAAGTATAACTTGGATTCTGATTTCACTTCCCTTGGTAACACTACATATTATCCCAATAAAATTGTGATAATCTGCAAGACTGATAAAACACACAGGTTTTTATTAAAGTTGTTCTTTGTTTCTTTTGTGAACTGTCCCATTTTTAATAGCGCACACAGTCATATTTTTCTTCAAAGAAAGAGGTACCTCAACAGTATTGTGGCTTTAAAAAACAAACCAACATTTGACCCATTTAGTTCTTTCATATTTGAAAAAGAACAAATGTTTGCATATAATGGGGATATGCAGAAGAAAGTTATCATAATCCAGAACATGGTAGAATGCAATGATCCCTTGGAAATACAGTCTTGCATATTATGGAAAAAGGGGAAAATGAACTCAACTGATATATAGGACTTGTGAATAGAAATAGGGTTCAGACTGACAAACTCATGATCATATCTCTTTATTATAGTGGCTGGGAGGGGATGGAAGATGGTGGGAGGAGTATAATGAGTATATGACACCATAAATTTGATATACTAACTTGAATGTTAAAAAGTCTCAAACTTAAGAGATTGGTCCTTTGGCATTTGATTTTCCTAGGTTTATTCTCCCTCCTTATTTCATTGGTTTTTAACATTGGATAGGTTTCAGAGTAACCAGAGTAATTAAAAAAAATAAATATGATACCCCAATACCTTTCAGTCAGAATTTTTATGATATCTGCATTTTCAAAGCTCCCTCAGATAAATATGATAATTGTGAATCACTGGCCCCCTTCTGATAATAACACCTCAAATCTCTTATTTGTGTTTGTAAATGACTTCATGTCAGAAGGGCAGTCAATTATCATATTGCATCTTCCAGTTAACTATTGATCTGACCTACACATTGTAGGATCTTGCCGGAATGATGAAATATACAATAGTAAGTAATCTCCCAAATAAAGACTACATTGACTTTTTGATTAATTCTGATGTCTAAATAGATCTAGGTAAGAAAAGTCATTGTCCTGATTTTGGAAACTTGCAAAGCAAATTCTTCATCGAGGATTAAGAGATATCCATTGACTGTATCCAATTTCTATGCCTTCACATGAACCTTTATTGATCTTGTCAGTTTTCTAAGTAAAAAACAAAAAGTTACTTAGGAAACATATTTGGGATCTTCATACAGAGCCCTGTTCGGTAAGAACCATGTGAAGAAAAATGCCCATTTTGGGCACAGCTCTGTATATATGGAACTCAGTCATGAGAGAAATACATTCTTGGAAAAATACTAACTCATATGCAAACAATTTTCAATTTTCTCTTTTTAATGTATTCAACTGGAACTTGTCAGCATTTCAAGGGAAAGAAGTCACTCACTAATTAGTGCTGGAGGTAGTGAGTGAAATAATGTGTGTGTATGTTGCGTGCGTGTGTGTATGTGTGTGTGTGTGTGTGTAGGAGGAGACAGAAATTAAGAAAGAGTAGGCTTTTTTTTTATTTAATTCCCATGTTCCCACCTGCTTTTCCCAGATTTTTTTTTTTTTTTGTGATGAACTTTCTCAGATGCATTTTAAGATCTGATTTTTTTTCCTACAAAATCTGGTCTTTATTTATTTGATTTACAGATAGTGCAGAACCATTCCACTCTCATTTTAGTTACAGATTTACTGGAACTTTGATAAAAATATAGTCTTTTTTCTACGGACTTTTCTCCAGATTTTGTAAAGTGCAATAGCTCTTTTAGAACTAATACAGTTTATCATCTGAAGAAGTTCTAAATTAAGGGGCTCTCTAATAGTGCACGCTGACAAGATCGAGGAAGTTTTGATGACCTTTGGAGTAGTTCAATGACTGAAAGCCCAATGAGGGCCTCTTCCTCAAACTATTCTACATAAAAAGGAAAGGACTGCTCTTCAGACCAGCAAGAAAACAAAATACAACTAAGTGTTGTTAGGAAGGTAAAGCAACTAGAACTCTCATGCTTTGCTGGTGGGATGGAAACTGGAAAATTTTTGCCTGTGTCTAGTAGCTAAACATACTCATAATCCTGTGATTCAGTAATTTCACTCATATGCATGCATCCCCCATAAATTCCTGCATATGTGTACCAGAATATGTCTGACTACTGGACTTTTCAAAGCTACATTGTAATACATATATTGAATATATAAAAAATACATTGCATATTTACATATGTATGTAAAAGATATTGCATACATATATGTATGTACATGTAACATAACATGTATATTTACATACACACACATATATAAAATGAGTGCAAATGCCCATGCATAATCAAATAAGTCATTCCTGACATATTCATACATTGGAATAGTATGCAACAATAACAAATGAACTACAAATACACAAAAGAAGATGGATCAATCTTAAAGGTATAATATTGAACAAAAGAAGCCAGACGTGATGGAATATATCTGATATGAATTGAGTTACATCATTAAAAACAGATGTACTTCAACCATATTTTAGGCATATAAGATTATATAATATAACCTCAAAGAAAGCCAAGGAAGTAAATATAATGCATTTCAGGGGTACTGGTTAGAGCCACAAGGAGAGAGGTATTTACATTCAAGAAGGGGCAAGCCTGGGAATTTATTCTGTCTTGCCATGAGTGTGGATTACGTTAGGTGTACATTAGTTTAATGCACTTTTTTCTATGTATTATATTTGAAATTTTGAAATAAAGTTCTTGAGCTATTTTTAAAAAGGAAATTAAGGCAGGACCACAGGTGTCGATGTAAAGAAAGTTTCAGGGTCTGAGTTGAATTAACAAAGTCAAGGACAGCCTCTGCTGACCGCATGTTCCTCTCCACTCATCCTGTTGTGCCTTGTTATTCCGGCACATGCAGCAGGCGATGGCATGCTGAGAGGAGCCCCTGCGCTAGTTTTGGGGTGGGGGGGTGTGGAAATAAGGTTGCAGAGGAAGCCTAAGTCTGAATCTCATTACTTGGGTGATGGTAAGTCATATGCTTCCATGCTTCTATAGCATAGTTGTGTGTGTGCGTGTGTGCTTGTGCGTGGTGTGTGTGTGTTCGTATGTTAATTCTTTTCTCCTGTAATGAGGGGAGTGCTGGAATTCAGCACCAGCCAAATACCCAGTGTGCACTTCAACCTCTGACCATAATGAATGTAAAATGCTGGTAGTAATAGGTTGAAATGAGAAATCTCTTCATCTTGGCAAGTGAGAGATTTGCAATCACATTTGGATTCTCAAAGTGCTGCTTGATTGGAGATTAACGTGTGGGTAGATTGACCTTTCTTGCAAGAGTCGTTGTTTTTGCACGAAATGTGTGAAAAACAAATTTCAAATAGCTGCCCTATTGCACTTCTCTTGTGATTCATATTATCACCCTTTTAGATTTCTCAGCAATAATGGCACTTATTAAACTCACTGGGGCTTTCTTTCCTCTTCCTCTCCCCCAAGCACTTTTATTTTCCCTCCATGGAGGTGGGACTTTCTACTAACAGAAAGGTTAATTTCTTCACATTTCTCATACTGTCAACACACGATTCCTTGACTGACTTGTATTTAATTAAGTCCCAAGAATGTCTACTTTAGAAAATAAAGGAAACTTTTGAGATACTTTGTATGGAGGTTGTTCACTAATTCCAGGAAGCGAGAGGGATATTTTATTTTTCTTAGTTTTAAAATTTAGTGGTCATATGTTTCCTAAAGATAGATTTTCTTATCTTAGTTTTTTTTCCATAATAAATGTTTCCTATGGGTTGCCTTGTACACGAACATGATGATTTTTCTTGTTAAAACTATCAAATTGCAACAGAGTAGGTTTAAGATCTTATGAAATTCTTACATTACTTACAATTATTAAGAAAATGAAATGGAGAAGTGATAAAATCTGACCCACACTTTGAAGAATCTCTGAGAAAAAAAGTTATCCAGAATGATTTTCCACACTGTGTTGCATTTCCAGGTGGTTTGCTTTATTTTAAATGCGATTTGGGGCGGGGTGGGGGGTGGGGGAGGGGTGGGCAATGTGGACTGTGGAGAGATGAAATAATAGTCTCCCAAATCAGGGCAAGTGATTATACTGCTCTTTATGTTTTGTGAAGTTCCTCTGTATTTTATGTAGGCTAGGATGTAAGTAATTTTATTTTCCATCATGTATGTTGTATTTGATCATATAAACAACCTTTACATTTGTAGTTGATTTGAACTTATTTTAAATATTTGGAAGATATTTGAAGGGTATTGGAAAGTTCCTATTCAATGGTAATGAACATCAACACAAAAGCCAAATATATGTAAGAAATCTTACACCAAATCTAATCAACTAATGAATGATAATGCATCCCTCATAGTAAATTGATACATTTTGTTGTGGAATGGTCTTTTTTTGTCTTAGGGCAACATCTGTTTTTGAAGACCGGGATGGAGCAGAAGTGATGTAAAAAGGCATTAAAATGTTTACATTTTAATTCTGGGGTTCAGGGTTCTTAAGTAGCGCCTGAGAAGGAAGGTTTCCTGTTCCAATGTTTCCTCTGTATTTTTAAGAGCATGCCACAGAGCATGTCATCCCAATAGCTACATACTGAATTTGTTCTAGGAGAAACTTTATCTTAGAGAAGAGTTTTGTTTTGTTTTCCCTAAGGCCAACTTACAAAAACTATCCTCCTAGTGGGTTCCTTTTCTTTTCATAAGCTCCTTCGGAAGAGATTGAGTCACTCATCCTACATTTAAAAATGGCTCCTTGTTCCTACAGCATCACACAGACAAGAACACCTACTGACTGAAAATAGTCTTGTGAGCAGATTGGTGGCACGGGCACTGGGTAAAAGCCATCTCACAGGGGATTTGTCGAGATTCTTATTCAGAGAATAGGTGGAAGTATGGACATTCTTCAGTGTCACTGGGGAGTCAGAGTAAAATGCCATCACACCTGAAAGTACCTGCCAAGGTCAATCCATACTTTCACCATCTGGTAGAAGAGAAGACAGAGTGACCAACTTCCCATGATCCTGCTATTGCTCTAAAACAACTGTCTGCTTAGACACTGGCCTTTGTCATCGCAAACATGTCTTACTGTGGAGTGAAGACAGGTGACCTGCCACCCACATCAGGCTGCAGTTCCTCCTGGATTCATCCACATTTTTCAGAGTCAGAAGCTAAATGCTGATGGACACATTTGAAGCTCCGTAGAAACATGGAGAATAAAATGTGGACCACAGAGGAGGGAGGCAAGATCTGGGAGGATTCACTTGAGTTTCAATATCAGTTGAACCACCTATGTGAGAACGTAAGCCTTAGAGTGAGTTAACAACAGACCTTGGGAGATGTAGGGCTATCTGTGGGGCAGGGACAGTGGTGAGTGATAAGGATGTAGACAGTCTTGGGAGATGAGAAATAGACTCTGAAGGGCATGATCTGACCCTGCTAACATAAACTATGTTGAATATGAGCTTAAAGATACTTGAAATGGTACATCTTATGCTGTGATTCCATCAGATTTCTCTGGACAGTGTGTATCCCCTGGCGTGGGTGACAGAGCCTGTTAAACACCAACACACACAACCTCGCAGTGTTCACGAGTTGGGGATGAGTCCTTGTAATGCAGGAAGTCAGCTTGTTGGAAATATCTCTGTTTCTATCCCTGTGTATACTTACATTTTGTTAGATATTAATGCATGCCCAAACATACATGCATGCACGTACACACACACACACACACTCAGAAGCCACTTGGTGGTGACACATAGGGATTTTCAAGATGCTAAAGAAAAGTGGGCAGAGCACACATCCTATTTGTCATATTTGTCTGTGACAGCATGCCTGAGGCACGGGGTCTGCTCTGCACCTGAAGATGAGTTTTGGGTGACCTGTCTGGGGTGACGAGCTTAGGTTGACTGGTGACCCATCTCAGCCTATGCACCTGATTAATAACTCATTGTTTTCTAACCAAGTATTGAACTCTATCCGGGTCTGTGGAAGGCTAGCCTGTTTCTCCTCCAGGAGTTCGGGGCTCAAACAAGTTTCTCTTTGCTTTCTATGATGCATAAAGGGCTAAAAAAGATTCTCAGAGCTTGTTGGCACCTTCATCTGGAAGGAAGTACAGTAGGTCCTTTGAAAGATGCTCACTCCTCTGTGCCCTCTGGGAGGTGTGAGGATCCCAGCTCTGTGGAGGAGCAATTTGGCAATGAAGGAGGAATTTTGGCAACAAGAGTGCGATGATTAGATGCAGGGTATGTGTCTTGGTCCCTCTACCATAGGTCCTGGTCCCCCTGCTGGCAGTTCCAGAACTGCTTCCCTCCTCCTCTTGCGGCAAAACTGAGAGCCAGAAATAATGGGAGGAGACAAATCACAGCAGGACAAAGCTGAGCTTGACTATGAGCGCTCATTGAATGCTGTTTTTCTTAGAGCTACAGAAGAGGTTTTATTTTGAGTCCTCTTTGAATCTGCAGTTTTGCTTCTTCTGGTACTGGATCTTTAGAACAACCCAGGGTGAATCTAAGCAAACTCTTGAAATGAATGACTTTTCTTTTGGGGGCGTGCTGCTTCCTTTTATTGATGTTTTAATTTTTAAAATGCCTTTACTTTGGTGCCACCCCAGTTTTTCAGATGACTGATCGTTCCATGTAGCCAGGGATCCCTCCTCAAAGAGGATGAAAACATGAGCCAACAAAACCACAGCTATTTTGGGGGTGCAAAGATAGCTGAATTTCTTGATAAAAATCCAGACGCGTTTGCATTTGAAGAAAGGAGATCTGTGCTGAGAAATCCAGAGGAACAGACCTTTGAGGACAAATTGTTGGGCATTTTTGATATTGGGGCAAAGGAGATATTTTGAGGGGAAGGAAAGTTCTTTAGATTATACCGCTTGGGCACAAGGTCTTTATCTGCTTGTAAGGTTAGTCTAAATCATAGATGTGATGTATTCTGATGAATGGCGTTGTTAGCCAACAGAATGAGGATATCAAAATCCTGCGGTCAGATGAAAGTTACTCTTAATCATTTAATTCTGCTTTTCGTTTTATCAGCAACCTCTAAAATGCTTTCCAGGGTTTTTTTTTAAATGACCATTAATTACAGGTAAGCTTTAATGAGATTTGAAAACAGCCTGGGCCCCATCCAGGCAGATCTAGCTAAGGAGATCCTAAATGAAAGCAAGCATTGTGCTCTTCCTCACCACCACCATCACCATCAATAATAACAGTGTGCATTTCAGTGGTATGTCTTTCCAGATATGTCAGCATCGGACACAATTTGGTTGCTCTCACAACCATCCTGTTGATGAAAGAGAGGAGTTGTGCATTCAGAAGTCCTGATTATCACTCTCTGGATTCTGGCTGTGTAGTCCTAGTGATGCCCCAACCTTCTCTCCTTGCCTTTTCTCCCCGCCTGGAGTGGTGTAGCCACAGCTCAGCAGGTGGAAAGATCCATGCAACCCTGAGTTTGTGCAGAGCAGAGCTGTCTCTCCTCCATCGGTTGCCGCTCACCCTCACCTTGGGAAACATTATGCTAGATCTCAGCTCATTCTGATGTAGTTTTGGAATGTAAGTGAGGTTTGGTGGGGTGAGGTCCAGGGCCAATGACCAAGAAAGAATTATGGAGATGTCTTTGGTGCAAAAAGGTGGTTTTATTAAAGCACGGGGACAGGACCCAGGGTCAGGAAGAGCTCCTGCACTGGGGTTGTGAGGGTGGCTGATTATATAGTTGGGAATTGAGGGAGATAAGGGCAAAGGGAGGTGTCCAAAAGGACTTTCATATGCTAAAGAAGATCTTCAGGATCCTGGAGGCCTTGCTATTATCAAGCTAAGGTGTTTTTTGTTTGTTTGTTTTTGTTGTTGTTGTTGTTTTTCCCTCTAGCAAAGCATTAACATTAAGACAGGTGGGGAGCTTCCTGGAAGAATATCCCACATATCCCACCCAGGAGTGGAGGGGAGGGGGGTGGTTGCAGGGTGTCAGCTTGTGCTTTGCCCTCAGCCAGCCTTCTGCTCCCTCATCATTTCCCCCTGAACAAATTTGACCCTTCAATCTTTAAGGTTGTTGAAGGTGGAAGGTCTCATCTTCTGTAACATCTTCCTGCTGAATAGGGGTGTAGAGATGTCCCTACCTATGGGTCAATATTCGTCAGCTGGGGAACGTATAGGGGAGTTACAAAAGGGGGAGGCAGCTGAATCCAATGTGGTCAACACATATATACCTCCTTGAGTAGAAAGGATCATCTGTGAGCTGGAAGTTATGTCCATGAAGGAGTCTTGGCTCCAGGCAGGGAGACACGGGAAAAGACAACAAAATAAAGTTAATAATGAGAAAAAGAAGCCTGATAAAAGCGCCCATTGATAGTTGATCATAATTTTCCTCCAGTCCAGGAGTTTTAACCCATCATTAAAGGAAAGAGAGGGGTTGTTTAAAGTGCTATGACCACTGCCCCTGATTAGGCCCCTGTAGGAGGGATGCTAGCAACCCCCCACTTCTCCATTGCATCCTAGGCTACAGATGGGTGCCTGGCATATAGACCAAAATACTGTGCCTTGAAGGTCATGCCACGAAGGTCACGCCTTATTTTACCTTGCCTTGAATCTGCCGATTTTCACCCATGGAAAACACTAGAAAAGTTTTACAAGGAGAAATTACCCAATTTTGTAGCTGAAGTAGTTAGAGGACATTGATTGAAAACAGTAAAGATAGAAATCCATCATGATCTAAGCGACATTCCAACACATATAGTCCTTACAGCCAACTTCCCTAGGAAACTGTCCTCTGTTGGGCTTTAATTCAGTCAGCTAATGGTTTTGGCTGGCTCCCAGTAGATGTCCCACAGCCAGAAGCAGGTAGACCAGAGATGTGAAGGGGATCATATTAGACCAATCAGGAGGAAACCTCACATGGGAGTCTTAAGATCGGCAGCCCTCCTGGTGACTTAGGTGGCTGTCCTGTGCCCAAGAGAGACAACTTTGTATAAGGATGGAAATAAAGCAAGGGCATCAAGTTTCTGGGTATTATTACCATCCGGGCAAGGTACTAATTTCCAGCCAAAAGGCAGGCTTTCTCTGCCCATAGAGTAGCCACGGGCTAGAGGATTACAGCCTGAGCAATTGACAGGAAAACGTTCCAATAAAACCATACTCCTTGAAGAGCCCCTGAAATGAGAGTTAAGGAAGAGGAGAGAAAGCACTCACGAAGTTTGCACAGAAGCTCAGAGTCCAGATGAAAAGACTCAAAGCCCCATGTTAGGCACCATATGGTGTAGTTTTGGAATGTAGGTGAGGTTTGGTGGGGTGAAGTCTGGAGCCAACAACCAAGAAAGAATTCTTGAGATGTCTTTGGTGCAAAAAAGTGGTTTTACTAAAGCACAGGGACAAGACCCATGGACAGAAAGATATGCTTGCACTGGGGTTGTGAGGGGTGACTGATTATATACTTGGGAGTTGGGGGAGGTAAGGACAAAGGGAAGTGTCCAAAAGGACTTTCATATGCTAAAGAAAACCCTCAGGATCCTAGAGGCCTTGCTAATATCAAGCTAAGGTTGTTTTTCCCTAGCAAAGCATTAACATTAAGACAGTTGGGAGCTCCCATCCAGGAGTGGGGAGGGGGATTAAGTTTGCAGGGTGTCAGCTTGTGCTTTATCCTCAACTAGCCTTCTGCTCCCTCCTCAATTCTGTCATCTCATCCTTTTTTCCCTTGGTGATCTGTCTTTTTCTTTCTTTCTCTCTCCTTCCTAGCCTTCTACTGCCTCTCCCACCTCCATTCTCTGCTCCTTTTCTACATACGCTGCCCAGTTCAGATCTCTGTTGTCCCTTAGTCTGTCTTGCCTTGGAAGTTTATACAAGATAAACTAGGGACCTAGAGATGCATGTAGGGAATAGCTCCTTAACTTTCAAAAGTGGGGAAGGATGTACTCTGCTGTTTTTAGTATACACGTTTTGTGTCTGAATTTTTTTTAATTATATTTATCCACTTTTGGTGACTTTATTAGCATGTTTTTAGCCACTTTAGTTAGGTGGGAGTGACTGACTTCTTTTCTAGGTCAGCTCCCTTCTTCTTTCTCCATTAAGATTCCATAGAAATCGGAATAGGAGAGAAATTTTGAGGCTTTCAAGGTAGAGCTTTTGGGGTGCATGACGTAAGAGGAAGGATTGAAGGCTCTGGCTAACAGTATGCCTCCAAACCCAGTAGAATAATGGCCAGTAGCCCATCTTTGTTGAACACATACTATATGCCAAGCACTGTTGAAATCATTTTGCACATACTAACTAATGTAGGAAGTTGGCATGATCTTCCTTTCTGTATTTGCTTCATTTTCCCTGAGGTTCTTGGTAAAAATTTCCTTCCCATAATTTCAAACGCATCATGCTTGAAATATAAGGATAAGAATTCACCCACGTCTTGGTGGAGAAGGTCACTGCTACAGCAGGATGTTGTTCCCCATGAAGAATAACTGAATGGCTGCATTAAAGAATTAAATTAGGTAAAAATGAATAAGCCTTTCTGTATTTAAAATATTCTTTCTAATCTATCATTTTTAGTATTTCTGCAAATGTTATAAAAAATCATTCTTGGTAGAAACTGAAATACTCCCAAGACTGACAGCCATGGGGAAATTGGGAAGCACTGGTAAATGTGTTGGACAAAGTGTCCCTGGTGATGGGTGGGTAGTGCTGGTGGAGGGGGTATAGAGAAAGAAATGGTCCTGCCCATTGGCTGGAGTTCAATCTGGCCACTTTCTAAGCAAAGAACTTCTGAGACATGCTTTTGGCAGATATATTCACTTGGGACAGAGGAAAAGATTTTTCTTCCGATGGCCAGAAGTTCGCAACGACCTCTTGTTTTTGAGAAATGGTATATTGTAAAATACAAAACAAAACAAAAATAAATAGAAACCCAGAGTACCCCAGAGTACTTTTACCATATAAGAATTTCTTTTTTACATGATAGAAACTCGATTCTCTTGGCCTCTACCGGGGAGATGTTTTGATGTTCCCCTCTTTACTTCTTTTTAAAATAACCTTTTATATTCTAGCGCTTGCAAAAAAACAAAACAAAAAAAAAAAAAACCTTTGATTCTCACTTGGCCTTTTCCACTGAATTGGAAAATTTGGTTCCATTCTCTTAGCAGGTAAATAGCCTTAAAACCATTCATGGTTCTGTCAGGGTAGAGAAGAGCTGAAAAGCATTACATATGTTCCAAGTTAAGAGAGGCCAATCTTTTGCTGTTTTCAAGTGGTTCCTTCCCCTCCCTTCTTCTATTAAGGGCTCTACCACAATGGAGCTTTAATCAGCTTCATTGATTTAAAGCTAATTTGCACTTGGCTTCAAGGTTAAGGTCCATAGCACAAGCTGAAGACCTTTAAATCAGAAGTCAGAATGAAAAGGCTTAGGTATATCATATTGTCTGCTGTGCATAAGAATGACAGCTCTTGATGGCTGTGAATTAACTATTGGGAAAAAAGGCACAAAGCCAGTTTTTCTTCTCTGTTAATATAACCTCTGCTAGCCGAGTTATACAGCATTGCTATCAACATTTCTGCTTCATCATGTAAATTGATGGAGTTGGCTGAAAATACTTTGGTATTGTGATGTTTTCAGCCATCAATTTCTGCTTGGTTTCAGTTGGATTTCAACCTAATTGCCAAACTGATTCCATCTGTAATAACTTTTAACATTTATTTTTCCCAAAGGGAAAAAAATGTCTTGTCTGTATTCTGCAATTAAGAAGGCGATGAAATATTCAGTGTATGTCTCCACTCTAAATTCTTTTGTTAACTTTATCAGATAAACTATAAAATATTAACCAGGCTTGCTGTTTGAGCATGTGCAGATGGCATAATATTTACCAGACATATTTTCAATACACATTTAATTTTATAAATTGAATTAACTATTACATGGCTAATTTTTCCCTCTCTTTTCCAAATTGATGCAACAAGCAATCGTGTTGTTGGCTGTATGTTCTACACTAGAACATTTGAGGGTAATTACATAAGCTTAGCTGTGTATATAATAAATAACATTTCCTCCAAACTTAACCACACAAAATCAAATCAAGCAGAAATAATGCTATTTTCTAAGCAAAATTATGCTGAGTAGCAATGTGTGGGTTCTTTGCCTTTTTTTTTTTTTTTGACAGTTCGTTTTTTAAATTTTCTGGAACATTTAAATAGGTAAGTTAATTTTACCCAGCTCTCCTATCCTTTGTACAATTGACCTTCAATATGTATAGTCTTATTCTCTCTGCTATTCTCAAATATACTAATTTAGTAGCCACATACTGTTTCACTTCAAGCAGATTTTCTCAGAATGTGGTTTGGACTGAATCAAACTCATATTCTAAATCATGGTATAAAGTTCATTCTAATTAAGAACTATTTTTTTCTTTCTTATGAAACCTTTCTTCTTTATCTATTATCTATTTTACTAATGAACGAAAGGCTTGGTTACGGGTGAACTAGTAAAATATCTAAATGAGTCTGCCCAACTGAGCACAGATTTCTACAGAGCTGCTCTTCATCAATGCTTCTGTGGTTTTCATGATCCATCTAGTAGGGAGAAAAATAGGGGAAAAAAGTTATAATCCCGTGTGATACGTATGATATTGGAGGTGCACTGTGGGGACTGGAGAAAGGAGGGGATATGGCTCATTCCGGGAGTCAGGGATAGGTGATGGTGGAGTTTGCAGTTTAGCTGAGACTTAAATATTTGCCCATGTGGACCAGGGAAGCACGAGGGATAAAGGATATTCTGGGCAGAGGGAGCAGCGTCTGTGAAATGACGGATGTTTGAATGCCGTGGCAGGTGTGTGAAGGGCACCAAGCATGAAGTGAGATGTGGTGGGAGAGGAAATAGGGGAGGTAGTTGCAGCCATTGAGCAGACCAGACATGGTGTTACCAGGACCTACCGATGTCATGATGCCACGAGCAGGACATGGTAGAAACTGTGACAGCAGACAAACGGCAAGCAGTGGAGAGGACAGAATCAGGAATGGTGACTGAATTCCTCCAGGTCCCCCAAGATTCCTTACAGACTTGCATCTTCAGGGCAGAATGGAATTCGGCTTTGAGTAGGATGGGGAGGGCATGGGGGTTCCAAATGATTCCTTTTGAATTTGAAACTTTATTTTGTACCACAAGTTGGTGGATAGGGACTCAACTGCTACACACGTGAATCATGGTCAAGTTTACACCAACTTCAAAGTTGTGGAATCTGATTTCATCACGTTTCACTATGTACTCAAAAGTGGTTTGGAAATGTCCCTCATCACCCCTCCTCCATTAGTTAGCTGTGAACATAATTACTTGAAGTGTCACACAGTGTAAAATGATCACTTCCAAAAAAGAGCAAGCCATCCCACCCATGATGAGGAGTTTGTGGTTAAGCCTAGAAAACCCCAGTCTTCTCCTGAGTGCAGGGGTAGGGTGCACTCCAGGAGGGATGCACAGGTGAATAAGGCCTCCAAGAGCTTGCCCTGGAGCTGGGGACTCAAAGTGTGAATGCATCACATTTTAAATAACAAAAGCGTTAAATTATTCAAAAGAACACAATTCAGCATTAGCAGGGACGACTGCAGATGTAAAGAGGGTGCTTACAACACTGAGTCCATATCACTGCCTGTACTTAGTTTAGAATGTATCCATCCACAGGGAGGTTGACAACTCACTTCAATTTGTACATGTAAGTTAAACATAAAACACATGTTTCATAGATAAGCTGAGACAATAATGATGGGTTATCTCAAATGAAGGAAGGGAGATGAAGCTCAAAAGACATTTGTGCAATAGAAGTGCAGTGCAAAACAGGATCGAAGCTCAAACTTGTTCACACAAAGGAACAGGATTGCTGGGGGCTGGGGGCGGGGCGGGGGGTGGTGACACACACAAGGATTGGATTCCCAAAAAAAGCAAAAATGGTAACTTTGGGGAAACATTGTTTTAACATGACTGTTTATTTATAGCATACTTTATAACATGAGTTTTTAATTCCCGAGGTAACTAATATAATCTCCCACTACCACATTTAATTATTCAGACCATTATTGGCCCCATCATCATTACCATCCTCAAGGGCAGCCCCAGGCAAAACCGTGCAGTAGAGCGATGCTCAGCCCCCAAAGGCTCTCCTCTCAAATCCTTCTCTGCTTTAGTGATGGTTACCTGCCCCCTTGGGGCTCAGAGCTGTTACCACCTCCCTGACAATCCCTTATGGACATCTGCTCTAGGAAAAACAAACAAACAAACAAACAGATTCACACTGAGGTGCTAAAATGTGAGAAGTTTAATTTTAACTCTCTCTGTGCAGAACGTTCACATTATCACTATGGGCAGAGCCTTTCAGAAAAGGAAGAGGGTTGGTTTGGAGGTCCAGGCTCCAGCCATCCAGGGAAGAAGCAGTCTTAGCAGATGCTGATCTTTCCTTCACCCCTGAGCTCACATCACCCACAGAGTCACCTGCTGTGCCTACTGCCTTCCTCACCTCTTACCTGTCCTGTGACAACAGCCTTCGGTTGGTCATTTCATTTTTCAAGACTTTCCCTACAACAGGACCTAGTTAAGCTAAAAAGTTCCACAAGCACATGTCTCAGAATAAATTTCACATTACTACCCACTTCGTTGTTCCAGAATCCTTGGGAGCTCAAATTGCCCTTTAGGATAAATCTGAACATTTCAAGCTAGTGATGGTGGAAGACTCTTCTTCAGCTACTCTGAATAGCCTTCTGGTACCTCATGTCTCCACCATCGAAGCCAACACTTACCCACTAAATCCCTGAGATCCTCTAAATCCTCACGTTTCTCATCACCTATCCTCTGATCTGCGTCTGGTGTTTCAGAATACATACTCACTCTTCTCAACCATCATTTCTTTCTAAACCTGTCTGCCCTCTCGGATCACCCACATTTTCCTTACAGTCTCATGACTTTCTTAAATGCTATGGCTTATGGCTAGGTATTTCCTGATGGATTGTTGCCTATGTGTAATTTTTAATATTGCAATTGCCTTGCACTTCTTGGTAAACAAGGAAATCACCAACATCATTGTGAGAGCTTCCTTTCATAGAGCCCTTACGACAGGCTAGATATCTTTCATACATTATTAATAATTGCACCAGGCAGTTGTCATTATTCCTGGTTTGTCAACGAGAAAACCGAGGCAAACGGGTTAGGAAACTTCACCAAATTTAGGTAGTAAGCGTCAGGAGCAGTGATTTTCATCCCACTCTTTTTGTTTAAACTCTGCCTCTCTATCACTTCCATATTATTCACATTTGTACTGGTCTATGTAAGGAGAAGGCTTGCTTTTGTTGTCAAGGGTTTCTTTTATGAGTCTTGAAAGCCTAGTAAACATGACTTTCTTAGGACCTGCCCTTTAAAATTAAAAACAGAAGATTTAGATACTATTAATGTGACAGGCATTTGCAAGCACTGCTTAATTCACTTCAAATCAGTCTCTGGTCACATGACAGTAATATAATTTCACCCGATCACAGCCACATGAGAAACTGACAGCCTGATGCTCTGGGAACGGAGTCCTACACTTAAATTCCCCAACCCTCATTTTGAAGATTTATGCTATCATATCACGAAAATGTATCTATCTGGTAACATCAAAAATACAAAATTGTTTGTGGTAGTTATACATTTCTACTTATTGATCACATATTGATGTACAGTCAGGCTTGTGTAGGTTAAGCAAAGGATAGACTGGGAGATAAAATTAAAAGGAATAAAATATAACACTTTAATTGCATTTGTGGCCAAGGGACCTACATTATACAGCAACCAGCGTGTAACAGTGTACTTCATGTTCCATGATTTACCTTGCTGATAATTGCTTTGCACTCCTAATAAATTAACCCACAGAAAATCCATTCATCTGCATCTTCTTTTTATGCAGAGCTAGAGGAAAAAGGACCAGTATAGCAATTTGAGTGGCAATCATGCACTGATTGTAGCAAAGAAAGTAGCATGGTGAGCGACTTAAGCATTCTGAAAGCATTTCTTTGTAAGGAAAGAGGAAGGAAAAAAGAAGAGAGCACTTTTGTTAATTAAGTTCTGTTTTTTTGTCTTATTTGCTATGGAGAATATATCGTATTCTAGGTCAAAAATTCTTGTCTGATGCAGTATATTTCTGGCCAGATATTTTATTTTAATTTCATTAATTTATTTGCTTTAAATATTCATAGAAAATTCTCATTGTTATGTTTAAGATTCCTGGAAGAAAAGAGAGGGTAAATCTCATATTCCTATGAGATTTCCTTCCGTAAATACTATTCCACAGTCAATCTCACATTTTAAGCTGCCCAATTTTTATTAGACTCTGTAATCGTGATCGTTTTTTAATACTTTCTCTGTTTTTATTCTACTACTTCATGTACCTTCAATACTTTATATTCCGTCCAGTGCCTCGATATCATTAGCTCACTCAGTTCTTATAGTCAACATGGTGAGGTGGCAAGAACACAGAAGGGGTGAGGAGATGGGGTTTCTACTTTCCACTCTGCCACCAAATTGGGTATAATATCGGCCTTATTGTTTTACTTACCTGAGTCTCAGTTTTCTATATCTTCACATAAGGGGATTACAAGAGATGATCTCTAAGATCCTTTACAAATTCCAGGATCTACAGAAACAGTATTGTGGGTGATTAAGGTTCACAGAGGCAGGAGACTTTCCCAGTTTCATAAAGGTGGGTAGGTGGGAGGAGAAGGACAGGAACTAGCTTTGCTTCCAGCAATATGGCAACCTTGGTAACTTGACTGATCTTAACTGAAGAAAAAAACTAGTATAGTTTTTTAAAAAAGGCTCTTTAGATGAATCAATGAACTGGCAAGAAAATGAGAAATCCATTGGTGTGGTGTTGTAAGATAAAATACAGGAAATCCAGTTATCCTTGAATTTTAGATAAACAACAAATACCTTTTTTATGAATAAATCCCAAATATCAATGGGATAGACTTATACTAAAATTATTTACTGTTTATCTAAAATTCAAATTTAATTGGGCATCCTGTATTTTTATTTGCTAAATCTGACAACCTACTCAGAGGCTAAGAACTAAGTGAAAGCACGAATCCAGAGAAGTAACCTAGAACTGAAGCTGTTTTCACAATGAAAATATTTGCTGAATCCAGATGACCTTGAGCTTTTCCATTCCCACAGGAGAGGGGAAAGAAGAAATTTAATAGGAGATCCATTGACTAAAACTAGAAAGCTCCATCCTCACTGTTTAGGTAACTAGAAGTAAACTTTGTCCTTGTCCTGGATTGTATATGTAGAAGAGAGTAACACTGATAGCAATAAATATTTCCTATCTCAAACCTTAGTGTTAGCTGAGGGAAAGGGAGGAAGTCCACCCCAAGAGTTCATATCTGAATTACATATTGACAGTTTCAGTAAACTCAAATCAACAATTTAACTTAAAATGAACTTAGTTAACAATGTGACCAGACATCTGGGAGAAGCAATGGCAAATCCCCTTGGGAATATCCTACATTCACTACAGGTCTCAAAGAATATCCATATGCAAACATCTAAGGAAAATAAGTTCACAAACATAACCACAACATACAAGGAAATATGGCACTATGAATGAGAGTCAGCATAAACAAATGTCAATAGAATCCCAAAGATTTCAAATGCTGGAATTTTTACACAGAGGACATAAAATATATACTATCAATATGCTTAAAGAGATAAAAAGGAGATTGAATATGAGCAAGAATCTTAACAATAGTCAAGTAGATTTTTAAAGAAAATTCAAATATAAATTTTAAATGAAAAAATATGCAATATTTGAAATTAAATATTTAACAAATGATATAAACAGAAGATTACATCTATACACATTAGGATATGTTGACATGATATATATGAAGAGTATTTATAACCCAGAAAAAGGAAAAACAGGTATAAAATAAAAAAGAGAGGTTAAAAGGAATTGGAACTCTTAAGAAAAGGAGAGAAAAAATGGAGAGGCAATCATTAAAAAAATAATGGCTGAGAACTTTCCAGAATAGTTTAAGGTCCACAGTCTTCAGAGACCAAAACAAATGCCCCAGGATTCTTAAAAGAAATCTAGCTCTAGATACTTTACAGTGCAAATTCATGACATCAAAGACAAACAGAAGATCTTAAAAGTAGACAGAAAAAGACTGATCATATATGAAGATGTAACCAGATAAGTAATAGTCAAAAGAAAGTTGAGATTGTTATATTAATATCAGATAAAATGGACATTAAGTGAAATAGTGAACTAGAGGTAAAGGGTGATCATGAACTAATAAAAATTTCTAGTTAACCACGTCTATCATTATAAGAGACTTAAAAACATATCACTTTGTAATTGTCAGATCAAGCAAATTGAGAGATTGGTAAAGATAAAAAAATATGTGAACAAAAGAATTAACCAGTGTTAATTGTGACCCTCATATTTATTTTAAATATTTATGGGAAATAAACAGACCATATTCTGGGTCATGAAATAAAGCTTAACAAATTCCAGAAGATTGCTCATTCAGATAATTTCTTTGAGCACAAAATAATTGAGTTACAAATTAAGAACAAAATGCAGACAGCCAACAAAAATGCAGACTTTTGAAGAGCAAGAAACATATTTATTAGTAAAGCATGGGCCAAATAAGAAATTATAATAAAATTAGAAAATATTTAGAACAGAACAAAAGCAAAAACACTATATATCATAACTTATGGCCTATAACAAAGTTGATACTTAGAGGAAAGCTTATAGTTTTAAATGATTATATTAGAAAAGAAAAGAGACAGAATATTAATGAGCTAATATTTTAACTTACAGTACTATAAGAAAAAAACCAGAATATCACCTAAAAATGTAGATTGAATGGAAATTATGATAAAATGGAAAACAAATGCTTAATAGAATCCACAAAGCCAAAAGTTTGTTCTTTGAAAAGAATCCACTGGCCAAACTGATCAAGGAAAAACGAGGACACAAAAATAATAATTTAGGAATAAAAGAGGCCAGTATTGCAGAGTCTGCATACATTCAAAGAACAATGACCAACATTATGCCAGTGTTGAAGTCTTATTAGAATCAGAAAAATTTCCCAAAATATAATTTACCACAATTAACAGAATAAGAATAGATAATCATAATAATTGTGCAACCATTAAAGAAATTGATTCATCAGTTAAAAACCTCTCTTCTCCACACACACATACACACATACAAACAAAACAAAACAAAATGAAAAACAAAACATTAATCCAGATGGTTTAGTCAATGTGGTTTATGTAATATTCAAGGAATAAATTATTCCAATTTCATGCAAACTAATGTAGGGAATAGAAAAAGAAATCTCACCTTGCTCATAGAGATGACTGTCTCCTAAACAAAACATTAATAAAATAAATCACACAATGTTTAAAGAGGATGATACATAACAAAGCTGGCATTCTTCCAACTACAAGGAATGCAAGGCTGGTTTTACATAAAAAATTAACTTGTAATTTATCGTATTAGTAATTAAGAGAAGAAGTATATATTATCTTTTCAATGGATGGAGAAAAAAGCTTTTGATAAAATTTAGAATTTATCCATTATAAAAGTTAGAGGAAACTAAAAGTAGATAAAGTTTATCTTCAAGAAATATATATCATTTTCGTGGAATAATTCAGTTCATGGAAAAATATTAAAATTAGTTCCTTTAAAATTAGTAATATGACAGATTTGCATACTATACTATTTCTTTTTTACATTGTACTATAAGTTGTAACTGGCACATTAGGAAAAATTAGATAAATAAGGTGTATAAATATAGGAAGACACAGTTATTATTTGCATATAATTATTTATATGGAAAACAATATAGTATATATATGATTTGTTTGAATTAGCAAAGTGGCTAGATATAAAATCAATATATATCTATTTGTAATTTTTAAAGTATTAGAAAAAATTTAGGGCGCCTGGGTGGCTCAGTTGGTTAAGCGACTGCCTTCGGCTCAGGTCATGATCCTGGAGTCCCGGGATCGAGTCCCACATCAGGCTCCCTGCTCAGCAGGGAGTCTGCTTCTCCCTCTGACCCTCCTCCCTCTCATGCTCTCTGTCTCTCATTCTCTCTCTCGCAAATAAATAAAAAATTAAAAAAAATAAAAATAAAAAAAAATAAAGTATTAGAAAAAATTTAAAAATAAAATACAATTTACAATGGCCTCAAAAATATTAAGCATTAGGGGAAAAAAATCTATAAAAGATATGCATGAATTTTACAGAGAAAATGTTAAAACTTTATGGGAGCACATTGAAAAAGCCCTAAATAAATGGAAGACTATATGATATTTAAGGGCTAAAATATTCAATATTACAAAGATGCAAATTCTACCAAAATTTCTGTATAGGTTAAAATCAATTCCAATAAAAATCTTTTTTTTTTTTTTTAAGATTTTATTTATTTATTTGAGAGAGAGAAAGAATGAGAGAGAGCACATGAGATGGGGGAGGGTCAGAGGGAGAAGCAGACTCCCTGCCGAGCAGGGAGCCCGATGTGGGACTCGATCCAGGGACTCCAGGATCATGACCTGAGCCGAAGGCAGTCGCCCAACCAACTGAGCCACCCAGGCGCCCCCAATAAAAATCTTAACATAATTTTCTTTGTGATGCTTTGCAAGCTGATTCTAAAGTTTATATGGAAAAATCAAAAGCTAGGTTGAGCTTGGCTACTGGTCAATAACACAAAACTTGGGTGAGAATTAATACCAAGAATTAACATAAGCAGAATAATTAAGACAATATGATACTGGCAAATGGGCCAACAAAGATAACAGTGGAATTGAACAGAGGGCCTCACATATATGAATATTTGATTTATGACCCAGTTGGTTGGCTTTGTAGGACCCCAAGAAAAACACAGATTTTTTTCCACAAAAGGAGTAGAACCATATCCGTTTAGTAATATAATAAAATAAGACCTCCTATTTTACATCATATACAGATATCTGTTCCAAGCTGGCTAAAGACCTAAATGTGCAAGAAAGAACTGCGAAACATGTAGAAGATAATGATGTCAAAGCTGATCTTGATGATCTTAGTACAGGGACAGATTTCCTTAAAAAGAAGCAAGAGCACAAACCATAAAAAAAAATAAATTTGACTTCGGTAAAATTTAGAATTTTGTTTATAAAAAGACCTGCTACAGAACATGAAAATACAAGCCTCTGACTGAGAAAAGATATTTAGCACATAAAGCTAAAAATAGATTCATATTCAGAATATATAAGGAATACATACAAATCAGAATGGAAAAGGCAAACAACCTCGTATAGTAATGGACAAAAGTCTTGAATAGGTACTTCACAGAAGAAACTTGGTCCATAAGCAAATGCAAAGATGTTCGATTTCATTAGTTTTCAAGGAAATACAAATTGAAACCACAATGAAATACCATTTCACACTCAGCAAATAGGCAACATTAGGAGGCTAACAAAACAATTATTGGTAAGTCTGTGGGGGCAACTATCATTTGCACACTGCATGAGGAAAGGAGAACACCTTTGTAGGGACATCATTGGACATTATCTAGTAACTTGTCCGTATGCCTATATTATAAGCTAGCAAGTCTACTTGTAGGCATATAGTCTAGAGAAATTCTTGCACCAGAAGAAAGATAAAAAAAAAACCTTTAGTATGGTGATTTTTATACTAGCAAAAAAATAGGAGCAATGCAAATGCCCATTAAAATTAGCATGGATAAATACATTGTGATATAATTATACAAATGACAAATGTATCCATGCACATAGAGCATTTACAAAGAATGGTTGCAACTATAAGCAACAACATGAATGTATCTCAGAAATGTAGAGTGAAAAAAGCAAGTCACATAAGACTGCAGATGCATACAGAAAAATCCATGTAAGGAAATATGCACAACTCAGCAATACATTGTTTAGATATGCAAATTGTGTGGTAAAACTACAAAGAGACAAAGGGAATGAGAAAGAAGAAATTCAGGAGCCTGGTTACCTGTGCAAGGAGGGAAGTGGAGGCTATATACATAAGGGTAATGCTCTATTTCTGTAACCGGATGATGAATAGATAGGTCTTCATTTTACTGTGATTCTTTGTACTACAAATATTTATAAATGTTCATTTGCATCTATTCAATATTTAAGAAGGTATTTTAGAGAATGGACTAAAACCCAAGTTTCTGATTCTTGTTGCAGTGCTCATTCCAGTGCACTGTGTACATGGTCACTGGTTTTTCTCTATTTTGTGTATTAGAGAACAATTAATAACACACATATACCCACATGATTGCCATTGTATGATGGTTGCCTCCCAGTTCCCCATCACCCAGCTAATTTACCATGCCTACCCAATGCATACCTTTTTTTTTTTTTTAAAGATTTTATTTATTTATTTGACAGAGAGAGACACAGCGAGAGAGGGAACACAAGCAGGGGGAGTGGGAGAGGGAGAAGCAGGCTTCCTGCCGAGCAGGGAGCCTGATGTGGGGCTCAATGTGGGGCTCGATGTGGGGCTCGATCCCAGGACCCTGGGATCCTGACCTGAGCTGAAGGCAGACGCTTAACGACTGAGCCACCCAGGTGCCCCCTAATGCAAACCTTTTATGGCTATTCAGAACTATGTTTCTTGAGAATGAGAAACATTAATTAAAACAGCAGTTTAAAGAAAAAGCAACCTGCAGCACGAAGTGGAAAGAGCTGGTTGCTGGGACAGCACAGGGTAATGGTTAGAGGTACAGGCTTGGAAGTCAGACACATGCGAGTTCTAATTTTGCTTTGCTCTGTACTAAATGGTTGCCTTTGGCATGTGTATTCACTTTCCGGGCCTCTGATTCTTCATAATGATTAGGTTATTTCGGGGATTTCATGGGCTGGTATAGGGAAAGCATTTATTTGGGTGCCTAGTTAGTATTAGATAATTGACAGCTATTAATCTTATTATTTTAATTATTATTAAAGAATAAGAAAGACTCAAAGTTAGCAGGCAGAGGTAGGGGAAGTAAAAATATATTTTATTTTTTTAAGAGAGAGAGAGAGAGAGAGTGTGTGCACGCAGGCATGAGCGGCAGGGGGTAGAGACAGGGGAAAGGGAAAGAGAAAGAGTCTGAAGCAGGCTCCACGCTCAGCATGGAGCCCCACGTGGGGCTTGATCCCATGGCCCTGTGATCATGACCTGAGCTGAAATCAAAAGTCCCATGCTCAACCGACCAAGCCACCCATGTACCCCTAAAGATATACTTTTAAATGAGCTTTTATCACAGGTGTCAAACTTCCAGCCTTCATATGCTTCAGAGAGCATTTTGTTATTTCCTGGGTGGGAAGTCAAATGAGGAATGAGAACACATTTCCTATCATTGCTATGTGTTTATTATCTGACCTGACCTTTCAGAGTCTCATTTATCTGACCTGAAATATGATGATGATGATGATGATGGTGTTGGTGTTGATACTTTCCCTTAACATTTTATTGGGCTTTTGTGACTCTCCAGTGGGGGTCATATATAGAAAAACTTATTTAATAGATATTATTATTCATTATTATTATATCCTTAAAAAAAAGGTGTGGGTTTTTGGGTACATTTTCTGTAGTTTTCCAGGAACAAAAAGGCCAGTGCTCCAGTTTTCAATGTGAATGATTATGTTTTCATGACCTCTGGTCATTACTGTGGAAGCAGCAGAAGAGTGGTTGTGTAAAATGTCACATAGCAACATGTCCCATCTGCTTAGCAACGAAAAGAGGAGAGGAAACAAAACATTAAAATAGAGAATCTATACAAAACTAGGGTTAAAAAAAAAAGCCTCAAACCCCAAACCTACCCCCTCCCAATTCGTTCCTTAAAAAGCAAAAACGGGGGGGCGGAGCAAGATGGTGGAGGAGTAAGAGACCTGGATTTCGTCTGGTCTCAGGAATTCAGCTGGAGAGGGATCAAACCATTCTGAACACCTACAAACCCAACAGGAGATCGAAGAAAAGAAGAGCAACAACCCTCTCATCGGAAAAGCGACCACTTTCTGGAAGGTAGGACGTGCGGAGAAGGGAATCCGCGGCGATATTCGGGAGGATAGACCGCGGGGCAGGGGCCTCCGTCGGCCGCTTCTGGCAAGTGATAGAGCCGCGGAGCACAAAATCGGGACTTTTAAAAGTCTGCTCCGCCGAGGGACGTCACTCTGGTGGCTAAGCGGGGGCTGGAACCCTCCGGGACAGTGTGGTCTCAGGACCCTCGGGGTCACAGAAAGACCGGGGCTGCCTGAGTGCGGCAGAGCTCCCAGGTAACGAGCAGGGAAGCCGGCTGCAGAGGCGGAGCCTAGGCGCGGGCCCTCAGCTCAGGGTCGCCATTGACCGTGATCCGCGGCCCAGTCGGGCCCCTGCTCCTCCAGCAGGGACCCAACAAGCGGCAGATCCGGGGAGACTCCCCTTCCTCCCCCGGGAGGAGCCGCGCGGGAGGGCACCGCAGGGATCTGCTGGGTTTGGAGACTCCACCCGGGGTCGGTGCCAGAGATAGAAACGCGCGGTCGCAGGCTGGTTGAGCACGGAGTGCAGCTGCAGACCGGGGAGACGGGAGTGACTGGCGGCTTTTCTCTGGGGGCTCACTGAGGAGCGGGGCCCCGAGTTCTCGGCTCCTCCGGGGCGGAGATTGGGAGGCCGCCATTTTCACTCTCCGCGTCCAAAGCCAAACGGAAAGCTCGCAGGGAACAAAAGCTCTGGAGACCAAACCCGAGCAGATTACTTAGCCCGGACCGGCAAGGGCGGGGCAATTCCGCCTCCGGCAAAGACATTTGGAAACCATGGCAACAGGCCCCTCCCCAGAAGATCAGCGAGAACAGCCGGCCAAGACCAAGTTTACCGATCAATGAGAACGGCAGAACTCCAGCGCTAGGGGAATAATGCACATAGAATCCGTGGCTTTTTTACCATGATTCTTTAGTCTTTCAAGGTTAATTTTTTTTTAACTGTCTTTTCTTCTTTTTTTTTTTTGAATTTTTCTTTTTCCCTTTTTCAACGAACTTCTTATCAATCCCTTTTTTAAAATTTTTATTTTTCATTTTTAGAATCATATTCTATCCCTTCATAGTAGTTACCCATATTTTTGGCATATATATATAAGGTGTTCTCTCTTTAAAATTTTGAGATAGTTTCTCCTAACAGATCAAAATATACCCTAAATCTCTAGTGTATGGTTTTTATTCTACTCCCCTGCCTGATCACATTCTCTCCCTTTCTTTTCTTTTTTCTTTTTTTATACCTCTTCTTTCTCTTTTCAAACAACTTCTTATCAATTCCTTGTATAAAATTTTTTATAATTTCCATCTTTACAGTCATATTCCATCCCTTCATCATATCAACCCTTATTTTTATATATATATAAGTTTTTCTTTCTTTAAAATGTTGGGAGGCACTTTCTTCTAACAGACCAAAATACACCGAAAATCTAGTGTGTGGCACTGATCTATATACCAGCCTGATCATATTTGATCACATTCTATTTTTTGTTTTGTTTTGTTTTTGTTTGTTTTTATCTTTTTCTTTTCTTTTTTTTCTTCTTTTTCTTTTTTCTCTCTTTCCCTTTCTTTCCCCACTGCTTCAGGTCTTTTCTGATTTGTTTAGAGTATATTTTCTGGGGACATTGTTACACTGCTAGCATTTTGTTCTATCATTAATCCATTCTTCTCTGCACAAAATGACAAGACGGAAAAAATCACCTCAACAAAAAGAACAAGAGGTAGTACCGACTGCCAGGGACCTACTCAATACAGACATTAGTACGATGTCAGATCTAGAGTTCAGAATCATCACTTTAAAGATACTAGATGGGCTTGAAAAAAGCATGGAAGTTATTAGAGAAACCCTTTCTGGAGAAGTAAAAGAACTAAAATCTAACCAAGTAGAAATCAAAAAGGCTATTAATGAGGTTCAATCAAATATGGGGGCACTAACTGCTAGGATAAATGAGGCGGAAGAGAGAATCAGTGATATAGAAGACCAAATGATGGAAAATAAAGAAGCTGAGGAAAAGAGAGATAAACAACTACTGGATCACGAGGGCAGAATTCGAGAGATAAGCGATACCATAAGACGAAACAATATTAGAATAATTGGGATCCCAGAAGAAGAAGAAAGAAAGAGAGGGGCAGAAGGTATAATGGAGCAAATTATAGCAGAGAACTTCCCTAATTTGGGGAAGGAAACAGGCATCAAAATCCAGGAAGCACAGAGAACCCCTCTCAAAATCAATAAAAATAGGTCAACACCCCGACATCTAATAGTAAAACTTACGAGTCTCATAGACAAAGAGATAATCCTGAAAGCAGCTCGGGAGAAGAGATATGTAACCTACAAGGGTAGAAACATTAGATTGGCAACAGACCTATCCACAGAGACCTGGCAGGCCAGAAAGGACTGGCAGGATATATTCAGAGCAGTAAATGAGAAAAATATGCAGCCAAGAATACTCTATCCAGCTAGGCTGTCATTGAAAATTGAAGGAGAGATAAAAAGCTTCCAGGACAAACAAAAACTAAAGGAATTTGCAAACACGAAACCAGCCCTACAAGAAATCTTGAAAGGGGTCCTCTAAGCAAAGAGAGGGCCTAAAAGCAACATAGACCAGAAAGGAACACAGACAATATACAGTAACAGTCACCTTACAGGCAATACAATGGCACTAAATTCCTATCTTTCAATAGTTACCCTGAATGTAAATGGGCTAAATGCCCCAATCAAAAGACACAGGCTATCAGACTGGATTAAAAAACAAGACCCATCGATATGCTATCTGCAAGAGACTCATTTTAGACACAAAGACACCCCCAGACTGAAAGTGAAGGGGTGGAAAACCATTTACCATGCTAATGGACACCAAAAGAAAGCTGGGGTGGCAATCCTTATATCAGACAAATTAGATTTTAAACCAAAGACTGTAATAAGAGATGAGGAAGGACACTATATCCTACTTAAAGGGTCTATCCAACAAGAAGATCTAACAATTGTAAGTATCTATGCCCCTAACATGGGAGCAGCCAATTATATAAGGCAATTAATAACAAAAGCAAAGAAACACATCGACAACAATACAATAATAGTGGGGGACTTTAACACCCCCCTCACTGAAATGGACAGATCGTCTAAGCAAAAGATCAACAAGGAAATAAAGACTTTAAATGACACACTGGAACAAATGGACTTCACAGACATATTCAGAACATTCCATCCCAAAGCAATGGAATACACATTCTTCTCTAGTGCCCATGGAACAGTCTCCAGAATAGATCACATCCTAGGTCATAAATCAGGTCTCAACCGGTACCAAAAGATTGGGATCATTCCCTGCCTATTTTCAGACTACAGTGCTTTGAAACTAGAACTCAATCACAAGAGGAAAGTCGGAAAGAACTCAAATACATGGAGGCTAAAGAGCATCCTACTGAAGAATGAATGGGTCAACCAGGAAATTAAAGAACAATTTAAAAAATTCATGGAAACCAATGAAAATGAAAACACAACTATTCAAAATCTTTGGGATGCAGCAAAGGCAATCCTAAGAGGAAAGTATAGAGCAATACAAGCCTTTCTCAAGAAACAAGAAAGGTCTCAAGTACACAACCTAACCCTACACCTAAAGGAGCTGGAGAAAGAACAGCAAGTAAAGCCTAAACCCAGCAGGAGAACAGAAATAATAAAGATCAGAGCAGAAATCAATGAAATAGAAACTAAAGGAACGGTAGAACAGATCAATGAAACTAGGAGCTGGTTCTTTGAAAGAATTAACAAGATTGATAAACCCCTGGCCAGACTTATCAAAAAGAAAAGAGAAATGACCCAAATCAACAAAATCATGAATGAAAGAGGAGAGATCACAACCAACACCAAAGAAACACAAACAATTATAAGAACATATTATGAGCAACTCTATGCCAGCAAATTAGATAACCTGGAAGAAATGGAGGCATTCCTAGAGATGTATCAACTACCAAAACTGAACCAGGAAGAAAGAGAAAACCTGAACAGACCTATAACCACTAAGGAAATTGAAGCAGTCATCAAAAATCTCCCAACAAACAAAAGCCCAGGGCCAGATGGCTTCCCAGGGGAATTCTACGAAACATTTCAAGAAGAATTAATACCTATTCTTCTGAAACTGTTCCAAAAAATAGAAATGGAAGGAAAACTTCCAAACTCATTTTATGAGGCCACCATTACCTTGATCCCAAAACCAGACAAAGACCCCATCAAAAAGGAGAATTACAGACCAATATCCCTGATGAACATGGATGCAAAAATTCTCACCAAAATACTAGCCAATAGGATCCAACAGTACATTAAAAGGATTCTTCACCACGACCAAGTGGGATTTATCCCTGGGCTGCAAGGTTGGTTCAACATCCGCAAATCAATCAACGTGATACAATACATCAACAAAAGAAAGAACAAGAATCATATGATCCTCTCAATAGATGCAGAGAAAGCATTTGATAAAGTACAATATCCTTTCTTGATCAAAACTCTTCAGAGTACAGGCATAGAGGGTACATACCTCAATATCATAAAAGCCATCTATGAAAAACCTGCAGCGAATATCATTCTCAATGGGGAAAAACTGAGAGCTTTCCCCCTAAGGTCAGGAACACGGCAGGGATGTCCACTATGACCACTGCTATTCAACATAGTATTGGAAATCCTAGCCACAGCAATCAGACAACAAAAAGAAATAAAAGGCATCCAAATTGGCAAAGAAGAAGTCAAACTCTCACTCTTTGCAGATGATATGATACTTTATGTGGAAAAGCCCAAAGACCCCACCCCAAAACTGCTAGAACTCATACAGGAATTCAGTCAAGTGGCAGGATATAAAATCAATGCACAGAAGTCAGTGGCATTCCTATACACCAACAACAAGACAGAACAAAGAGAAATTAAGGAGTCGATCCCATTTACAATTGCACCCCAAACCATAAGATACCTAGGAATCAATCTAACCAAAGAGGCAAAGGATCTGTACTCAGAAAACTATAAAATACTCATGAAAGAAATTGAGGAAGACACAAAGAAATGGAAAAACGTTCCATGCTCATGGATTGGAAGAACAAATATTGTGAAGATGTCAATGCTACCTAGAGCAATCTACACATTCAATGCAATCCCCATCAAAATACCATCCACTTTTTTCAAAGAAATGGAACAAATAATCCTAAAATTTGTGTGGAACCAGAAAAGACCCTGCATAGCCAGAGGAATGTTGAAAAAGAAAAGCAAAGCTGGCGGCATCACAATTCCGGACTTCCAGTTCTATTACAAAGCTGTCATCATCAAGACAGTATGGTAGGCACAAAAGCAGACACATAGGTCAATGGAACAGAATAGAGAGCCCAGAAATGGACCCTCAACTCTATGGTCAACTAATCTTTGACAAAGGAGGAAAGAATGTCCAATGGAACAAAGACAGTCTCTTCAACAAATGGTGTTGGGAAAATTGGATAGCCACATGCAGAAGAATGAAACTGGACCATTTCCTTACACCACACACAAAAATAGACTCCAAATGGTTGAAAGACCTCAATGTGAGACAGGAGTCCATCAAAATCCTAAAGGAGAACACAGGCAGCATCCTCTTCGACCTCAGCTGCAGCACCAAAGGCAAGGGAAGCAAGGGCAAAAATGAACTATTGGGACTTCATCAAGATAAAAAGCTTTTGCAAAGCAAAGGAAACAGTCAACAAAACCAAAAGAGAACCGACAGAATGGGAGAAGATATTTGCAAATGACATATAGATAAAGGGCTAGTATCCAAAATGTATAAAGAACTCATCAAACTCAACACCCAAAGAACAAAGAATCCAATCAAGAAATGGGCAGAAGACAGGAACAGACATTTTTCCAAAGAAGACATCCAAATGGCCAACAGACACATGAAAAAGTGCTCAATATCACTCGGCATCAGGGAAATCCAAATCAAAACTTCAATGAAATACCACCTCACACCAGTCAGAATGGTAAAATGAACAAATCAGGAAACGACAGATGTTGGCAGGGATGTGGAGAAAGGGGAACCCTCCTACACTGTTGGTGGGAATGCAAGCTGGTGCAGCACTCTGGAAAACAGTATGGAGGTTCCTCAAAAAGTTGAAAATAGAGCTACCATATGACGCAGCAATTGCACTACTGGGTATTTACCCCAAAGATACAAAAGTAGGGATCCGAAAGGGTACGTGCACCCCGATGTTTATAGCAGCAATGTCCACAATAGCCAAACTGTGGAAAGAGCCAAGATGTCCATCGACAGATGAATGGATAAAGAAGAGGTGGTATATATATACAATGGAATATTATGCAGCCATCAAAAGGAATGAGATCTTGCCATTTGCAACGCCGTGGATGGAACTGGAGGATATTATGTTGAGCAAAATAAGTCAAACAGAGAAAGGCATGTATCATATGACCTCACTGATATGAGGAATTCTTAATCTCAGGAAACAAACTGAGGTTTGCTGGAGTGGGGGTGGGGTGGGAGGGATGGGGTGACTGGGTGATAGACACTGGGGAGGGTGTGTGCTCTGGTAAGCGCTGTGAATTGTGCAAGACTGTTGAATCCCAGATCTGTACCTCTGAAACAAAAAATGCAATATATGTTAAGAGGAAAAAAAAAAGGTAGCAGGAGGGGAAGAATGAAGGGGGGGAAATCGGAGGGGTAGACGAACCATGAGAGACGATGGACTCTGAAAAACAAACTGAGGGTTCTAGAGGGGAGGGGGGTGGGAGGTTGGGTTAGCCTGGTGATGGGTATTGAGGAGGACACGTTCTGCATGGAGCACTGGGTGTTATGCAGAAACAATGAATCATGGAACACTACATCTAAATCTAATGATGTAATGTATGGGGATTAACATAACAATAAAAAAGTTAAAAAAAAAAAAAAAAAGCAAAAACAAACCCTGAATTTGCTGCCTGAAAGTAACTTGACCAAGTTCCCTAGCAGTATTGAAGTCATTTTTGTTATGTACCCCATCGTGTAATTTGTTGAAATGGCGAAAGTTTAGAGTGTCACAGTAATCTAAATGACTTCTACATGAGTGATGTGAGGTAAGAGGAATAATATGCCCTGTAGGAGAAAAATTCTCCTGTGTGGCAAATTAACGTCCCAGAACATCAGGGCTCAATTTAGTGCTCTGTAAGAAGCAATTTATTAAATGGTGTTGGGAAGAGTTAATTTACCTCATAACAGCAAGTAGTTTGCTTACAAGAGAATTGCTTACTCACCTTAGATACTTTGGAGTAAATTCATTATAGGTTTACTCATCTTGGGGCTAAAGGAACAGTCAGTCCTCTGCTGCTGAAATGATGAATAATTATACATTTTCTGCATTATTCCATTTTCCAGCTGATGGACCACTGTTCTTAACAGGTTTCCCATCTCTTTTGATATAGATTAAGGAGTTTTAAAAGCATATAAAGATGTTCTTCAATAGTGCCTTATTTCATCGACTCCAACACCACTCATTGTAAGATGAGCCATTATATTATGTACCAAGACAGAAAAGAAAAGCTGTTGATTAAACCCTGACCTGATGTATACATATTACTTAAGAATTTTTATTTTATATTTGTTGAAGGAACTCTTTTAGACTGATTCAAATATAGATGTCTTAATCACATATCACTCTTGTAGATTCATAAAAAGGAAAATAGAAATAAATATATTGATTAAGGTATGCCCAAAACATCTTCAAATTCAGAATTTGACTCTTCTGAATTTTTTTTCAACTCAGAGTCACTTATGTCCATGTTTTCCCACAAAATGTTTTCCTTTGTATAGCAACGAGGACTAATTGGGGAGTCAGGACTTTTACTAAATGTCAACAGGGTATGTGGCCTCAGGGAGGGGAAAACATCAGGAAAAAAATCCCACAAAAATTAGAAGACAGGAAAACTATCAGTAAAGATTTCCTCTTTTCCTTAAGAGTTAAATGCAAGCCTGGCTTGCACAGTGTAAGTTTGAGAAATGAGTTTGCACACCACTATTCTTTAAATAACAAACAAAAGGTTTTTGAGGCAGCCATTTTTAATTGGTCAAATCCTCATTCATATCTTTTGAAAAACCCTAACAATTTGTGTTGAACTGCATGTCTACCTTCTTGTGTTCCAACTCTTTGGTTCACTTTGTCTGTTGTCTTTCCCATATGGTTCAAAAAAGCACTATGCATAATGCTTTTCTCTAGCGTGCCCTTTGATTCCTAACATTCTTCTGAGGGCCTTAACTCTATAACCATTACCTGATCATGGTGCTTTCATCTAGGATTAGGTTTTGCACTCCTATTGATCTTCTTCTATGGGGCTGAATGTAGTAAATGAACCTCCTAGCTCCCAACAAATTTGCATGTAATTGCCTGTCCGGAACACTGAATACTGGGCTGGAAGAATACACTAGCATTAACAGAGCCAAAAATGTTTTTCTTTCAAAGGCTCTGCTCCTTTATCAAAGTGGTATATATGGGAAGAATCAGAAAGCTTTCTCAAGATTTGCGAAAATGGTAAGGTTAGGGGGATGTCTGGAAATTATTGCCATGCTCTCTAAATCATTACAATCTCACATGCACCTTCTTGAATGAGTCCAGAACTGACATTAACCTCTTTTTGACCACTGGAAAGTATTGACCTACATTTGTATATCCCCCAAAGAAAACTGGAATACTTCGTGTCCCTTCCTTTAACTTTAGTTTCTTTAGACGGGTTTTACTACAGAGTGATAAAAATTTCAGTCTTGAACTGTGACTTTGATAGATTTAATGATCAATCACATTTGAAGGGTTATTGTTGAATTCTTTTGAATCGAAAAGTATTTTCATTTGAACTCAGACAACTACTATATTTAATGTATTATATACATCCTCATACTTCTGATCTGTCACAATGGCTGATAATGGGCATTTTAAGAGGAGATATAAAATTTACTGCAGAGAGATGTCTGATTTTTGTACCTTCATCACAGTTAATTGCTAAAGTTTAGAACTGTATCGTGTCAAGGCTTGATTTTTTATTTTTTTGAAGGGATGACTTCATCAATGTTGGTGTGGTACACATTGACCATCTCCCCAGTACAACTATATAGCACATACTCATCTGTTTTAAAATATGTAGTGATGGATTTAGGAAAAAAAATAATGCAACAAAGCTTAATTTTCTCTGTAATAATCGGAGGCCCAACTGGTTGTCTCATATTTATGGGCTTGGGGATTATTACTCCTAATGAAACTTTCTTATTTCTTGTTGGAGAACACAGAAATTCTGCCATCTGATGGAATAGTTGGGAGAGGAGTCAAGATTTCTCTCCTTGTTTGTTCTCCTCCATCTGATGAATTGATGAAGTCAGCAGGCTATAGGCATGCCTTGGAATGATCAAGAGGAATAATTTGGGAGGAGGTGTGGTTTGTGAAGAAATGCTGAAAGGATTTTTTAATTGCACTAATAACTGATGAAGTTCAAGCATTATTGGCACTGACAGGAATCCAGCTGAGTCTTTAGTAACATCATAACTTTTTATACCATCTGTATGAAAGTGGCAACACTCATTTTAATTTGAGTTATATTCTTAAGTATCTTACTTTCCATTAGCTTGAAATGCAAAATATTAGTACCATACCATAAAATTCTGTGAGATATAAAATGCAGATAGATTTTTAGAATAAAGATTTCAGGAAATAGAACAGGCTCTATTGTTTTAGACCTTATCATTATACCAAAAAATGATTTCTGTCATTGTTACTCTGTTAGTTATGTTAAAGAGATATCATATGACTAATTATAATATTCCCAACACTGGGCTGAGCTCTATGTGTTACTCATTTGATTTTACAAAAATAGAACATGAAGTGTGGAATACTTTCAGATGAGGCAACTGACCTCAAGGGAGGATATAGGAACTGTCCAAAGGATATCTACCAGTTTTTGAACCCTGGTTGTCTGACACAATCTTCCTACTTTACAAAATGCTCAAATTTGTGTTATGTTAGCATTCTACTGCATTGAAGCCTCATGGTAAAGTGGGAAGGGTCCTGGATTAGGAATTAGGAGATCTGTGTTCTAATTCCAGATCTCACTTTGCTCATGAAATAACAGAATTTAAACTTACATCATATAGGCTAAAAGAAGTCAAACTTTTAAGACGTAGCATTTATCTCTGCACACCATATGTGACAGATGTACTCCTTCCCTTCTGATTGTGCTTTTGTCTGAATTGCCAATTCTCTAGTTAATTTACATGAAGAAACATGTCTAAAAATAAAATACGAATAAAACAGTTCACATAAAGAGACATTTAAAAATAATATGGATCTTAGTCAACATAAGATAATATTTTTAAGAATATTATTATTAAATTCGCAATCATTTTAAAGGCTGGGACAAACATTTTTAAGGGGAAGAAAACACCCAAATTGTTGAAATGAGTTCCACACATTAGGTTCAGATGCGTTGTGATCTTATGATACAGAAGTAATTTGCAGAATTACTGCTGGAAATAGAGAATTTGTGCAAAAACAGAATACCATTGAGTAGAAAATTTTGCCTCAGTCATCATAAAGCAGACAAAATATGTTCTAAAACTGCAAGCTGATATCCTGGAAACTTTCTCTGGTAGTTCATTAAAGAGATAGTTTGTGGAGCAGTAACCACTGGGAGCCAGCGTGGGTTCACCAATAATGAGTACTACCAAAGCTGCTTACTTTACCTTTCAAGAGATTTATTAGCCTGATAGGTTTGGGGAATTTTGGAATCACAACATATTTGCATTACTGGATTGGAATTAAAAGAGCAGAGCATGTTTAAAATTCCCAGAAGTTTTGCATGTACTTTAAATCAATGCTCTTCTTATTTATGGAAGGTTGGTTTAGTAGATCTTGTTTGAGACCAGGACTTTGTATTTTATTTTTTCAGTTTTATTGAGGTATAAGAACAAATATAATTGTAAGATGTTTAAAGTGTATGTGATGGTTTGTTACCCCCAATTGAGTCAGTTAAGACATCCATCACCCCACAATATTATTCCCCCTTTTTTGATGAGAGCATTTAAGTTCTACTCTTAGCAAATTCATACAATACAGTAATATCGATTACAAATACCATGTTATACATTAGATCCTCAGACTTTATCTTTTTTTTTAAAGATTTTATTTATTTATTTATTTATTTGCCAGAGAGAGAGAGAGAGAACAAGCAGGGATAGCAGCAGACAGAGGGAAAGGGAGAAGCAAGTCCCCTGCAGAGCAGGGAGCCCTGCATGGGACTCCATCCCAGGACCCTGGGATCGAGCCCTGCATGGGACTCCATCCCAGGACCCTGGGATCATGACCTGAGCCGAAGGCAGATGCTTAACCAACTGAGCCATCCAGGTGCTCCCAGACTTTATTTTATAACTGAAAGTTTATGCTGTTTTACCAACATCTCCCTATTTCCCCCACCCCCAAGCCCCTGACAACCACTTTTTTACTTTCTGTTTCTATGAATTCTTTTTTTTTTTCAATTCCACATATAAGTGATACCATGTAGTATTTGTCTCTTTCTGTCTGACTTATTTCACTTAGTATAATGCCCTCAAGATTTTATCCATGTTATTGCAAATGACAGATTCTCCTTCTTGTTTAACAGTGAATAATATTCCATATATATTCCATAAAATATATATGTATATATTTTTCTTGATCCATTCATTCATTGACAAACACTTAGGTTGTTTCCATACCTTGGCTATTGTGAATAATGCTACAGTGAATATAAAAGTACAGATATCTCTTTCGGATAGTTTTTTTAACTTTGTATATATACCCAGAAGTGGGATTGTTGGATCATATGGTAGTTTTTTTTTTTTTAAAGATTTATTTATTTACTTTAGAGAGAGAAAGAGAGTGTGCATGTGAGCAGGGCAGGGAGGGGCAGAAAGAGAGGGAGAGAGAATCCCAAGCAGACTCCATGCTGAACAATCCCGAGATCATGACCAGAGCCAAAACCAAGAGTTGAATGCTCAACCGACTAAGCCACCCAGCTGCCTGGTAGTTCTATTTTTAATTTCTTGAGAAACCTGCATACTGGTTTCCACTGTGGCTGTACTAATTTACATTCCCACCAACAGTGCAAAAATGTCCCCATTTCTCTGCATCTTTGCCAGCATTTGTTATCTCTTGTCTTTTTAATAATACACATCCTAACAAATGTGAGGTGATACCTCATTATGGTTTTGATTTGCATTTCCCTAATGGTTAGCTGTTGAACTTTTTTTCATGTATCCATTGGCCATTTGTATGTCCTCTTTGGAATAATATCTATTCAGGTCCTCTACCTATTTTTTAATGGAGTTATTAGTGTTTCTGTTATTGATTTGTATGAATTCCTTGCATATTTTGGATATTAACTTTTAATCAGATATGTTGTTTGAAAATATCTTCTCACATTCCATAGATTGCCTTTTCATTTTGTTTGTGGTTTCCTTTACTGAGCAGAACTTTTTTAGTTTGATGTAGTCCTACTTGTTTAGTTTTGCTTTTGTTGCTTTTGCTTTTGGTGTCAAATACAAAAGCTCATCGCCAAGACCGATGTTAAGGAGCTTACCCCCACGTTTTCTTCTAGGAGTTTTACCATTTTAAGCCTTACATTCAAGTTTTTAATCCATTTTGAGTTTGATTTTTATGTGTGGTGTAATAGAGGGGTCCAGATTCATTCTTTCCATCTTTCTCAACATCATTTATTAAAAAGATTGTCCTTTCTCTATTTTTGGCTCCTTTGTCAAAAAATAACTAGCCATCTATGCTTGGGTTTATTTCCAGGCTCTTTATTTTGTTCTATTGATCTATGTGTGTTTTTATGAGAATATCATACTGCTTTGATTACTATAGCTTTGTAATATAGTTTGAAATCAGGCAATGTGATACCTCCAGATTTGCTCTTTTTCCTCAAGACTGCTTTGACTATTCAGGGTGTTTTATAGTTCTATGGAAATTTTAGTATTATCTTATCCACTTCTGTGAAAAATGTCTTTAGAATTTTGATAGGGATTGCACTGAATCTGTAAATCATTTTCAGCAGTGTGGGCATTTTAACAATATTAATTCTTCTAATTCATGAACATGGAATATTTTTCACTTATTTGTATCTTTAATTTCTTTCATCAATGTCTTATAGTTTTCAGTGTATAGATCTTTCACCTCATTGGTTAAGTGTATTCCTGGGTATTTTATTCTTATTGATGAAATTGTAAATGGGATTGTTTTCCTAATTTTTTTTTTTTTGGTATTTTATTGTTAGTGTATAGAAATGCAACTGATTTTTGCATGTTTATTTTGTATCCTGCAACTTACTGAAATTTTTAATTACTTTAACAGTATTTTTGGTAGCATCTTTAGGGTTTTCTATATATAATATTGTGTCATTTGCAAATAGTGACAGTTTTACATCTTCCTCTCTAATTTGGATGCTTTGGATTTATTTTTCTTTGCTAATTGCTCTGGATGAGACTTCAAATACTGTGTTGAATAAAAGTGGCAAGAATGAGCTTCCTTGTGTAGTTCCTGATCTTAGAGGAAAAGCTTTAGTCTTTCACAAGTGAGCATGATGTTAGCTGTGGGCTTGTCAATAAGGCCTTTATTGTGTTGAGAGTTTTGTCGTAAATGGATATTGAATTTTGTCAACTGCTTTTTCTGTATCTATTGAGATGGTCATAGGGTTTTCATATTTCATTTTGTTAATGTGGTGTATCATATTGATTTGTAGATATTGAACCATCCTTGCATCCCTAGAGTAAATCACACTTGACCATGGTGTATGATTCTTTCAAAGAATTGTTGAATTTGGTTTGATAATATTTGGCTGAGGATTTTTGCCTCTATGTTCATCAGGAATATTGGCCTATCATTTTCTTTTCTTGTAATGTCCTCACCTGGTTTTGGTATCAAGATAATGGTGGCCCCATAAAATGAGTTTAGAAGTATTCTCTCCTGTTCTGTTTTTTGGATGTTTGAGAAGGATTGGTATTCATACTTTTTTGAATGTTTGGTAGAATTCACTAATAAAGTCAATCTGGTCCTGGGCTTCTGTTTATTGGGCAGTTTTTGATTGCTAATTCAATCTCCTGATTAGTAATCCATCTATTCAGATTTTCTATTTCTTCATGATTCGGTCTTAGTGGGTTGTATGCCTCTAGGAATTTATCCATGACTTCCAGGTTGTCCAGTATGTTGATATATCATTATTCATAGTAGTGCTTTTATAATCCTTTGCATTTGTATGGTATCAATTTTAATGTCTCCTCTGTCATTTATAATTTTATTTATTTGAGCCCTTTCTTTTTCTTGGTAATTTAGTTAAAGATTTGTCTATTTTATCTTTTCTGAAAGCACCTCTTACTTTTACTGATCTTTTCTATTAACTTTTATAGACTCTATTTAATTTACTTCTGTTCTGCTCTTTGTTACAGTCTTCCTTCTACTAACTTTTGGCTTAGTTTGTTCTTTTTCTAGCTCCTTGAGATGTAGTATCTCCTCATTGGTTGCTTTGATGACTCATTGAGATACAAATAAAGTGTTTAGAACAATATCAGTGTGAAGTAAATTTTCAATCAGTGTTAGCTGTTATTACCACCATTGTAATAAATACCTATTATATTCTGGGCAGTGCGACTACCAAGATGAAAAGATATAAATCTTGATTCAACAACATCACAGTTCATTATAGGAGTCAAATGTGCAAATAAACAATTGCCATGCAATTTGAAAAGTAGAACTTAAAGATATGTATGAATTTTATTAAACAGATGTCAATAACAACTTGAGAGTAGTATTATCTGCTGCATATTTAGATGAATTCTCTAAGCATATAAGTAGGGAGAAGGTCATTCCAGGTGAGAGAACAGTATGGCAAAGATTCAGAAGCCTGGAAGAGCATGGCTTTCCAGAGGCAATTGCTTTAGTGGGCAAAGGCAGTAGACAGTAAAAGGACATGTATTAGGATTGCATTAGGGCAATCAGTGCTTCCTAGATCCTGAAGGGCCTTGCATACCATGCCAAGGAATTTGGATTTATTCCATTCTTGGTGGGAGCCATGAAAAGATTCTAAGCAGGGATATGATGCTATCAGATTTTTATGTGGGATTGTGGAACTTAATAAAGCTGAGATGCAGGCATACCAGTTAAGAGGCTGTTACTGTCATTCAGGCAAGGCTTGCTGAGAGTCAAAACCAGAATGATGGAAATAAGGGTGAAGAGAAATAGTTGGGAAGACCCTGGAAGCCTTGGGAGAGTGATGCTGGTTATTGGCAGATGATGAGTATGTGGGAGGAGAAAAGAGTTTCCAGGTATTTCACTTGGCAAATAAATGGATAAATATATAAATAGGAAATACAGAAAAAAGACCATATTTTTGAGGAAATATAAGTTTTGTGCTATTCTTGCTGAAGTTTGTTGTTGTTGTTTGTTTGTTTAAATACATTCAAGTCAACTATCCAGTAGGTGGCTGGATATTTAGGACAAAACCTTTGTGGAGAAAGCAGGACAGAGAATGTTGGTTGAGGAGTGACTGCCTAAAGTCACATTTATAAGTCAGGATTCAGTTTTTATTACATGTACTCAGGTAACAGTGACTTAATGAGGAAAAAAAAAAAAGGAAAAAAAAGCTTATCTCTCTTCTGTAAAGAATTCTAGGCATACATAGTTCAGGCAGAGAATAGCAGTTCTACAAATATCTTTTCTCTTGCCAGCTCACTGCTCAGCTATTCCCAGGTCAAAAACTGCTACTAGAGTTCTAACATTCACATGTTCATGTATTATTTATTCATAGCAGGGAAGAAAGAAGGCTTTGACCATTCTTTAAAAGAAAGACTTTAGGCTAAGTCATGTATAGAATTGTTGGATCATGGGGCACCTGGGTGGCTCAGATGGTTAAGTGTCTGCCTTCGGCTCAGGTCATGATCCCAGGGTCCTGGGATCGAGCCCTGCATTGGGCTCCCTGCTCGGCAGGGAGTCTGCTTCTCCCTCTGCCTCTCTCTCTCTCTGTCTCTTATGAATAAATAAATAAAATCTTAAAAAAAAAAAAAAGAATTGTTGGATCACTATATTGTACACCTGAAACTAATATACCTCTGTATGTTAACTATACTGGAATAATTATAAAAAAGGCCTTAAAAGTATCACACCTCTGCTTATATCTCATTGGCTAGAATGTAGTCACATGGCTTAAATTAGTTCAAGGGACCCTGGGTAATGTAGAAATTCAACTGATGGACATGTGCCCAGCTAAAAATTGGAATTTTGTTTAAAAAGGTGGGAGAATAGAAGCTACTTGGAGGCAACTCTCAGTCTCTGCAATACCAGAGAAGTGGATGAATTCATCCAGGGAAAGTATATAAAATCAGAAAGGAAAACAACAACAACAAAAAAGCAAAATGAGAAAGGAAAGGGGCTAAAGGTGGGACCTTGAATAATGTTTAAGCATCCCACCCTTTTAAAGATAGGCTCTGTCCCTTTGCTCATACCCCTGGTGTAACATCTGACTGGTCTTCTTTCTCTCTAACCTTTGCTCTGTACTCTTCCCAATGACTGGTTTCTGAATTCAGAATATGTCTATACACTGCCAAAGGTAGGACTGGAAAAATAAAAAATGGGTTCATTCTGAGTGTTGTCAACATGCACACAAAGAAGATGATAACTATGAGGTGATGGATATGTTAATTAGCTTGATTGTGGTAATTATTTCACAATGTATATCCAGTCATCAGGTTGTACACCTTAAATATATACAATGTTTAATCATTAATTATACCTCAGGAAATCTAGAAGGGAAATAAAGAACTAACAAATGTGTTCACTAATGTTGCAGGATATAAGATCAGTAGGCAAAAATCAATTGTTTTTCTGTATACTAACAAAAAAAAATCTGGAAATAAAATTAAGAAAACAATTCCATTTACAATAGTATCAAAAAAGAATAAAATACTTGGGAATACATTTAAAAACAATTATAAGACTTGTTGCTATGGTCTGAATGTTTATGTCCCTCCAAAACTCATATATTAAAATGCTAATGACCAATGTGATGGCATTAGAAGGTGGGGCCCTAAGGAGGTGAAGTCCTGAGGGTGAAACTTTCATGAATGGGATTAGTGACTTACGAAAAAGGCTCTAGAGAGATTCTTAGCTCCTTCTACCATATGAGTTCACAGCCAGAAGGTGCTAACTGTGAACCAGGAAGGGGGCCTTCATCAGAGTGCAGACATATTGGCCATGATCCTGGATCTCCAAAACTATGAGAAAAAATATTTATTATTTATAAGCTGCCCAATGTGTGGTATTTTTTATAGTAGCCTGAACAAATTTGTACACTGAAAACTACAACATATCATTAAAAGAAATTAAAGACAATCTAATAATGGAAAGACTTCCTGTGTTCATGGATAGGACAATTTAATATCGTTAGGATGAAAATAGTCCCCAAAGGGATCTACAGCTATAATACAATCCTTATCAAAATCCTAGTTTCATTCTTGTAGAAATGAATTAACTGATCTTAAAATTCATATAGAAAAGCAAAGGGCCCAGAAGAGCCAAAAAAATCTTGAAAAATAGAACAAAGCTGAAGGACTCATACTTCCCATTTTCAAACCTTAATGGAAAGCTGCAGCAATCAACACAGTGTGGTATTGGCATAAATATAGACACATATATCAATAGAATATAACTTATAGTTCAGAAATAAACCCATTTAAGGTCAACAGATTTTCTTCAAAGGTGCCAATTGAGGAAAGAATGATCTTTCAACAAATGGTGCTGGGTTAATGGTAGGACAACCAGATGTCTACATGCAGAAAAATGAAGTTCGACCCCAATCTCACACTATATATAAAAATTAATTCAAATTTCTGGTTTAAAGGGCTGAAATATAAACTTTTGGAGGAAAACATAGTCGTAAATCTTTTTGATTCTGGGTTAGGTGATTGTTTTTAGATATGATACCACCAAAAGCACAAACAACAAAAGAAAAAGAAAAATAAATAATGCATTAGATTTCATCAAAACTTAAAAATTCTGTACTTCAAAGAATACTCTTAAGAAAGTGAAAAAGCAACCCACATAATGGGAGAAAATATTTGCTAATCATGTATCTGATAAGGGACATGTACCCAGAATAAGGAACTCTTACAACTCAATAATAAAAAGACAAATAACCTAATTAAAAAATAGGTTCATTAAACATCTGGATATTTTTCTACAGGATACTCAAAATAAATTTGCATTTGAATGATATTTTCTCTTCAAGTATAGATATTCTGAGCACTTTAGTTTACAAACAGTCAGAAACATACTTCCCTCACTTGGTCATAAATCTCGCCACAAATTTTCAAGATGCTATCTCAGCCTTTCTAATACACCTTGACTGGACTTCCGTGTCAATGAATCTCGTAAGGATGTTGCTGATAAAACACCAACAGCAAGAAAAACAATGCCATCATTTTGCTCTTCTTAAAAATCAAACAAAACCCTCACATTTTAAAAAGTTAAATAAAATATCACTCATGACACAGTTCTCAAATTCATTTCACATAGAACTTCATTTTTGTTTGTTCTTGATTTTTAAATGGTTCTGTTTTGCAAAGAGTTAGGGGTTTTTCTTTGTCTGGAGTTACCAATCCAGAGTAGGCACCATGGAAAGGCTAATACCAAGAGTCTTTTTATTTGTTTCAAATTGGAATTTTTATTGCCACAACATCTGTTACAAATTGGCACTAGATTGTAACAGAGGTTTTTCTAGGGCTCCTAATCCACTGATCATATGCATCGGATTTGGAAGAGCCCTATTCTAATATACTTCATATGTATAGTACATTCACTTCAATGCTCACAATCAGGAATTTCAAAATAAGCTGACTCCAAGGCAATCAATTAATATACTTTAAACAGTGTACCACAGAATTTCCAGTAACCAGATTTATTATAACATCATGTGCATTACAATGAAATCTCATAAGATAACTATCAATTATATTTCCCTTCATTTCATTAGCAGAGAGGCCTGATATTTTTGTATAGCTAACTGAGAAATCATGGCACTTAGTATACAATTGTATTGTAAATTGCTTTATTTAAAAAAAAAAGTCTGTTTGTGTCATAGCATGATTGACATTTTGGCAGAACTGTGTAGAACTCTGGAAATAATGTTTATTACTTAACTGATGCATTTACAGGAAAGGTTCAAAATGAAAACATTTCTTGTGGAAAAAATGGTAATTGCTTTTGGGACCTGTATGGTTTCATGGCTAGAGCTGAGTAGGGGATCTTTCTGAATTAGCTTTATGTATTTTCATGAATAAGTAAAAAAAAAATATATGTATTCATGCATTCATTCACTATACAAATATTGTATGAATGCCTATTAAGTGCCACCTACTGGAATAAAGTCTGTGTATACTGTGATGAATATAACAGACCTAGTCAATGCCATTGGTGAACTAATAGTTCTGTAGAGGAATCAGAAATAAACATAAAGATATCTTTACATATAAATGCACGCACACACACAAACACACACAAAATGTTTTAGATATGAAATTCCAAAGTGAGTTGGTGTTAAACCAAGATTTAAAAAGTAGGTGGCAAAAAACATTCAGAAAACTTTTAACTCCCTCTACCAAATAAGGGACATAAAGGGGGACAGGAAGGGGAGAATGGGCAGAGAGAGAGAATTTTTGGAGACACTTTTGTGTGTTCTGTGAGTTCTCTTTCTCTACCCCAACTCAATAAGAAACCAACTGAGTTCAATTCTCCGACTTAATAAAAAGGCACTCATTGAGACAGTCCTGAGAGTTGATCCATGTTCTCCATAATGGTGAGACCCTATGGATGGTCTGACTCCTACTTGAGAAATGTAATAGGCATGAACGGGCTGGCCAACTCCCGTTTGACAAGCTGAGCAACATTTATTTATGTGGCCTGGATTATCTGACATTGCTTAGACAAATGCCCACCAGTGCTTCGTGTGGACTAAATGTAGCCCAAGCGAGAAAAAGAATCAGCCTGGGATCATCTGAGCTTCTAAGATCAGAGCATTCCTGAGGAGGCAATCTTCAACAAACAGAATCTGTTTATTACTGATCACCCTCCAGTCCCCTATTCCCCTCCCCCATACCAGCCGTGAGCAACCACTAATCTACCTTCGATCGGTATAGATTAGCCTACTTTGGATATTTCATATAAGTGGACTTGCATAATATGTTGCCTTTTGTGACTGGCTTCTTTCACTTAGCATAATACTTTCAAGTTTTATCCATGTTATACAATATATCAGTACTTTGTTCCTTCTTATTGCTGAAAAGTATTCCATATGTGGACACACCATATTTGTTTATCCATTTATTCATTGATGGACATTTCAGACATTTTGCTTTTTTTGATCATTGCATCTCACCTATGCAACATTCCAAATCATGTGATTAACTTTATTTTGGATGAAATCAATGGATCATCGATGTCCATACATATACCCAACTAACTTCAATGGTATATCTTAAAGATTTATGAACAATAATGGAGATGTCACCATAACCATTAATGAGATGTAGAGCTAATCAGTTTCAAATGCTAAAAAGTGAATATAGAGCCAGCAAAACTGGAATGAGTTAGCAGTGCTAACAACCTTTTCTGGTTTCCCAGAACACTGGAGTCCGTTTGCCTGTTCCTACCCTGACCGTTAACTAGCACTGACACTTTATTTGCAGACTGAAGAACAGGTAAGGTTTAAATCATCAAGATTTTTTTAAAAAATGGATTCTTTATTATTTATAGCCAATCAACTTCAACTTAAGCAAACATTTCTTTTTAAAAACATAGCGGCTTTTAAACCACTGCCAAAATATTAGGGCAAATAGACTTTTTTTTTGTCTTGGCAGAGTGTACATAAACATACAATGCCTTGCTTAAATATTCATAGACTCCCAGCTCACAGTACAGTAACTTAATAATAAAATATTTTGAAGAGGGAACGATGCTGTGGAGCTTGTGATACCACTAATGGATTTGAAGAGGATGCTAATGCATTGTAGGAGGAAGTGAATTGAGCTCTCGTGTGTAAAGGAGGATTATAAAATATAATTATGAAAAAGCAGTAGTGGAGGGCTTGAGGAAGTTCTGTTGATGTGTGAGTACTACAAACGGCATGTTTTGTTGATGAGAACGAAGGCTTAGATGGATATTTACTGTGCTAGCAATCTTCTCTATCCGGAAACATGGAATGCATTATAGAAATGGCCATTTTGTGAACTCCAGAGTGAAAATTAAATAGTGTAAGATGGAGACTGACAAGACTCATGCAGCTTTTCATTTCAAATAACAGCCGTCTGGGAAGGCTAAACTTTCATATCAAGAACTTCATGAAGGCACTGGAAGGAAAAAAATGAAGTGATATAACTATCAAAGTAGAGGAAAAACTTTTTTTTTTGGTAAAAAGAAGATTAAGGAATTCTAGGAAATTAAATAATTCATGGTGTCCTGCTGGGAGGGGAGGAAGCATGAGGAACTTTCTGAATATCATTTCCTGGGTGCGGCATTGACAACTTACAGGAAATTGTGGGCATCAGTAGGAACAAGTACACAGGGACATGAAGTGGGAGCCTTGACTTCTCTAAGCTTCCAATTCTCATGTCATTTCTTTACCTAAGGCTCTGTCCCCTCAGGCAAAATGAAGAAATGTTCTTAGAATATTAGTCCGATATTTACTGAAAAATTGCACAATACCCAATAACCAATATATATAAGAACATTGAAGAGACAGATCATAATCGAGGTACCTAATCCATCACCTCTTCCCTTCATGGGAACTTGCAAACTCTATGCTTTACTGCTCGGTGTTTTACTCCAGCCTTTCAACAAGGAGTATATGTGAGATAGCAATAGCATTTATTTTTCAGAAGCACATTACGTAAGTGAGCGTTGCCCTTTAATGGAGCTATTTTGGAAGATAAATGTGTGTTCTAATAATTTCAACATTGTTTAACACATTTATGAAATGCTATGTTTCTGTAGAGAAATTGTTTAAAGAGCATGAAAAAATTCAAACAGAAAATAGGCACAACACCAAGTTTAAACAGTTAACATGCCCTGTATTTAGTTCACATCTTCTCTCCCTCTCTTCCCCCACCCTCTTCCTACACAAATAGAACTGTACTGATACACCCAAATTCTCATCCCATTTATCCTCTCTCCCTCCTCAGAGGATGCCACTCTTGAGAAACTGGTGTGAACATTTTCCATGCATTAAAAAAAAACAAAAACAAAACAAAACTTTGTAGGGCAGTTTTAGGCTTACAACAAAGTTGAGAGGAAGGTGCAGAGAGATTTCCCACATACTCCCTGCCCCGCCTCATGCACAGCCTCTCCCATTATCAGCATCAGTCACCAGAGTGTTTTTTCCTTTTTTTTTTTTAAACCAAGGATGAACCTACATTGACACATTGTAATCATCCAAAGTCCCTAGTATACCTTAGGGTTCCTCTTGGCATTGTATATTCTGTGGGTTTGAACAAATGTATAATGACAGATATCCACCATTACAATTTCATACAGAGTATTCTTTCTTCCCTTAAAATCCTCTGTGCTCCCCCTATTCATCTCTCTCCCCTCTCACGCTGGGCAACCACTGATCTTTTTACCTCCATAGTTTTGCCTTTTCCAGAATGTCACGTAGTTGGAATTATGCAGAATGTAATCTTTTCAGATTGGCTTCTTTCCTTTAATAATATACAGTTTAGGTTCCTCCATGTCTTTTCATGGCTTGATAGTTTATTTCTTTTTTTTTCCTTTAAAGATTTTATTTATTTATTTGAGAAAGAGAGATAGTGAGAGTACGAAGCAGACCCCCCCACTGAGCAGGGAGCCCAACATGGGGCTTCATCCCAGGACCCTGGGACCCCGGGGCCCTGGGACCATGACCTGAGCCGAAGGCAGACACTCAACTGACTGAACCACCCAGGCGCCTGATAGTTTATTTCTTTTTAGTGCTGCATAATATTTCATTGTCTGGATGGATCAAGTTTATTTATTCATTCACCTACTGAAGAGCATCTTGGTTGCTTCCCAGTTTGGGCAATTATAAACAAAACTGCTAGTAACATCTGTGTGCAGGTTTTTCTGTGGATGTAAGTTTTTAACTCCTTTCGGTAAATACTGAAGAGCACAATTGCTAGATCACATGGTAAGAGTATGTTTAGTTTTGCAAGAAATTGCCAAGCTGTATTCCTAAGTTGCTGGGCCATTATTCATTCCCACAGGTGGTTGCTGCTCATTGTCACCAGGATTGGGTGCTATCAGTGTTTCCCCATGCATTTTTGATGCTTTTAATGCTTATGAGTGAATATGTATATAATATTTATTTACAATGTGACTTTAAAATGTACATTTTTGATGTTTCCCTTGAAGGTGTACTTTTGCAACTTGCTTTTTTCACTCAATAATATGTTTTAGAGTTTTATTTGTGTAGATATATGTTCACCTATGTAAATTGCTGTATAGTATTCCATTGTATTAATAAGCCATAATTTTTAAGTCAGTTTCTCTACTCAGGGACTAAATATGAATATGGATATATTTCACATGTTGACAGTGATTCAGATTTTTATAAAATTTTTATTTATCTCCTTTGCTCACTTTTTGACTGAAGTTGTTGTTTCTTGATTTTTTAAAAGAAATTCTTTTTTTTTTTTTTTTAAGATTTTATTTACTCATCTGAGAGAGTGAGAGCATGAGTGGTGGGAGGAGCAGAGGGACAAGCAGACTCCCTGCTGAGCTGGGAGCCCAACACTGGGGCTCCATCCTAGGACCCTGAGATCATGACCTGAGACAAAGTCAGACACTTAACTGACCTAGCCATCCAGACACTCCTAAAAGGAATTCTTTCTCTCTCCTGGATAGTATTAATTTGTCAGTTATATGTACTAAAAAATTTCCCAATCTTTTTCTCTCTTTTATTTAAAAAGTGTTTTTCACACTGAAGGGTATTTTTTTGGTAATGTTCTCAAATTTAGCCTTTTTTCTTTTTATCTTTTGTGGTTTCATGTTTATTTAGAATTTCTCTTTTACCTCAATATCATATAGATCTATTCTTTTATATTTTACCCTAAAGATTGCAAAGTTAGTTCTTCATGTTTAGGACTTAATCCATTTTTTGTGTGCCCACCTGCTTGTGTATGCAACGTGGGGTAAGGATCTAGTTGTATCTTTTATCATACATCATTAATTTCCATCATCATTTTATTGACTAGTCCATCATTTCCCCAGTGATACGTAAGGCATCTCTGTCATATTATCAAACTCATTTTTATTTAATAGCCTGTTTCTAATTGAGCAAATAGGAGTGGAATATCTCAGCTATATGGTAAATGTATGTTTAACCTTCTAGAAGGCTATCAAACGGCTTTCTTTTTTTCATTTTTTAAATTTAAATTCAAATTCAATTAAATAACATAATGTATTATTGGTTTCAGAGTTAGAGGTCAGTGATTCATCAGTCTTTTTTAAAGATTTTATTTATTTATTTGACAGAGAGAGAGAGAGCAGAAGAAAGCTTAAGTAGAGGGAGAAGCAGGCCATACCTTAAAAAATTTAATTATGATAAAGTCCACATTATCATTTTTCTCTTTTACTGGTTGTGTCTATAGTTTTATGTTTAAGAATTCTTTGCCTAACCCAAGGTTAAAAGACTTGTTTCCTCTATTTTATAGTTGTACATTTTACACTTAGAACTATGAACCATTCAGATTTAATTTTTATAACAGAGCATGAAGAATTGGTTGATGTTCAGTTTCTTGAATATGAATATCCAACTATTTTGAGACATATGTTGAAAAGACTATTCTTTCCCAATAATTGTCTTTGCACCTTTGTCTAGATCAATTAGCCATTTTGTGTGGGTCTATTTTGATACTACATTGCTTGATAACTGTAGCTTTATGCAGATGATGAACGTACATCATGTGAATTCTCCAACTTTTTCTTTGTCAAAATTGTTTTGATTATTTTAATTCCTTCGTGTTTCCACATACATTCAGATTCACTCATTGCTGAATCCCAAAATTCTAGTGGGATTTTGATGGGGATCATGTGAATTCATAAATCAATCTGAGTGAAATTTTCATGTTAATAATACCGTGTTTTCTGATACATGAGCATCACATATCTCTCTATTTTATATAGGTTTTCTTTGATTTCTTTTTTCAGTCTTTCGTGATTTTTAGCATACAGATTCTGCACATATTTATTAGATTTATATCTAAGTATAAATGGTGCAGCTTTTAAATTTCTACCTTCAAATATTCATGTGTAGTATACAGAAACATTGAATTGCAGTGAATTTATACATTTATTTGGAGAGCAGTGTCATCTTTAAGACACTTAAACATTTAATCAACTTATATGGAATAGTTCACCTTTTATCTAGGTATACTTTTATGTATTTCGGTACTTTCTCTCCTAGTTCTTTATAATTTTGTGGCAATTGCAAATAGTATCCTAATTAAATTTTATTTACAATTTGTTTTGTTGCATAGAAATGCTATTACATTTTGTATTTTAACCTTGTACTCAGTAACACTGCTAACTCTATAAGTCAGCACTGTTCAGTAGAAATGTAATGTGAACCACATAAATAATTTAAAGTCTTCTGGTAACTACATTCAAACACAGGGGAAAAAAACTCAGGTGAAATTAAGTTTAATAATATATTCTATTTAATACAATATATCCAAAATACTATAATTTTTAAATACAGACCAATATATAAATTATGAATGAGATGTTTTCTTCTTTTTTATACTAAGTCACCAAAATCTGGCACGTATCTTATACTCACAGGAGATCTTAAATTGGATGATTCTCTTCCAATGGTTAAAGTGAAATGTAGCTCTGCTAAAACAATATAATCCTACCGAAACAATAATATTGAATGAAAAGCTACTTTGTATTGCTTCAGTTTTAAAATTTATATTTCAATTAATTAAAATTAAATTAAAAATTCAGTTTCACAGACACACTAATCCCATTTCAGGTGCTCAATAGACACACAAAGTGAGAGGCTACCTGATTGGACAATGGAGCTCTAATTAGTCCTGGTGTTTTTTCATTTCTCTTTATAACATTTTGGCCTTACTTTGACATTTTTCTTCCTTCTATTTTCTTCAAGTATATTCCATTGTTCATTTTTTTTCCAATTGGATGATTATTTCATTAATTTTTAATTTCCCTTTCATGTTAGTATAATCAATTTAAGAAGATTATAATTGTCTTCAAATTACTGCTTTACATATATCTCCTTGTCATTCAGTTTTACATTTGTCTAATTCCATTTTTGTATCTTCTGTGACTCATGAATAATTTAGGGGTGCTTTTTCAAATTTCCAAATGGATGAGAGGACTTAGTAGTATTTTTGTGATTTTAATTTTATTGCATCGCAGAGAACTTAATTGATATATACTGTTTGGTATTTGGTGAAACTTGATTTGTGGTCTAGTATATTCTAGCTGTGTTTCCAAGGTCCAGCTCTAAATGTATATACTATGTTTACTGATTTTTAGGCAGCATGGTCTATCAGTTGCTAAGACGTTCTTTTACAAGCTCCTATTATTGCTATTTTATGTCAATTTCTTTTTCATTTTAGGAATTCTTTAATATATATGAGCTATATTTTTGAGAGTGCATAGTTCAGAATCTTATCTTTTTATAGTGATATCTATCTATCATCTGTCTGTACTTCCATCCATCTGGTCTTTAGTTTAGTATTTGCCTGATAAACCCTTTTCTATTTATTTTCCTTTAAATTTATGTCTCATTGCACTTGTTTGTTGTTTAAAGCATTTCTTTTTTATGATATAAGGAAGCTTACTTCCTCCAAAGCAAACCCTGCAACTCACATTTGGGTACAGATAGTTTATTTGGGGATTGAGGCCAGGAAGTTTAAATGAGAAAATGGGGGAAGTGAGATGGGAAGAAAGACAATGAAGTTTGTGAATAAGCAGAGCATAGGACTGGGGTTCAGTCGCCTCAAGAACTCTCCGAGAAACTTCTCGGGGGGCTGGGTGGTTTATACACAGACTCTGTGCCTTTGAGGGTTGTCCTGGATGTTAAGTCCCTCACACATCCTGATTGACCCTCTGTGCAATTAGGAAACTTACAAAGCCCTCAAGCAGGGAGGAAGAGAAAAAGTATTTGACTGGGGTGGGGTAGGGGAGCTTTTTGGGTCAGATGATCAGCTGCAGCTGTGGAGGAACTCAGGTGGGAGGAGGAGTTGCAAGGTTGCAGGGCTGGGCATCAACAGTGCCCAGGTTAATTCAACTATAGTCTGGGTTTAAATTTTAAAATACAATCTGGGGCTCCTGAGTGGATCAGTCAGGAGCATCGGACTCCTGATTTCAGCTCAGGTCATGATCTCAGGGTCATTGGATTGAGCCCCACACTGGGCTCCATGCTCAGTGGGGAGCCCGCTTGAGATTCTCCCTCTTCTTCTCCCTCTGTCCCTCTGTCCCTCCCCTTGCTCATGCCCTCTCTCTCTCAAATGAATAAATAAACCTTTAAAAAAGTAAAATACAGTCTAAGAATCATTGTTTTTCAGCTATTTCAGCTTTTTGTCCATTTAGATTTATTTGGATTGTTTTCCCCACTACTTATTTTTATGCTATTTCATTATTACATTTTTCTTGGCTTCCTTTTTTCCCCTTTCCTCCTAATATTTATTAAATGTATTGAATTTTGTTAAAAAAATGTATTGAATTTTGTTTATGCTTATTTTTCCCCCTTCTGCTGCTTTTGAAAAAATAAAAGTTTTGTTTGTATTTTTTAATGGCTACCCGTAAAATTTGAATAGAAGATATTTAACCTAAAGTTATTTATCTCTTTTTTGAGATAACAAAAGAAACTAGATTTCTTTTTCTTCAACCTCCCACTCCCTCACCCACCATAGATGGGTTAATTGTTGTGCAATTTTTTAATTTATATTTTGTCTTTATTATATCACATTTAGTTATTTTTCTAAACATTTTATTTTTTATTTAACACAGAGAGAGAGAGAGCACAAGTAGGCAGAGCGGCAGGCAGAGGGAGAGGGAGAAGCAGGCTCTCTGCTGAGCAGGGAGCCCGACGTGGGGCTCAATCACAGGACCCTGGGATCATGACCTGAGCCAAAGGCAGCCGCTTAACGGACTGAGCCACCCAGGTGCCCCTCATATTTAGTTATGTTTTTATAGTCAATGCTTGCTTACTAATTTATTTGTTCACCATTTTTTCTCACATCCTATTCCTTCCATTTGGTTTCAATTTCTTTTTTCATAAATATGTCTCTCAGTACTTCTCTCAGTGAGAGTTTGTTAAGAAGTAGATTTTCTTTGCCTATTTTTGGATAAAATGGTTTTTCTCTCACTCTTCAAAAATTGTTACTTTGATGCAAAATTTTACTTGACAATTATTTTCTATAAATAATATCAAGATATTCCATTGTTATGTGGCCTCTATTATCTAATTTTTGCCCCAGTGTAGATAATTTACTCTTCCTTCTGTTGGCTTTTAAATTTCTCTTTTTTAGTATTCTTTGATTTCACATTAATGTGTTTGGGTGTGGATTGATTTTTATTTATGTTGCTCTATAGCCATTGGATACACATCTTCAGTCTGAAGACTTATGTCTTTCATCATTTCTAAAAAATTTTCGGCCATCATCTACTTGTGTTCTGCCTCTCTTTTTTTTTTTTTTTTTTTGGAACTTATATTAGCTGCTTCTTGCAATTCCTCATTTTATCTAATATATCTCTTTGTTGCCTTTTAATATTTTCTATCTTTGTAATTTCCTGTCCTTTATACTGTGCAATTTCCTGAGATACATATTTCAACCCACATATTCTCTCAGCTATTTCTAAACTGTTCTTTAATTTATCCATTGAGTTTTTAATTTCAGTGATTATATTTTTTATTTATTTAATTTTTTAAATTAAATTAAATTAAATTAAATTTATTTTTTTTAAATTTTTTTATTCTTATATTATACCCATACATTGCATCATTAGATTTAGATGTAGTGTTCCATGATTCATTGTTTGTGCATAACACCCAGTGCTCCATGCAGAACGTGTCCTCCTCAATACCCATTACCAGGCTAACCCATCCTCCCACCCCCCTCCCCTCTAGAACCCTCAGTTTGTTTTTCAGAGTCCATCATCTCTCATGGTTCGTCTACCCCTCCGATTTCCCCCCCTTCATTCTTCCCCTCCTGCTACCTTCTTCTTTTTTTTTTTTCTCTTAACATATATTGCATTTTTTGTTTCAGAAGTACAGATCTGGGATTCAACAGTCTTGCACAATTCACAGCGCTTACCAGAGCACATACCCTCCCCAGTGTCTATCACCCAGTCACCCCATCCCTCCCACCCCACCCCCACTCCAGCAACCCTCAGTTTGTTTCCTGCGATTAAGAATTCCTCATATCAGGGAGATCATATGATACATGTCTTTCTCTGACTGGCTTATTTCGCTCAGCATAATACCCTCCAGTTCCATCCACGTCGTTGCAAATGGCAAGATCTCATTCCTTTTGATGGCTGCATAATATTCCATTGTATATATATACACCACCTCTTCTTTATCCATTCATCTGTCGATGGACATCTTGGCTCTTTCCACAGTTTGGCTATTGTGGACATTGCTGCTATAAACATCGGGGTGCACGTAGCCCTTCGGATCCCTACTTTTGTATCTTTGGGGTAAATACCCAGTAGTGCAATTGCTGCGTCATATGGTAGCTCTATTTTCAACTTTTTGAGGAACCTCCATACTGTTTTCCAGAGTGGCTGCACCAGCTTGCATTCCCACCAACAGTGTAGGAGGCTTCCCCTTTCTCCGCATCCCCGCCAACATCTGTCGTTTCCTGACTTGTTCATTTTAGCCATTCTGACTGGTATGAGGTGGTATCTCATTGAGGTTTTGATTTGGATTTCCCTGATGCCGAGCGATATTGAGCACTTTTTCACGTGTCTGTTGGCCACTTGGATGTCTTCTTTGGAAAAATGTCTGCTCATGTCTTCTGCCCATTTCTTGATTGGATTCTTTGTTCTTTGGGTGTTGAGTTTGATGAGTTCTTTATAGATTTTGGATACCAGTCCTTTATCTGATATGTCATTTTCAAATATTTTCTCCCATTCTGTCGGTTGTCTTTTGGTTTTGTTGACTGTTTCCTTTGCTTTGCAAAAGCTTTTTATCTTGATGAAGTCCCAAGAGTTCATTTTTGCCCTTGCTTCCCTTGCCTTTAGCCTTGTTTCTAGGAAGAAGTTGCTGTGGCTGAGGTGGAAGAGGTTGCTGCCTGTGTTCTCCTTTAGGATTTTGATGGACTCCTGTCTCATGTTGAGGTCTTTCAACCATTTGGAGTCTATTTTTGTGTGTGGTGTAAGGAAATGGTCCAGTTTCATTCTTCTGCATGTGGCTATCCAATTTTCCCAACACCATTTGTTGAAGAGACTGTCTTTTTTCCATTGGACATTTTTCCTGCTTTGTCGAGGATGAGTTGACCATAGAGTTGAGGGTCCATTTCTGGGCTCTCTATTCTGTTCCATTGATCTATGTGCCTGTTTTTGTGCCAGTACCATACTGTCTTGATGATGACAGCTTTGTAATAGAGCTGGGAGTCCGGAATTGTGATGCCGCCAGCTTTGCTTTTCTTTTTCAACATTCCTCTGGCTATGCGGGGTCTTTTTTGGTTCCATACAAATTTTAGGATTATTTGTTCCATTTCTTTGAAAAAAGGGGATGGTATTTTGATGGGGATTGCATTGAATGTGTAGATTGCTCTAGGTAGCATTGACATCTTCACAATATTTGTTCTTCCAATCCATGAGCATGGAACGTTTTTCCATTTCTTTGTGTCTTCCTCAATTTCTTTCATGAGTATTTTATAGTTTTCTGAGTATAGATCCTTTGCCTCTTTGGTTAGATTGATTCCTAGGTATCTTATGGTTTGGGGTGCAATTGTAAATGGGATCGACTCCTTAATTTCTCTTTGTTCTGTCTTGTTGTTGGTGTATAGGAATGCCACTGACTTCTGTGCATTGATTTTATATCCTGCCACTTGACTGAATTCCTGTATGAGTTCTAGCAGTTTTGGGGTGGAGTCTTTTGGGTTTTCCACATAAAGTATCATATCATCTGCAAAGAGTGAGAGTTTGACTTCTTCTTTGCCAATTTGGATGCCTTTGATTTCTTTTTGTTGTCTGATTGCTGTGGCTAGGACTTCCAATACTATGTTGAATAGCAGTGGTGATAGTGGACATCCCTGCCGCGTTCCTGACCTTAGGGGGAAAGCTCTCAGTTTTTCCCCATTGAGAATGATATTCACTGTAGGTTTTTCGTAGATGGCTTTTATGATATTGAGGTATGTACCCTCCATGCCTATACTCTGAAGAGTTTTGATCAAGAAAGGATGCTGTACTTTGTCAAATGCTTTTTCTGCATCTATTGAGAGCATCATATGATTCTTGTTCTTTCTTTTGTTGATATATTGTATCACATTGATTGATTTGCGGATGTTGAACCAACCTTGCAGCCCAGGGATAAATCCCACTTGGTCGTGGTGAATAATCCTTTTAGTGTACTGTTGGATCCTATTGGCTAGTATTTTGGTGAGAATTTTTGCATCCATGTTCATCAGGGATATTGGTCTGTAATTCTCCTTTTTGATGGGGTCTTTGTCTGGTTTTGGGATCAAGGTAATGGTGGCCTCATAAAATGAGTTTGGAAGTTTTCCTTCCATTTCTATTTTTTGGAACAGTTTCAGAAGAATAGGTATTAATTCTTCTTGAAATGTTTCGTAGAATTCCCCTGGGAAGCCATCTGGCCCTGGGCTTTTGTTTGTTGGGAGATTTTTGATGACTGCTTCAATTTCCTTAGTGGTTATAGGTCTGTTCAGGTTTTCTATTTCTTCCTGGTTCAGTTTTGGTAGTTGATACATCTCTAGGAATGCATCCATCTCTTCCAGGTTATCTAATTTGCTGGCATAGAGTTGCTCATAATATGTTCTTATAATTGTTTGTATTTCTTTGGTGTTGGTTGTGATCTCTCCTCTTTCATTCATGATTTTGTTGATTTGGGTCATTTCTCTTTTCTTTTTGATAAGTCTGGCCAGGGGTTTATCAATCTTGTTAATTCTTTCAAAGAACCAGCTCCTAGTTTCGTTGATCTGTTCTACCGTTCTTTTAGTTTCTATTTCATTGATTTCTGCTCTGATCTTTATTAGTTCTCTTCTCCTGCTGGGTTTAGGCTTTATTTGCTGTTCTTTCTCCAGCTCCTTTAGGTGTAGGGTTAGGTTGTGTACTTGAGACCTTTCTTGTTTCTTGAGAAAGGCTTGTATTGCTATATACTTTCCTCTTAGGACTGCCTTTGCTGCATCCCAAAGATTTTGAATAGTTGTGTTTTCATTTTCATTGGTTTCCATGTATTTTTTAAATTCTTCTTTAATTTCCTGGTTGACCCATTGATTCTTCAGTAGGATGCTCTTTAGCCTCAATGTATTTGAGTTCTTTCCGACTTTCCTCTTGTGATTGAGTTCTAGTTTCAAAGCATTGTGGTCTGAAAATAGGCAGGGAATGATCCCAATCTTTTGGTACCGGTTGAGACCTGATTTATGACCTAGGATGTGATCTATTCTGGAGACTGTTCCATGGGCACTAGAGAAGAATGTGTATTCCATTGCTTTGGGATGGAATGTTCTGAATATGTCTGTGAAGTCCATTTGTTCCAGTGTGTCATTTAAAGTCTTTATTTCCTTGTTGATCTTTTGCTTAGACGATCTGTCCATTTCAGTGAGGGGGGTGTTACAGTCCCCCACTATTATTGTATTGTTGTCGATGTGTTTCTTTGCTTTTTTTATTAATTGGCTGATATAATTGGCTGCTCCCATGTTAGGGGCATAGATATTTACAAATGTTAGATCTTCTTGTTGGATAGACCCTTTAAGTAGGATATAGTGTCCTTCCTCATCTCTTATTACAGTCTTTGGTTTAAAATCTAATTTGTCTGATATAAGGATTGCTACCCCAGCTTTCTTTTGGTGTCCATTAGCATGGTAAATGGTTTTCCACCCCTTCACTTTCAGTCTGGGGGTGTCTTTGGTTCTAAAATGAGTCTCTTGCAGACAGCATATCGATGGGTCTTGTTTTTTAATCCAATCTGATAGCCTGTGTCTTTTGATTGGGGCATTTAGCCCATTTACATTCAGGGTAACTATTGAAAGATAGGAATTTAGTGCCATTGTATTGCCTGTAAGGTGACTGTTACTGTATATTGTCTGTGTTCCTTTCTGGTCTATGTTGCTTTTGCTTTTAGGCTCTCTCTTTGCTTAGAGGACCCCTTTCAAGATTTCTTGTAGGGCTGGTTTCATGTTTGCAAATTCCGTTAGTTTTTGTTTGTCCTGGAAGCTTTTTATCTCTCCTTCAATTTTCAATGACAGCCTAGCTGGATAGAGTATTCTTGGCTGCATATTTTTCTCATTTACTGCTCTGAATATATCCTGCCAGTCCTTTCTGGCCTGCCAGGTCTCTGTGGATAGGTCTGTTGCCAATCTAATGTTTCTACCCTTGTAGGTTACATATCTCTTCTCCCGAGCTGCTTTCAGGATTTTCTCTTTGTCTATGAGACTCGTAAGTTTTACTATTAGATGTTGGGGTGTTGACCTATTTTTATTGATTTTGAGGGGGGTTCTCTGTGCTTCCTGGATTTTGATGCCTGTTTCCTTCCCCAAATTAGGGAAGTTCTCTGCTATAATTTGCTCCATTATACCTTCTGCCCCCCTCTCTCTTTCTTCTTCTTCTGGGATCCCAATTATTCTAATGTTGTTTCATCTTATGGTATCGCTTATCTCTCGAATTCTGCCCTCGTGATCCAGTAGTTGTTTTTCTCTCTTTTTCTCAGCTTCTTTATTTTCCATCATTTGGTCTTCTATATCACTGATTCTCTCTTCTGCCTCATTTATCCTAGCAGTTAGTGCCCCCATATTTGATTGCACCTCATTAATAGCCTTTTTGATTTCAACTTGGTCAGATTTTAGTTCTTTTACTTCTCCAGAAAGGGTTTCTTTAATAACTTCCATGCTTTTCTCAAGCCCAGCTAGTATTTTTAAAGTGATGATTCTGAACTCTAGATCTGACACGTGCTAATGTCCGTATTGAGTAGGTCCCTGGCAGGCGGTACTACCTCTTGTTCTTTTTGTTGAGGTGATTTTTTCCGTCTTGTCATTTTGTGCAGAGGAGAATAGATTAATGAGAGAACAAAATGCTAGCAGAGTAACAACATCCCCAGAAAATATACTCTAAACAAATCAGAAAAGACCTGAAGCAGTGGGAAAAGAAAGGGAAAGAGAGAAAAAAGAAAAAGTAAATAAAAGAAAAAGAAAAAGATAAAGATAAAGATAAAAACAAACAAAAACAGAACAAAACAAAACAACAACAACAAAAAACCAGAATGTGATCAAATATGATCAGGCTGGTATACAGATCAATGCCACACACTAGATTTGGGGTGTATTTTGTTCTGTTAGAAGAAAGTGCCTCCCAAAATTTTAAAGAAAGAAAAACTTATATATATACAAAAATAAGGGTTGATATGATGAAGGGATGGAATATGACTGTAAAGATGGAAATTATAAAAAATTTTATACAAGGAATTGATAAGAAGTTGTTTGAAAAAAGAAAGAAGAGGTATAAAAAAAAGAAAAAAGAAAAGAAAGGGAGAGAATGTGATCAGGCAGGGAAGTAGAATAAAAACCATACACTAGAGATTTAGGGTATATTTTGATCTGTTAGAAGAAACTATCTCAAAATTTTAAAGAGAGAACAACTTATATATATACGCCAAAAATACGGGCAACTACTATGAAGGGATAGAATATGACTCTAAAAATGAAAAATAAAAATGTTTTTTTAAAAAGGGATTGATAAGGGGCGCCTGGGTGGCTCAGTAGGTTAAGCGACTGCCTTCGGCTCAGGTCATGATCCTCGGGTCCCGGGATCGAGTCCTGCATCTGGCTCCCTGCTCAGCGGGGGGTCTGCTTCTCTGTCTGACCCTCCTCCCTCTTGTGCTGTCTCTCGTTCTCTCTCGCAAATAAATATAAAATCTTTTAAAAAAAAGGGATTGATAGATGTTGGTTGAAAATGGGAAAAAGAAAAATTAAAAAAAAAAAAAGAAAAGAAAAGAAAAGAAAAAAGACAGTTAAAAAAAAATTAACTTTGAAAGACTAGAGAATCATGGTAAAAAAGCCATGGATTCTATGTGCAGTATTCCCCTAGCGCTGGGGTTCTGCCGTTCTCATTGATCGGTAAACTTGGTCTTGGCTGGCTGTTCTCGCTGATCTTCTGGGGAGGGGCCTGTTGCCGTGGTTTCCAAATGTCTTTGCCGGAGGCGGAATTGCCCCACTCTTGCCCGGTCCGGGCTAAGTAATCTGCTCGGGTTTGGTCTCCGGAGCTTTTGTTCCCTGCGAGCTTTCCGTACAGCTTTGGACGCGGAGAGTGAAAATGGCGGCCTCCCAATCTCCGCCCCAGAGGAGCTGAGAACTCGGGCCCCACTCCTCAGTGAGGCCCCAGAGAAAAGCCGTCAGTCACTCCCGGCTCCCCGGTCTCCGGCCACACTCTGTGCTTACCCGGCCTGTGACCAAGCATTTCTATTTCTGGCACCCGACCCCGGGTGGAGTCTCCAAACCCAGCAGATCCCTGTGGTGTGCTCCCGCGCCGCTCCTCCCGGGGGGAGGAAGGTGAGTCTCCCCGGATCTGCTGCTTTTTGGGTCCCCGCTGGAGGAGCAGTGGCCCAACTGTGCCGCGGATCACGGTTTATGTCAACCCCGAGCTGAGGGCCCGCGCCTCGGCTCCGTCTCTGCAGCCGGTTTCCCTGCTGTGATACCTGGGAGCTCTGACGCACTCAGGCACCCCCGGTGTTTCTGTGACCCCGAGGGTCCCGAGACCACACTGTCCCGCGAGGGTTCCACCCCCAGCTTAGCCACCGGAGTGACGTCCCTCAGTGGAGCAGACTTTTAAAAGTTCCGATTTTGTGCTCCGTGGTTCTATCACTTGCCCCAAGCGGCTGACAGGGGCCCCTCCCCCGCCGTCTATCCTCCCGAATATCGCCTCGGATTCACTTCTCCGCACGTCCTACCTGCCAGAAAGTGGTCGCTTTTCCGATGAGAGAGTTGTTGCTCTTCTTTTCTTCGACCTCCTGTTGAGTTTGTAGGTGTTCAGAATGGTTTGATCCCTATCAGGTTGAATTCCTGAGAGGAGACGAAATCCAGGTCTCCTACTCCTCCGCCATCTTGCTCCGCCCCCCTATATTTTTTATTTTTATGACTCCTAGTTGGCTACACTATTTCTAATGCCTTACTTCTGGCCTAAGTAACTTTTTTTTTTTTAAGATTTTATTTATTTATTTGACAGAGAGACCCATAGCAAGAGTGGGAACACAAGCAGGAGAAGTGGGAGAGGGAGAAGCTGGCTTCCCACCGAGCAGGGAGCCCTATGTGGAACTCAATCCCAGAACCCTGGGATCATGACCTGAGCTGAAGGCAGACACTTAATGACAGAGCCACCCAGGCGCCCCTAGCCTAAGTAACTTGGCAGTTGGATTTTATACCTTTAATTACAGTTGACTCTTGAACAACATGGGTTTAAACTGTGTGTATAGGGTACTTTTGAATAAGTACCCTATAGTACTGTAGGGTACTTATTCAAAAAAAATGAATGGATTTTTTTTCAATAAGTACCCTACAGTACTATAAATATATTTTTCTTATGATTTTCTTAATAACATTTTTTCTCTAGCTTCCTTTATTATAAGAATACAGAATATGATTCATATGACATGCAAAATATGTGTGACTGTTTATCTTATTGGTAAGGCTTCTGGTCAATAGAAGGCTATTAGTGGTTAAGTTTTGGGGGAGTTAAAAGTTATACATGGAATTTTGACTGCACAGGGGTTGGAGCCAGCTGTATTTTACTTCTTAAAATTTACTTTCTAATTATTTTTTTGTCATCTAAAGTCTTTGCACTTCTAATTCTGCTTAGTCTTGCATATGTTGGCGTAGTTTTTTGTGTTTGGTAATTCTCACTGTGACCACATCTTCTAGGTAGGGCTTATTATTTCCATGGCAATCCTTTGGACCTAAGTTTTCGAAGTGTCTAGGTGCCCCTGGACTGTCAGTGGTTCGTGATCAAACTTTGTATTAATTCTTAGGTTGAAGTTTCCCAGACTATGTGGTGATATCTGACTATGAAGAAAGTGTATTTGAGTTTATATTTCCAAGAAGCTTTTTGTTTGTGTGCATTGCTTTTCCAGCAGAGCCTACGGAAAGATAGATAACCTTTCTTTTTTGTTCTTTCCCTTTGCCTCTTGGCAGATTTTTCCCATCTTCTCTCCCTCACGTATCTCCAAGATTCCCAGTTTTATGAGCTAACTTCTTTTCTAACTCCCCTTTTTACATAAGGGACAGGCTTACCTTCAGTCATCACATGTATACTAACATCCAGCCTCTAAGTGATTAAGACAGAATCCTCCCTACAGAGTTCACCCAGATCCTACCACTTTGATTTTTAGTTCCTTTTTTTTTTTCTGGCTTCTAGAAATCACCTTCTAATTCCTGAAAGCCAACTAAGCATTCTGAAGACTTTTGGTTCTCTTTCATCCATTGTTTCTAAGGGTTTCTATTGGGAGAGCCTTCAGACTTAGTTGGCCATATTGTTGGAACTGGAAATCCTGTAGTAATTCTTTTAATATCGATTTCAGAACACTCTTATGATCTGCAGACTAAATAATCTTATTAGTGAATAGTCACACATTACATGCCCAAAGTTGCAGAGGTTCAAATAACAGCCCATAGGGACAATGCCACTAAATTTGCCTTCACTTTAAAATTTGAAATGAGGGTTTTATGAGAATAAAGTGAGCAGAACATGTATTTTTCCAATATACATTATGCAGTGCTGTCACATTATACAGAATCTGTGACATTAAGTAGACCAAATATAAAAACTCAATATTTGTGCATTTTTCCCTGCATCCAAAAGTGCTTCTGAATAATTCAGAATTATAACAAATAGAACAAGTCCATCACATTTTAAAGTATACTTTTAGCCAACCCAAGGTTCTGGGAATTCTTGTCTTTCTTTTTGCTTATATTTTTTTCCCCTGTATATACCCTTTCTTAGATAATCTGACATGTGGCTGACAATGATTTAAATAGGACTTAATCTGGTCAGCAGAAAAAAAATATATAGGAACTCATCTTACTCAAACTCTGAAATCCTGTCTTTTCTATTTGTGATGGTAACATGCACACCTGTGATAGAGGAATGAAGTCTCAGGTGTGCGTTCAGTTGTCTGAAATGACGAAAGAGGTCAAAAGTTGCTCCTTGCAGCCTATGGAATAATTACCATCTAATTTTTTTGAAACCAGTTCTTAAAATGACAAAGGAAATAATACCGCCTTTGAAGAACTCTTCTCTCCCCTTCTCTCTGGGAGGACTGGTGTGATCTTGGGAATTTGCTAGAACAGCTCAGGGAACTCCTGGAAAGAACAGCTGCATCTTCTGTGGATCAGCACTCACATCTGGGACTGCCTAGAGTTGGAGAAGGCCCAGGTCTCCAGGTGAGCACCTGTTTGCACCATTCGCCATGTCACCACCTGAACAGGCTGGTGTCAACGTCCTCACATTTAAAAGAAGGATGAGCATCATGACACCAACTTCATAAAGCTGTCATGAGACCTGAATGCCCCCACAAAACTCTTAACACAGCCCCTGGCATATTGTGTGTGCTCAAGAGATACTAACTCTTATGATCATTACTAATAACATATTAAAGTTTTCCACGACTAGAACCTTCCACAGATCTTGTTTTTTTCCGGAATTGGTCATGGGTATTATATTTGACCAAAGATATACATTTATGAGATAGTTTCCAAGGAGTGAAGATGCATCGTGTCCATAAAACAGTTTTCTGCTGGAGCCCACATAGCCTTGCCTGCTTCAAATGCAGTGGGTAGCTCATGTCTGCTCTAGAGATTAGAAACACTACATGGGGAGCTTAAGGACCCCATGGTTCTGATTGTGTGACCTCCTGGCACAGAAAGTCATTCAACCTACTAAACCTCAGATTCCTCAACAGCACAATACGCTTTACCGGATAATCTTAGAGATCCTCTCCAGGCAAAAATTCCAGTTCAACAGTTTTATAACCCAAGCTTTGGAGAATTTGTCTGCCATGTTTGCTCCTCTATTCCCAATCCCTGCCACAGAGAAGACACTAAATAAGCATTTGTAGAGTAAAAACATGGATAAATAAAAAAGATCCACTTGAAAAAATAAATCCAATTGATCCTTTTCCTCTTGAAGAAAAAAAAAATAATTATTCATTAATTAGATACTTCCAAAATTTAATATTTCTGTCCATTTTGTTGTGCTGCCCATGTATTAACTGTGTAAAGCAATAATAATGCCTTCTTTTTTTTAATTTATTTTTTTTATTCTTATGTTAATCCCCATACATTACATCATTAGTTTTAGATGAAGTGTTCCATGATTCATTGTTTGTGCATAACACCCAGTGCTCCATGCAGAATGTGCCCTCCTCAATACCCACCACCAGGCTAACCCATCCTCCCACCCCCCTCCCCTCTAGAACCCTCAGTTTGTTTTTCAGAGTCCATCGTCTCTCATGGTTCGTCTACCCCTCCGATTTCCCCCGCTTCATTCTTCCCCTCCTGCTACCTTCTTCTTTTTTTTTTTTTCTTAACATATATTGCATTTGTTTCAGAGGTACAGATCTGAGATTCAACAGTCTTGCACAATTCACAGCGCTTACCAGAGCACATATCCTCCCCAGTGTCTATCACCCAGTCACCCCATCCCTCCCACCCCACCCCCCACTCCAACAACACTCAGTTTGTTTCCTGCGATTAAGAATTCCTCATATCAGTGAGATCATATGATACATGTCTTTCTCTGTTTGACTTATTTCACTCAACATAATACCCTCCAGTTGCATCCACGTCATTGCAAATGGCAAGATCTCATTCCTTTTGATGGCTGCATAATATTCCATTGTATATATATGCCACCTCTTCTTTATCCATTCATCTGCCGATGGACATCTTGGCTCTTTCCACAGTTTGGCTATTGTGGACATTGCTGCTATAAACATCGGGGTGCACGTACCCCTTCGGAACCCTACTTTTGTATCTTTGGGGTAAATACCCAGTAGTGCAATTGCTGGATCATAGGGTAGCTCTATTTTCAACTTTTTGAGGAACCTCCATACAGTTTTCCATAGTGATAATGCCTTCTTTTTTTTAAATTTAAATTCAATTAGCCAACATATAGTACATCATTAGTTTTTGGTGTAGTGTTCAATGACTCATTAGTTGCATATAACACCCAATGCATATCACAACACATGCCCTCCTTAAAAATCCCATCACCCAATTACCCCATCTCCCCACCCACCTCCCTTTCCACAACCCTCAGTTTTTTTCCTGGAGTCAAGAGTCTCTCATGGTTTGTCTCCCTCTCTGATCTTCCCTCCCTTCCCCTATGATCCTCTGCATTGTTCCTTATATTCCACTGCCTTCTTAGGCTTACAGTGAATACAATAAAATATAGTTCAGCAATGATATGTAGATTGTGGGAGTAGTAAATGAAGTTAAAGTATTCTAGTGTCCTCATATTTTCTGGGAAAAGGTCAGAGGCTCTAATTTATATTTGTCTGTAGTAAGTCAAAGGCATACTTTTTACCTTTGATTGTAGTTACTAAAAGAATAGTAAGTGAATGTATTACTTCTGTAGTGCATTGAATGGTGGCCCGCAAAATGATATGTCAACATCTTAACTCCTGGAGCCTGTGAATGTGATCATATTTAGATAAAGAGTACACAGATGTAATTAAGTTAAGGATCTTGAGAGATCATCGTAGATTGCCCAGGTGCACACTAAATCCAATGATAGGTGTCCTTCTAACAAACAGAAGAAGATGGACACACAGAAGGGAAGACTATGGGACAGCAGAGGCAGAGATTAGAGTGACAATGTCACAAGCCAAAGAATGAGAACAGACACCAGAACTGAAGAGGCAAAGAAGGATTCCCTCCTAGAATGGCTGGAGGGAGCATGGCCCTGCTGACTCCTTGACTTCATGCTCTTGGCCTCCAGAACTTTGTTCAAGCCACCGTGTTTGTAATAATTTATTATAGCAGCCATAGGAAATTGAGAAGTCTTTTATTTTAATTTTTTTCTCTTTCGTTATTCAACCAATTTCTTACTTTATCAACTCTTTTTTTAATATCTTTTTTTCATTTTTACACTTACATTTTATCCTTTCATTGTATTTAATTTTATTTTTGTATATATATAAGTTTTTCTTTCTTTACAATTTTGGGATGCAGTTTCTTCTAACAAACAGACCAAAATACACCCAGAATCTAGCATATGGTTCTGTTCTCTTCACCTATCTGATCGTATTCTCTCTTTTTTGTCTTTGTTTTGTTTTGTTTTCTTAAAGTCATTTTTGTACTTTCATCTTTACACTTACATTCTATCCTTTCAATGTATTTAATGTTATTTTTGTATATATATGTTATTCTTTCTTTATAATTTTGAGATGTAGTTTCTTCAAACAAACTGAACAAAATACGCTCAGGATATAATGTATAGCTCTGTTCTGTTCACCTGTTTATATTCCTGTCTTCTTTTTTTCATTTTTTTCTTTTTTAATTTTCATTTCTACAGTTACATTCTATCCTTTCACTGTATTTAATTTTATTATTGTACACACATAAGTTTTTCTTACTTTACAATTTTGGGATCTAGTTTTCTAACAAACAGACCAAAATACACACAGGATCCAGTGTATTGCTCTATTCTGTTCACCTCTGGTTATATTCTCCTTTTGATTCTTTAATTTCAATTTTTTTTTTTTTTTAGTTTAAGATCTCTTCTGATTTGTTTAGTGTATATTTCTCTGGGGTCATTGCTGTCATTGTGGTATTTTGTTCTTTCATTCATCTATTCTTCCTGGACAAAATGGTCTAAGACAGAAAAACTCACCTCAAAAAAAGAGAACAAGAGGCAGTACTGACTTCCAAGGGCCTAATCAGTATGGAGGTAAGTAAGATGTCAGAACTAGAGTTCAGAATAATGATTATAAAGATAATAGATGGGCTTGAAAAAAGCATAGAAGACACTACAGAATCTCTTTCTGGAGAAATAAAAGAACTAAAATCTGCTCATGTTGAAATCAAAAAGGCTATTAATGTGATGCAATTAAAAATGGAGGGAGATCCCTGGGACATTTGCAGACAGGACCAGGAGTCCCTGAAGCCAAGGGAAACTTCAGATCAGGAGAACGGGCCTCCCCCAGGAAGGAGGCCTGAACACTCTGCCCTGATTGTCTTGTGCGCACGGACGGACGTGACCTGGCCCTGCCTTGAGCCCCTAGGTTTGCTGTAGGGCCAGGTGGGCCTGAGTGGCTGAGCTCCGGGCCGGGATCAGCCCTTCCCACCTCCCCCAGGGCTTGTGTGATTGAGACAACTTTCTACTTCACGGCAAAGTCAGGGGCAACTGTTTTCTGGAACCTGGCTGGCCTCCCCTCCCCCAGCCCAACTGCTCTGCCCTGGTTGCCGGGCACCGTTGACCTCATAGGTGGAACCCTCCACAGGGTTCTGAGTGGTCCATTGTGGCCACAGGACTCTGGCACTTGGAGACAGAGCTGTGGAGCCTGACGCAGCCATGGAGGCCCCCCTCTTGGCCGCCAGATCCACTTGCCAGCTGGTGTTGGAGCACCTGTGGGGGGCGCTGCAGCTGATTTCTGAAAGCTGGGGACACAGCCCGAGTCTCCCCGTGTTGCCCTTGGCGGTGCTCCTATGGACTGTGCTGCTGGTTCTCCTAGTGAAGAGACGACTCACTCGAAGAAGCGCGAAGGCGCTGGGCCACAGGGGCCCTGCCCGCCACGAAGTGTGTGGAGCCCGCCGTGAGGAGAGTGGCCCAACCACACAAGCCGAGGCCGCCCTCAGGCCGCCCGCGTTGGTGGCCAGTCCTCCCTCGTTACAAGCCCTGTGCTTGTCGGCAATGAACACAGAACTGAGCAGGCTGGTGGATAGGGACACTGTCAACTTTTTGAGGAAGGCACTGAAGCAACTGGGCCAGCCTCCCGACCTGCCCCAGGTCCCTGGGGAAAAACCCATCCTCAGAACATCGGAGAAGGATGGAGAACAGCTTCTGACGAAAAGAACGAAGGATCAGAGTGAAAACACTCCTTTTCCAGAAAGACCCGAACCGCTCAACCAAGAAGTTTCGAGATGGAGGCAGAAAGGGCAGGAGAAGGAGGGGGAAGAAAGGCTGGAGCCGTCGAAGGCATGCATGGAGCTGGTCCCGAAAGATCAAGCCAGCCAGTCCCCGTCCAGGGCCGGACCCGGGCTGCAGGCCGTCCCCCCACCTGACCTCCCTGCAGAGCACGCCGGTGCCGGGACCCGGGGAGTCCAGCCAAAGAGGGGAGCAGGGAATGGCGATCAGCCCGCCCATCGGGCAGCAGTGGATCTGAAGGGCGTCCCTGAGGATGCTGGCTGCCCTGGGTCCCCTCCAAGTCCCGAAGGGGATCAGCAACACAGAGCCAGACGACTGTGGGCAGAAAGGCAAGAGATCGTGGAGCTGACACGACAAATCCACAGCCTGCAATCCCAGGAAGCCACTTTGCAGAAGGAAACTTCACAGCTGGACAAGGAGATTCAGCCGCTGAAGCTGAAACTTCAGAACCCCCTGGATGAACAGGACCAATACATCCTGCGACTTGACCGAAAAGTGTTTCAAGCGGAAGCTCAGTGCTTGGAAATGAAGAAGAAACTGGCCAGCGCGCACAGAGAAATGAACTTCACGTGCCAGATTCGCAACCTCTACAAGAAGATGGCCCAAGACCTGGGCAAGGAGCTGGAGAGAACCACCTCCTACTATCATCGCAAGCTGGTCCTCTTCCATCAGGACAGAGTCGCAAAGAGCTGGGTGGTGGCTGCATCCAGAGAGAGGGAGTTCCAGGAGCTAAGGAAAGAGAATGAGCACTTGAGGCGGATGCTAGCCGGTGTGGAGTCCAGCTGCCGGCCTGTCCTGAGGGACCCTCTTGGTCCTGCTGCCCCGCCCACAGCCCACGCAGGCTGGGAAGTGTCAGGGGGTCCCTGGGGTGATCGGGCCCCCAGGGGGGATGGGAGGCCCACCGTGAGGGCCCCGGGACCCGGAGTCGCCTGCAAGGGTGACCGGGCTCAGGGCAGCCGGGCTCTGAGCAGCCAAAGCCCGGCTCAGCATCTGCGCGGAGCTCCGTGAAGAACGTCTGATGGCTCTCTCTCTAGTGAAATGGCTACTATTTCGGAACTGACGCCACAGTGACTCTCTGCAGGATAGCGGTGGAACCCCATCGCGGACTGTGTAACTAGAGCTTTGTCCACATTGTCATGAATACACAGCTTCCCCGCCGGACGCTTTAGAACTCTCTGCTGTAGGTATGGTGGTCGGATTTAAATTAATGCCACTGGGACTGAAGACATCCTCTATTGTGGACATAGATAGAGACTTTCAAACAAGACCATTTCTGTGCTCTAGGACTAGGGTTACAGTTCCGCAGAAATAACTCAGTATTTATGTGATTGCCTTAAAAAAAGAGAGAGAGAAAAAACTTAAACAAAACAACATCTCACTCAAACTGTATGAAATAGTTAGTGCAGTCCTAAATTCAAATTTTAGTCCTAAAACTCATATTTTAGTCATAAATTCAAATTTTAGTCCTAAATTCAAATTTTAGTCTTAAATTCAAATTTTAGTCCTAAATTCACATTTTAGTCCTAAGTTCATATTTTAGTTCTGAATTCATATTTTAGTCCTAAATTCATAGCAATAGTTTAGTCTTAAATTTATAGATAGGAAAACTTAGGAATTTGCAACCATTTCTTCCTTGTTCTGCAATTTTTTTCTTCTTAGCCTCTGTTGTTTTGTTTAAGATACTGTTTGTTGTTTAACATTTGTGAATTTTATGCAGTCAAAATACAAAGTTTTCTCCTGATAACAAGCATACACTCCCATGCACGTGGACGCGTGCACACGCACACACCCCAGGATGCAAATCTAGATTATTGTAGTTGTTTTATGAATTCATATTTTAGTCCTTAATTCTTATTTTAGTCCTAAATTCATGGGATTAGTTTAATCTTAAGCTTATAGATAGGAAAGCTTAAGAATCTGCAACCATTTCTTCCTTGTTCCGTGATTTTTTTCTTAATCTTTGTTGTTTTGTTTAAGATACTATTTATTGTTTAACACTTATGTATCCTAAGCAGTCAAAATACAACGTTTTCTCCCGATGACAAGCATACACTCCCATGCATGTGGACGCGTGCACACGCACACGCCCCAGGATGCAGAATCTAGACTATTGTAGTTGTTTTGTGAGTACCTGGAAAATGTAAAAATAGAATTGACAATTTCATTAATTGCTTGTAGATAAATAAATTACTGAAAGGAAAAAAACGTGTGTGTGCAATGTGTAAAGAGAGGAAAGTCTCCTTGATCTTCTGCACAGAGAGCAGAGTCTCCTGATGGACCAGGGAAGATCCCAGGCAGAAGCGCTTCTCCCACAGGGTCCGGAGGAAGAGGCCAGGGGACAGTCCCCAGCTGCAGCAGGGAGTAGGGCAGGACCAAGGAGGGGGCTCCCAGCCTCCAGCCACAGGGGGAGGTGGTCCCACCCCTGGGCCTGGAGGGAGGACAGGGAGGTGGCATCTGCTGAGCCCAGTGGGGGGCTGTCCCAGGAATGGTGCAGGGCCACCCCCAGAGGGCCTGGAGAGCAGACAGGAGTCAGCCTTGGGCACAGGGCAGACAGAAGAGGGTCCAGGAGCAATTTGGAGAAGGACCCGCACTCATGACTCTATTTGACCCAAAGTGTGCCTGTGTGTGTTACTGCCTGCATTCGCGCCCACATATGTAGTGAGAATCTCTGCAGCTTCTACGATGTCTTTGGCACTGGGCCGCCGTGGCTCTCTAACTGTCCCTGCTACAGGCTGGGGTGGGGTGGCAGGGCAGGGGGGCTCTCTGGAGGAGGCGGCCTCTGAGCTGAACACTGATGGATAAGCAGCGGTTATCAGTGGTGCTTTCACACTTGAAAGAGCATGTGAAAATCTTGGAGACCTTGTCACAGAAAGATTTTGATTTCAGGTTGTGGAGCTGAGAGCCTGCACGGCCCCCACGTGAGCTCTATGCTGGGACCAGACATGGAGTAGGAAGGATCCTTAGATGATGATGGGCTAGGAGCGAGTGGGGGCAGGTGGATGGCGCAAAGGCATTTCCGGCAGAAGGCACACAAAGGCAAAAACACGGGACACAAAACAGCCTAGTCTGGTGAGCAAGGCAAGGTTGTGCAGTTAGCTTTCTGGAGCCCAGAAACTCAACCCTGGGAGGGTGGGGACAGGAGTCGGAATAGATGCACACCCTGTGCACATGTACTGTTCCCAATTACGCTATCCAGGGCTCCTGTCCTAACGGGCAATCTTGTCCCACTAGAGAACCTCTCTCCTGACTCACAAGCACCTAGAATACTCTAATCTTGGGGTGCCAACGGCCATCATGTTGCTTTTGGAAATCCTCCGAGAACATAAACTATCACAGGGAAAGCAGTAGAGCCAAAAGACAGCAAGAAACAAAATCCTGATACCTGGACCCTTGATCCAGCTGTTCCTGAAGCTTCTTTCCGAGTCTCAGAAAGGACCTAACCTGAGTCCCCTTTGAGGCTTAAGCAGGTTGAGATAAGTTTCTACCACCTGCATATGAAAGAATCCTGCTGGTTATATTTTATAATAGTTCTGCTGATAGCAAACCCTGTCTTCAGGAGAAGGCACTGTCCAAAGTCACAGAGTCCATCAGAACAGACAAGGTGAGACAGCTCACAGGTTCAGTTGGCCACACTCAGGCTCCTACCTTACAAGTATAAGGACAGTGACAAGCTTCCCTGTTTCTGGCACTGCAGGGCATTCTCCCTCTGGGGTCCCCCACTGCCCATGACAGTTGTCCTCTCCCTGGGTGGGCATGGGGACATTGTTGTGCTCAGCTCCCAGGCATGGTTCTCAAAGCCAAACCCCACCCCATCCTGAGGTTCATGACATCATAGTGAGGACACTAAATCCCCAGGCTCTGCCATCCCTTGACATAAAACCCCACCAGAACTCTTGTCTAACCACCAAAGGTTGACCCTCTGGGAAACTGTGTGAGTGACTGTGCCCTGAGTTAGGCTTAGAAGGGTCCTCCATCCATTGCTAGGGTGACAAATCGAGGGTGCTCCCTCACCCAGGACTCACGGGCTGCGCACCCTCCTGGAAGGGCAGGCCGTTCCTACCCCTCCCAGAGCGACAAGCCTACTACCGGGCTTCTGATGGACCCCAAACTATCGGGTGAGGAGGAAAGGCTGCTGGCCATCCACAGGCCCTGTGTGTAAGATGCTTTGACGTGAATAACCCAGACCCATGGAGGGAGGGACAGGACCCCGTGGGAGCTGGGGGACCATGATGGACACGAAATCACCATGGCAACGTGCTCTCTAGCCCTGGCCTCCTCACCTAGTCCTGGCCCCTGTCCTTTCCAACGTGTGGCCTGAAGTTCTCTCTAGGGTGTGGTCACCGGAGTTCTTTCTGCCACATGCAGAACGAGGTGACAGATGCACCCATTTGGTGCTTGGTGCCCGTACGGGCTTGAATAACATCCCCTCAGATTCATGTCTGCCTGGAGCCTCAGAAAGTGAGCTTATTTGGAAATAGGGTCTCTGGAGACATAATTAGTTGAGATGAGGTCATACTGGGCTATGGCACAGCCCTGATCCAACACGACTGGTGTCCTTACAGGCGGAGCGGGCGGACTCAGACTGGCAGGAGGGAAGCCGGGTCAGCCAGGGGCAGGGACTTCGGTGAAGCAGCTTCGAGCCCAGAAATGCCCCGCTTGGCCGCAGCGCCCAGAAGCTGGGACAAAAGCATCGAAAGGATGTCCCTTTGGGCCTCCAGAAGGGACGGACCCTGACGGACCCTGATTTCAGAACTGTGGCCTCCAGAAGAGCGAGAGAATACAGTTCTGGGGTCTCAAGCTGCCTGGTTTGGGGTGTTTTGCAAGAGCAGTCACTGCAAACGAATGCGGTGCCACAGAGCCCTCAAAATGCAGGCCTTGCAAATGCTCAGAGCTGGAATCCAAGGAGCCCGAAGCTGCGGGGAAAGGAAAGACGTGTGTCTGTCTGACGTGCACCCCTCGTGCTTCTAGGGACAGAAGTCGCCAGACAAACGGCCCCGAACCATTGAGCCCCTCCTCTTGGATACTGATGTGAGAAGTCACCCCCTAGGGAGCCCATCATGACCTGGACCCATGACCCTGGGTGCAGAGTTAGCCTCCGGGAGTGACCCCGCAGCTGCGGGCTGGAGACCACCCCAGCGGTTGCTCTGTGGACTGAGCAAGAGTGACGGGCAGGAAGGCACGCGGGAATGCTCGCCTGCCGCCCTACAACCTCTGTCTTATTCTTCCAGAGGTTGCTTTGTTTGGGGTGTGTTCCCAGGAGGGGGTTGGAGACTCTGTCCCATGGCTTCCACTTCTGGGCAGCCCCCACTGTCGGTGCGGAGTGCACTAAGTCAGCCCCTCGTGGGAAAAGCGTTTGTGGACCTGCCATTCCAACACGACACCATCCAGCACTTGGGGCACCAGCGCCCCCCAAGCAGTGGTGGGGGAGGGACAGGGACACTTCTGATGGGACTCCAGCCCTCCACGACCACATGAACCACGATTTCAGCACGTGTGAAGCCGTCAGACCGTAACTGAGTGTTGCGGGGACAGAGTGTGGCCGACGACCCAAATCACCTGCTAGCAATCTTTCGCCCTGCTTCAAGACCAGAGGGGGCTGCATTCACTGTCCTTCCTTCACGTCTGTGGTCCTGCATCCACCAGCACCCTGTACATCACAGGGTGGGGGTCCTTTCCTGTCTGGGGCATGTCAGGGTTCCTGGTGTTTGCTCTGCAGGGTCAGGCTTGGGTTCACCTAGAAAGGTCTTGGCCCTGTGTCTTTGTCTGCCTGGATGCTCCTGGGACAAGTGACACTGTGGAGACCCTTCCCCCACTACATTCACCTTTGAGTGAAGGAGAAGGCTCTTGATTGTCACCAGTGCATGGAGCAGCATCAGCCTGGGCCAGGGGTTCCTTCATTGGGCTTAAGACATGTCCCCATCAGAGATCAGGCTGGAGAGTCAGGTGCACCACCAGTTAGTCCCCTCAGCTTTGAAGAAAGGGGACAGGAAGGCAATGGAGAGGCGAGGATATGAGGAGGGTATAAGAAGGGGAGAGAATGGGTTACTATGGAGAATTTTAGCACAGATGCACAATTACATTCTAAAAATTTGCTTTTTCTGATGGCAAAGCCTAAAAGGTATCCTAGTTAAAACTTTACTCTGCAAAAGAGAAATTAAGAACCAGTCCCATTTACAGTTGCACCAAAAAGAATAAAATACCTCAGAATAAACTTAACTAAGGAGATGAAAGACTTTACTCTGAAAACAACAAAACACTGATGAAAGAAATTGAAGAGGACACAGACAAATAAAGATATTCCATGCTCATGGATTGGGAGAAAAAATATTATTAAAATGTCCATACTACCCAAAGCAATCTACAAATTCAATGCAATCCCTATCAAAATGTCAACAGCATTTTTCACAAAACTAGAACAAATAGTCCTAAAAATGTGTATGGAACTGAAAAAAAAAAAAAAAAAACCCATCACCACAACAAAAAAAGCCCTGAATAGCCAAAGTAGTCTTAAAGAAGAACAAAGCTGGAGGTATGACAATCCCAGATTTCAAGATATACTATAAAGCAATAGTAATCAAAATAGCATGGTACTGGTACAAAAATAGACACATAGATCAATGGAACAGAATGGAGAGCCCAGAAATAAACCCACATTTATATGGTCAGTTAATCTTCGACAAAGCAGGAAAGAATATCCAGTGGGGAAAAAAGTCTCTTCAACAAATAGTGTTGGAAAAACTGGACAGCAATGTGCAAAAGAATGAAACTGGACCTCTTTCTTATACCATACACAAAAATAAATTCAAAATGAGTTAAAGACCTAAATGTGAGACCTAAACCATAAGAATCCTAGAGGAGGGCACAGGCAGTAATGTCTCTGACATCAGGGGTAGCAACATTTTCTAGATGTGTCCCCTGAGGCAAGAGAAACAAAAGCAAAAATACACTATTGGGACTACATCAAAATAAAAGCTTCTGCACAGCAAAGGAAACGACCAACAAAACTAAAAGACAATCTACTGAATGGGAGAATGTATTTGTGAGTGACAAATCCAACAAAGGGTTAGTATCCAAAATATATAAAAAACAGATACAACTCAAAAAACACCCAAAAAACAAATAATCCAATTAAAAATGGACAGAAGACATAAACAGACATTTTTCCAAAGAGGGCATACAGTTGGCCAACAGACACATGAAAAGCTGCTCAATATCACTCACCATCAGGGAAATGCAAATCAAAACCACAAGGAAATATCACCTCACACTGTGAGAATGGCTAAAATCAAAAAGGCAAGAAACAACAAATGTTGGTGAGGATGTGGAGAAAAAGGAACCCTCGTGCACTATCGGTGGGAATGCAAACTGGTGCAGCCTCTGTGGAAAACAATATGGAGGGTCCTCAAAAAATTAAAAATAGAATTACCATATGATCCAATAATGCCAATACGGGGTAATTACCCAATGAATACGAAAAAACTAATTTGAAAAGATACACGTACCTCTATGCTTACTTCAGCATTATTTATAAGAACCAAATATGGATGGATGGATAAAGAAGATGTGTTATGTATGTATGTACACACACACACACACAAATGTAAATGGAATATTATTCAGCCATAAAAAGGAAATGAATCTTGCCATTTACAACAACACAGTTGGATCTAGACAGTATAATCCTATGTGAAATAAGTGGGTCAGAAAAAGACATATGATTTCACTCATATGGAAAATTTAAGAAACAAAACAAACCAAGAGAAAAGGAGAAAAACAACAACAACAAAAAACCAGACTCTTAACTATAGAGAACAAACAGAGGGTTAGCAGAGGGGAGGAAGTTGGGGGAAGGGGGAAATAGAGGATGGGGATTAGGGAGTATACTTGTCCTGATGAGCACTACATTGTACACCTGAAATTAATATAGCACTCGATGTTCACTAACTGGAATTAAAAAAAAATATATTGGCATAAGGTTCAAAGCCAAATGGATTCCCAGTATCTTTTCTTTAATAGTTTTACTTTTTATTGAGATATACACCATTTCTACTGTAGGTGCTCAAATCTTAGGGGCACTTAACTGTTCAGTGACCTTTTACATACGTCTACAGCCATGTAAGCAACTCCCAGAGCAAGATGCAGAATATTTTCAGGCCCAGAAAGACTAATCGCTCAATAACTAATTGCCCAACCCTAGAGGTAACTGCTGCTCTGACCTTTGGCACATGTCACTACACTTAAAATTTAGAGATGGAATCATACACTCTGCATTCTAGGACCTGCTTTCTTGAGCTCAATATTGAGTCTATGACATGTCCTTGTGTATAGCAAGAGTTTGGGGTTTTGTATTGTTGCATACTGTCCCATTACGTGACTATAGCACAATTAGTTTAATTTCTTCTGCAGCTGGTGACCACTTGGGTTGTTTTGTGTTTGGGGCTATTAGAAACAAAGGTGCTATGACCATCCTGGTGGCCAGAGCCCTCACTTGCCCTGAGTACACACCCAGGGATGCCGGCCACGGACATCTGCATGCTCAGCTGTACTAGACACGGCCATGCTATTTCCCAATGCTGTGCCACTCCCCCCAGCAGCCTTCCCGGACGGGAGCTGCAACCATCCCCCGTCGTTGTCACACTTGGTGCCAATCTTTTTCATTTTAGCCATTCTGATGGGTGCGCAAGGGTATCTTACTATAGGCTTAATTTGCATTTTCCTGTTGGCTGATAATGTTGGGCACCCTTCCCTATGCTTATTGGCCTCTTGGTTTCCTCTGTTACAGGGGTCTGCATGTTTTTCTGTAGGGGTCTGACGGTAAACATCTTTGGTTTACAGGTCAGATGGTCTCCACTCCAGCCACGCAGCCCTGCCGGTGTAGGGGAAAGCAGCGTTGACGATGTATGAACGAACGGGCATGGCTGTGTTCCAATGAAACTTTATTTATAAAACAGCCTGAAGGGTTGGATTTGGTCTCCCGGGCCTTCATTTCCCGACCCCTACTTTAGAGTAAAGCCTCTGCTGAGGACGTTTGTCCATTGCAAAATGAGTTTGTTATTTTTTTTTAATTCTTATGTTAATCCCCATACATTACATCATTAGTTTTAGATGAAGTGTTCCATGATTCATTGTTTGTGCACAACACCCAGTGCTCCATGCAGAATGTGCCCTCCTCAATACCCACCACCAGGCTAACCCATCCTCCCACCCACCTCCCCTCTAGAACCCTCAGTTTGTTTTTCAGAGTCCATCGTCTCTCATGGTTCGTCTACCCCTCGGATTTCCCCCGCTTCATTCTTCCCCTCCCGCTACCTTCTTCTTCTTCTTCTTTTTTTTTCTTAACAGATATTGCATTATTTGTTTCAGAGGTACAGATCTGAGATTCAACAGTCTTGCACAATTCACTGCGCTTACCAGAGCACATACCCTCCCCAGTGTCTATCACCCAGTCACCCCATCCCTCCCACCCCACCCCCCACTCCAGCAACACTCAGTTTGTTTCCTGCGATTAAGAATTCCTCATAAAAATGAGTTTGTTATTGATCTGTACAAGTTATCTATAAGTTCTGGATCCCAGTCTTGTACTACTAATCACTTATTATGTTCTAGAAATTAGAAGAAATCATGGTGCTATATCAGACCATTTCGATAGCTTTGTCCTCGATGTTTCCACCATGAGGGCCCTCAGGGAGGAGATGACAGTTGTCGCAGGGAGCCTTCCTCCTGACACGGGGACCCAGGAGACCTGTCCACTGCTGTATCATCCGAGTGGCAGACGGTGCCACACAGCAACCCAGAGCCCTGTGTCTCTCTGCCCCCTACCGCAGATCGCCATGCATGATGGGCTACAGGATAAACGGCCCTGACTTGTTAAAAGGCACACATTTCCCAAAAGGAACAGAAACAGTATGGATAATGAATGTATATGCCACAGGGCTTTTTTCTTCTGAAGGAAATTTTCCAGTCCTTCAGATCGAAGATGGTCAAAGTGGGGGAGCTCATAGGGACCCCCTTGCCATTGTTAGCCAAAAGCTTGACAGGCTGGGCATCGGCTGACAGAGGGCTGGAGGGGAAATGGGCCCCCATTCGAAGATCGGCCTGGAAGGGCTGCTACTGGAAATCTGGTCAGGTTCTGCCCACCAGGATGAGACCTTGAGGTCCTTGGGGGTGGGGGTTGGTCAGAGGACTTGTCACTCAGGCCCCAACAAGCCAGCTGCACAGCTGAGATGAGAGCCCAGATTTCCCAAGTCCAAAGTCCTCCTCACATCTTCCCTTTATCTAAGTAACTCTGACTTTGCCAGGTGAATCATAATGTGAGCTGCATAGAAACTGCCAGGTATTTTGTCTTTTTCTCTGCCATACCCATGTCAGTAAGAGCATCCAAAGACTGAGGAGCCCCATTTATAGAACAAACGGATCATAAGGAAATGAGTAGGAGGTGGTCTGATTATGTCCTGCAGAGACGGTTTGGTGCTCGTCCCACCCATCCCTCCCTCTCAAGTGTCCCCTCAAGACGGACAGGGTGGCTCGATGCCCAGCGTCAGTCAAGACCCTGGGCCAAGAGGAGACTCGCGGTATCAGACTTCTTTCCTTTGTACGTTACTAACGTCGTGGAGGTACCACAGTTTGTGTCCTTCACAGGTGCTCTAATCACAAAGAGATACATCAAAATACGGGAATTTGTCTCATCCAACCTGGCCTTAGATGACCAACTACTCTTACTTTCAGTTTTACCTGATTCCAAATATACAGCTCCTTAGGAACGTAGGAAAGCTGTTCCCAGTCCCTAACTGTGGGATTTATCAGTCATGCATTGTTTATTCTTGCTCAATTTGGGACATCATTTCTGGGAAAGGACTTTCAGGACTGAATAAATCTGTGTCATTTTCCTAGCAGTAATTCTTCTTTGGGCATGCCCTCCTTTCATACCAAAGTGGGGTTATGGGAAGTTTGGGTCAACAAAACTCTTGTGAGTAATTAGTATCCAATTAGGCCAAGGTTTCATGTCTGTGGGAGTCAAGGCCTCTTTCTCCAACCTCTGGGAAGAATGAAGTAGGTCAGGCCTCTGTTTAAAATCAAGGCCCATGCTGACTGCCCACCCATTTTACTAGTTGCTATTAGGGGCTGGACATCTACAGAAAGCGACTCAGTACTTTTGTTGGCCCTCACTGCCAGTGGAAGGTCAAGACTGGCCCCCAGTGACCTAAGTCCTTCCTCTCTATGTCCGCCTTGTAGGAGGTTCCAGCATCACCGAGAAGCTTCATCCTGGCCCAGAGGGAAGGACACAACACTGCTCTCTGGGTGAAAGATCATGACGTCCTTCCCATCATCAGCCTGTTTCAAATGATGAATCTGGAGTGAGAGCCTCTCTACTGACAAGAGTTTGTGCCTCATTTACCTTTCCCAGCTTTGTATTATGAAAATGTTCAAATATACAAAAAAGGTAAAAGAAGAACACAACGAACATTTGTATACCTACCCTTAGATTCACCAATTGTCCAAATTGTGCTGCACCATTGGAAAGTAAGTTACACCTTAAATACTTCTGCATGATTTCCTAAGAATAAGTACATCCTTTAATACAACCAAAGTAACATTATGACAAAGAATTTATCTATTTCTTTTAAGTTATTGAATTAATTGGAGTGAAATTGCTCATAATGTTTCTTTCTTATCCTTTTAAAGTCTATAGGATCTGTAGTGATGCTACTATTTCATTCCTGAGGTGGTAAATTGTGTCCTCTCTCTCTTTTTCTGAATAAATCTGGTTAGATCAATCAATTTCATAGATTTTTTTCTCAAAGGAACTGCTTATGGGATTCTTTTTCTCTTTTTTAAATTTTGCATTTCATTGATTTCTCCTTTTATGTTTATTATTCCATCTTTTTGGGGAGGGTTAGTTGTTTTTTTGTTTTGTTTTGTTTTGTTTTGTTTTTTGTCATTTGTAACAGCTTAAGGTAGAAGTTCAGATTTTTAAAAACTGTATCCTAATCTTATCTTTTGCTTCTAAATATTCTTCGTCCCCTTGTGATTTCTTCTCTGACACATGGATTCTCTAGAGGTAGGTTGTTTAACTCTCAAATATTCAGGAGTTTGGAACTATATATCCTTGTTCAACACTTGTCATTGTCTATCTTTTCTCCTTTTATGTTTGCCATTCTAGTGCAGGTGAAGTACTATCTCAGTGGTTTTGATTTGCATCTCCTGAAAGACTAATGAGGCTTAGCGTGTTTTCATGTGTTTATTCCCCATTTGTGTATCTTTTTATAGAAATGTCTATTTACTGGAGTGCCTGGGTGGCTCAGTTGGTTAAGTGTCTGCTTTTGGCTCAGGTCATGATCTCAGGGTCCTGGGATCAAGCCCCGAGTTGGTCTCTCTGCTCAGCAGAGAGTCTGCTTCTCCCTCTTACTCTCCTTCTGTGTGCTCTCTCTCTCTCAAGTAAATAAATGTCTATTCACATCTTTTTTTAATTGAAGTATATGTTGCTCTACTGTTGATTTGCAAGTGTTCTTTGTATATTCTGGACACAAGTCTTTTATCAGACACATGATATGTGAATATTTCTTTCCATTCTGTGGGTTGTCTTTCCACTTTCTTGATTTTGTCCTTTGAAGCACAAATTTTTTAGTTTTGATGAAGTCCACTTTATCTGTTTTATTCTTTTGTCCCTTGTGTTTTTTGGTATTGTTTCTAAAAAACTATTGCCTAATTCAAAGTTACAAAACTGTCTTACGTTTCTTTCTAAGAGTTTTATAATTTTAACTTATTTTTAGTTCTAATTTTGAGCTGTTTTTGGTGTGTAGTATAAGGAAAAGGTCCACCTTTATTCTTTTGCATGTCGACATCCAGTTGTGCCCTTGATCATTCATCATTATGCCAAGAAAAAAATTTCCTCTGATATATAAATGAAAAGCTTTCTAATTTTTTAAAGTCATAGGACATTACCTCTAGAATTCTGTTTACAGGTACTTAGTCCAAATGCTCTCAAACAGGTCAACTGATGTATCCAAGGCCATCCAGGCACCAATCCTGGTCTCAGCTTATGCACTAGGATCTGCACCAACCCTGATCCTCATTGTGCTGGTATTTGGAGATGGGGCCTTTGAGAGGCAATTAAGTGGAGAGAGTGGAACGCTTGTGATGGAATTAGTGCTCTTATAACAAGAGTCAGAGGCATTCAATTATTAATATATTAAACATGTTAGCACTGTTTGGTGTGGCGAGATTCTACTGCCCTTTAAAGAGGGTCTTCTATAAAAGGGTCAGTCCTGAGTACCTGGAGGTGCTTTCATCTGACTGCAGAAGTGCATGCCTGATCAGCAAGTTTTCCTGGGAGGCTTTTGTCAGTTGGCCTGGAAGAGACAAAATATAGAAATGGAGAAATACGCATACAGCTTCTTACCTTGAATAGGAGTAGAATCTTGTAAGACACTAAAAAAGTGGGATGGCTAAAACACAATCAAACTGGGATAAGGCAGGGGTGTATAACTAAGAGGATGGACAGAGGAAGGTACAGTTTTGGAGGCTTCAAACCCTAAAATTAAAGTATATTGGTACCCAAGATGGTTATAAAAGATAATAATTCATAAAATCCTTGAAGGCAAAGACTGCTTAATTGACTTTTGTGTTCTTTGTGTCCAGAAAAATACTTTATATACAGCAGCAACTTGTTAAATTTGTTTGATTGAATAAATGAAAAGAAAGAGTTGGGTAGACATAGTGGCCTATTGTGCTTAAATGTTTTCTAGCTCTTAGATCTTACTCCTCTGATGCATCTCTTTATTTGACCATATTTTTAGAGTTGACTATATTATTTTAATATGACCCAATATAGTGTATTTTCTACTCTTTCCATAATTATCTACAGCTGGAGAAAATCTACCTGTTGAAACTACTATTCTAAATAGACAGCACCATCTACTTGATAGAAGTAACCAGAACTATAGGGAGGGCATATTTTTAAAACTCAATTCCATATCAGTGTCAAATGGATCACATTGATTTAGGACTTGTTTCTTTATTTTAAGAAAAGGCCTTTAAGGTAACATAAAGGAATAATATGGCCCAAGCATTGATTAAATATATTATATAAGACTCTGTATATATGGAAACAATTTATCCTCATATTCAAAGAGCACCACATAGATACTAATCATGCCATCACCCTCTATTTATTGAATATTTTTAGTATTCTTGGTTGAATACAAATGTTGCTGGTTCTCCATATACTGTCTTACAATGTGGGCAGTAACTGGGGATTCATCAGTGTGATATGCATTTTAAGTTGTTTTTCCAGTGAAATGATGGCTTCAACCTACTCATCCAAACACTTGTGTCTTGTTCATGGTAAATGGCTGGACAGTGTTTAAGCAAGCAGCATCTAACAATGCAGAGGAGCTTCCCCACCCTCCCCCATGAAGACAATTCCTTCCTAATGAATCAAATCCTCTTCTTCAATCTCATTTTCACCATACTGCCATGGCAGTACATATTTATGTATGTTATGTAAATTGTGCAACTATCCATCTGCCTTTTAGTTGTCGATTGACTTTACCTTGTAGTATAAACAACATTTTATGATACTAGAATATAAAGACAATTGTACAGTAAAGATAAACATTAAGAAGGAAAAAAGAGCAGATACTAAAGGTCATTTAGAGAAACAAGGGAAATTTAACAGGAACTTGTGATTAGTCGGTTACTATACCTGAGACTAAATTTGGGTCTGTGTTTCACAAAGGACAAAGCACAATACAGGCTTGGCACAAAAACAATATAGGAAACCCAGAGGGTTAGGATGGTATTTATTGAATGGTAATTAGGGAGGCTACAAGTTATTTTGGAAAGACAATCACAATAAATTTTGGACGGAATCTATCATTTGGATCTCTACGTAAGGGATATTGGGTAACATGATAAACAATGTATGTATTCAGTTATTTTGTAACAGATGCAGAGTCCTTCCAAAACTGGAAGCTAGTGTATATGAACTATAAAAGCTAAAGTTATAACATGAAATTAACTCAGAGAATGCGTTTTTCTAAAATGTAGATTAGTAGAAGCCACATATGTTGTTTTTGATGACCAAATTTAATTAAGCAAGAAAATTTTCATTTGCTATTTAGTTCAAATATTAGAGTTCTAATCAACTTCAGTATCATAGAGAAGGCCTGATTAAATGATCTAGACAGACTAAGGGCAGAACCTTTGCATTGTTTACTAAAAATTTACATATGCTTTATATATGTATGCATGTGTGTATGTGGGTATTTTTAACCCCAGTACAGTTAACATACAGTGTTGTATCAGTGTCAGGTGTACAATATAGTGATTCAACACCTCCATACATCACCCAGGGCTCATCATGATAAGCTCCTTACTCCCCATCACCTATTTCATCCACCCACCCCCAACTCCTTGTCTCTGCTAACCATCAGTTGGCTCTCTGTAGTAAAGAGTCTGTTTCTTGATTTCTCTCTCTCTCTTTTTTCCCTTTGCTCATTTGTTTTGTTTCTTAAATTCCACTTATGAGTAAAAACCTATAGTATATGTCTTTCTCTGACAGAGTTCTTTCTCTTAGCAAAATACTATCCACATTGTTGCAAATGGCAAGATTTCATTCTTTGTTATGGCTGAATAATATTCCATTGTGTATATATGTATACCACCTCTTCTTTATCCATCCATCAATTCATGGACACTTGGAGGAACCCATATGCTTTAGATACCAGACATACAGATGATGTGAAATGTTAGGACATGACTTTCATTCTTACCTATGGAGGTGGACTGTGAGAATAGTTATAAATAAGGCCATTATTATTTCAAAAAAATAGAGTTCAATCTCTTTCTGTGCTCAAACTAGTAGTCAGAGAAGATCCAGCATTCTGGATATATAATATGAAAGCTTTTAACCTAAGAAATAAATGCAAGCACTGTTATTACCAATTGGACACTTAAGCCATCCAAGAGCCTTATAGAGCCCCTGACTTTAGAAAAACTCTGCATCCTTCTATTGGGTTCATAGGCATGAATTGGCTCATGAGAGATGGTGTTGCTTAGCCATTAGCCCCAGATGCAGTTAAGTCAGATGGACCAAAATTCAAGTCCCACATTCATTAGCTCTGAGATTATGGGCAAGTTACTCTTTTTTTTTTTTTTTTTAAGTTACTCTTTTAATCCTAATTTTTCTTTTCTATAAAATAAAAACAATGGTACTGCTTAGTCCAAGGTGCTGTGTGAGAATTATATACAGTAATGCACTTAACATAGTGCCAAGTGTGAGTTAGGTGCTCAATACCTTTATTTGTAATTATTAAGTGAAAACATATTCTCACAACTGGGAATGTAACTGAATGAGGTTACCTATTTTTAAATATCCTGCTCAACTGGAAAATATTTGTGGAATATACTAGTTTTATTTTTAACACGGCTAATACCAAAGTGTTCTTTCTGGCAACAGTTACCCACCAGGTCCAGTGATTTGTTAACATTACTCTAGACTGGTTTTAATGAGCCCACTGCATCGCATAGGAAGGGATTTGCTACTTTCATAATTGTTAAGGATCAGTATGCTTTAAACTATAGATTCATATAAAAAGTTTTATCACGTTCCTTAAAAAACAAAAGAAAAGCAATAAGGTTGCAGCCTTATTCTACTTAATTAGAAACTCTTTGGATGCTAGCTGAGTTTTAAAAAGTATAGATGCTGGACAGAGTGGTGTAGGTGGGCACCGTCCTTCATAAAGGGTAGGTTCCATGTACTCGGTATAAGGAGAGCTTAGAGATTCAGGAATATTCCAGTGCTGTGATTAGGGCTGAATTTACTGCTTCATTGGAAGCTGGCAAGCCTGCATGTGGAAGGTGGAGGGGAACGTAGGAATTTGCTGAACAAGTCAGAATCTGTGCTTTTGTGTGGAATGGTCAGCATTGGAAAGGTGTCTTAGTCCAACTGGGCTGCTCTAACAGATTACTATAGACTGGGTGGCTTATAAACAACAGAAATTTATTTCTTACAGTTCTAGAGGCTGGAGATTCTAAGATCAAGGTGTCGGCACATTTGGTGTCTGGTGAGAGTCAGGTTTCTGGTTCACGATGGCGACCTTCTCCCTGTATCCTCACATGGTGCAAGAAGGGCTGAGAAAGGTCTCCTCATAAGGGCAGTAATCCCACTCAGGAGGGCTCTACACTCATGACCTAATCACCTCCCAAAGGCCCCACCTCCAGATGCCATCCCATTGGGGATTAGGTTACAACATAGAAATTTTGGGGGGATGCAGACATTCAGTCTGTATCAAAAGGATTGTTCTTAGGCCAAGGATACTACCCCAAAACTTTTAGAGGAGATCTTTTTAGGGGAGTGACATGCCCAAGAAATAGAAGGGGGACCTATATTTATGTTTCTCTTCCTTGGGGCATAAACTACGGGCGAGTCTAATCCCCATACATACGGCCTTTCTGCTTCTATTTAAAATAATAAAAAAAGAAAATGAATGAGTATGTAATACAGCCAAAATGAAACAAGAGTAGTAAATGTTAAAGTCATAGTGATAGTGATAATAAAATTCTAACTTAAAGATATTGGCCAACCAGGCAACTAAACAAACAAAAACCTTTACTTTAAGGGCACCAAGAAATCCCCCGATACAAATTAAAATGGAAGAACAATCTTCCAAATTCCCTGGGCATCCTGTGCAGCAAAGCTGACTTGTTATAGTAGCCAGTATAGAGTGAGTTCTATTGGCTAGCAGCATGCGGGGTATTTTATGAGCAGTATTTCTTTTTTCTTTAATTAATTTTTTTTTTGACGTAGTGTTCCATGATTCATTGTTTGCATATAACACCCAGTTATGAGCATTATTTCTAATCCTGGCAATAACACCAAGAGGGAGGGGGTTTTAACCTCATTTAACAGATGAAGAACAATGCCACCAAGAGCAGGTGAAAAATACTTCTGTGGTCTCCAGCAAGGTATAGCTTTCTGTTGATAGGTAACATAGTCAAACCCAGAACCTGGTAATTTACATGGGCTTCTTTTCTTCTTGTCTTGCCCTGATGGGAACAGAGTGAGCTACTGAGTCCTGGGCCTCCCCATGTAGACCAGGGGTTGCCAAACTACAACCCATGGACCAAATCTGGCCTACCTCCTGTATTTGTATGGCCTGTGAGAGAAGAATGGTTCTTACATTTTTTAATTTGCATTTACATTTTTAAAAAGTCAACAGAAGAATAGTTTGTGATATGTGAACATTATATGAAATTCAAGTTTCAGATCCCTAAAAACAAAGTTTCATTGGAACCCGCTTACTCATTTACATATGATTTATGGTTGCTTTGGTGTTACAATGGAAGTTAACGAGCTGCAGCAGAAACCTGATGGCCTGCAAAGCTTAAAATATTTACTATCTGGTTTTTACAGAAAAGGTATACGAGCCCTATTGAGATAGTAAACTCCTTGAGGACAGAAAAAAATATCTCCAACAGACATTAGACCCTTGGAATCTAGCATAGTGTCTACACAGTGAACTCTAAATATAGTTTATGTAAGTGAATGAATGAATAAACAAACAAATAAATGAATAATCTTAAAAGTCTTCAAGGACTGCTTTTTTCAAATTGGCTTTGCAAAAAAAATTTTTTTTTTTTTGGTGAATTGTTTGTAAGAAATCTTTCCCAGAAGTATGTAGGATTTGCCAACCGCAAGTTGGTAGAGTTGATGCAGTATTATCTGAAGCAGAACTGTAACGTCCCTTGCACATAAATTTAATTGGATTCTGACACTACCTGATGCCAATTGCAAGTCCAGGCCTCCTGTCCTATACTTCTGCCTGACCAGTTATATATCAGGGGTTCCCAGGACCCCGCCTTGGGTTAGATAATTTCCTAGCATAGCTCACAGGATTCAGGGAAACACTTCACTTACTATTACTGGTTTATTATAAAGGATGCGGCTTAGAAGAGCCACATGGAAGAGATGCATAGAGCAAAGTATAGGGAAGGGGCTTGGAGCTTCATGCCCAATTTCGGTGCACCCCCATCCCAGCACCTTGATGTGTCCACCAACCCAGAAGCTCTCACAACCCTGTCACCTAGGGATTTTACAGAGTTTGCATTATGTAGGCATGATTGTTTAAATCATTGGCCATAGGTGTTTGAGCCCCCAGAGGTTGGGTGGGGGGAGAATGGTCTGACCGTCTTAATCACATGATTTGTTCCCCTGGCAACCAGCCTCCATCCTCCAAGAGTTTCCTCATTAACATAAACTCAGGTAGTGGGAAGGGGCTTATTAGGAGTAACAAAAGATGCTCCTCTCACCTTTGTCATTCAAGAAATTCCAAGGGTTTTAGGAGCTCAGTGCCAGGAACCAGGGACACAAACCAAATACTTATGTTTTGTATTATGTCACAATACCACTATGTGGTGCGGGAAGGTTGTGCAAAAGGGAGGGAAGGAAAAGCTTTGATCTGGGGGGATTTTGTCATGGACAGTACGTGGCATGTCCAGTGGTCACACTGTGGAAGGACAGCCAGAGACCCGTTGTAGGCCTGGGTCACATCCAGCCAGACCACAGATGAGCTGTGTACCCATCTCTAGCTGGTCACCTCAGGACTCTAGAACACCTTGTCCAGACCTACATGTTCAATTTTAAGAAAGTGACCAAAACCAAGCAAAGAAGGGAAGGGGGTGAAGGATATGTTAATGAGAGAAGTCTACAGTGTTCTCAGTATGGGAATTTTTTTTTTTTTTTTACCTGGGTTACTTCTAATGACTCCTATTTGAAGTCCTGATTTGCCTCCCAGAGCTTCGAACCAGCTGTCGGCACCGAAGTGCTTTGACGCATTATTGTACTGTACATCGGGTTGCTCATTTAATCAGCCGTGGCGCTGCTCTTCACATAGAGCATGTCACATTTGACAGATTTATCACAAGACTGTGGGCTCTATTTTCCGCGGCGCTGTGGAACCCTATCCCATTAGCGATAGCAGGAGTAATGTTTATGCATGAAGAGAGACTGTTCGATTGGGCAATTGTAGCCCACCGCTGCAGGCCCGAGCACAGCTCCCACTTATCAAGTGGGGCTAATAGGGGATATTCATATGCACTGGAGAATCAATTCTCTGTACATGGACCTCTACTACAAAAATAATTGCTACTCACTGGTGGTAAAGATCTCAGCAATGTCAGAGCCTTAATGGTGAGATTAATGCCCTACTGCTCCCAGACTGGGCCATTGCTCTACAAAAAAAAAAAGTCCTGGCTTGAGAGCCTGATGAGATGCTTTTTAGGTGGAATCTGGAGCTGTGCTGATTTGCTATGCTATTTGGTGAACATTTTCTCTGTAGGTGATTTTCTCTCCATAGGCTGTAATCAACTGAAGCACCAATGAATGGGTTGGGGTCCAGTACCTGGTTCTGCTACCAAAATATACATGTAACTGTGGGAAAGCTGCTTTTTTCTTTCTGAGCCTTGGTGTCTTCAGCTTTAACATAAAGGAACCACATGAGATGGTTTCTAAGCATTTTGCTCATTTTTATTATACAAGTATCATGCTGTATCGAAAAGACGTTTAATTTTTGTTTCATTTTTTTTCCCCTACTAGATTGTGATCTCATCTCTCATTTTAACTCAGGAGCCTAGCCCAGTTCTTAGGACATGCAATATGAATTTGATAGATGTTTTGTTTATTGAAAATAAAATTTTGTGATTCTATCACTATAAATTATTTGTGTAATGATTGGCCAGCAGTGCAATTCCTTGGATGTTATACTTATGATTCCTCTTTTTATCAGCAACATTTATATATTTTTAAAAGATCTGTTTATTTATTTATTCTAGAGAGAGAAAATGAGCAAGAGAGAGAGCACGAGCGGGGGGAAGGGCAGAGGGAGAAGCAGACTCCCCACTGAACAGGGAGCCCGTGTATCAGCAAAATTTAGGAAAAAATGTAATAGAAATGAATTTATTGCAATAGTATCATTGATCTTATGTTGCTTTATCATATTATAAAGTATTTAATGAAGATGTACTGAGCACTTACTGTTAGCAAAAATAGAGAATTCATAGATGAAGTTGATTGAAATGTAGAGGTTGCTTTCATCTGTGAAGGATCAGTACCATTGGTGAACAGACGGAGGAAAAAAAAAATATTGTAGATGAGAAGAAAATAAACATGGCTACAAAGTGGGACTAGTATAGAGATTCTGTGGAACTACAAAGTGATGTGTTGATTGCAACCAAAGCTGCAGTTGGAGAATTGAAGGAAATAAGGTTCAGGTGGTGGCAAAGGTTTTGGCTGAGACCCGGATACACCAGAGACTATTACAGTAACAACAAGGTAGCTACAAGAATCAAGGGTCCTTTCTGAAAAACAGAATGTCATGGTGAAAGCAGGCTTAAGGAAAAGATACTTTGAGATGTTTACCTGATTCAGAAAGTGAGTGGAACCAGATACCTTTTCTTTGTGACAGGAAGCTCAGCTTCTCAGCTTCTACCCACTATGGAATAACCACATGCAAATTGACCCTTCAACTTCTGTTATTGAGGCATATTTTTAGAAAAAATTACCTTCATTATGACACCACTTCATCATCTGAGTCAACTTTTACTCTGTCCTGTTCTCTTGGCATTTTGTGAAGTGTTTTCTCTGATGGTTAATTTTATGTGTCAACTCGGCTAGTCTATGATATCCAGATGTTTGGTCAACATCAGTCTGGATGTTGCTGTGAGGTAGTGTTTAGATATGATTAACATTTAAATCAGTAAACTTCAAGCATAGCAGATTACCTTCCATAATGTGGGTGGGCCTCACCCAATCAGTTGAAGACCTTAAGAGAAAAAGACTGAGATCTCCTGAAAAAGAAGGAATTCTGGAGAAAGACTGCCTTTGGACTCTAGCCACAACATGAACTTTCCCTGGGTCTCCAACCTGATAACGTGCTCTGCAGATTTTGACCTTTCCAGCCGCCATAGTGGATGAATCGATTTCCTAAAATCTCTGAATAGACGGATAGATGATAGATAGATATACAGATAGATAAGTAGATAGATAGATATATGATAGAAAGATAGATAGATGATAGATAGATGGATGGATAGATAGATAGATACACATACACACATCCTATTGATTCTGTTTCTCTGGAGAAGCCTAACTTAGTTGATTTTTCATAATAAAACTGCTCAGATGCAATACCTTTAAAATCCAGAGCTTGAATCCAGAAGTCATGGAGTTGTATTTCTCTGCCTTGATCCCATTCCCCCTGGCTTCCCTGCCTTTAACCTTCAACTGTTTGATGAAAGAGTGTATATTTCCTCTACACTGTTTCTCTTTTTCACCCATGAGTCTGAGAGAAGGAAGTTTATATATTTGGGGTCTTTTATATAAAATGGTTTGGAAATAATATCACTATCATGAAAGAAGCTCACCCAACTTTTGCGTCACCTAAAGAGATCCCATGCTTTTTATTTTTATTTATTTATTTATTTTTATAAGATTTTATTTATTTGACAGAGAGAGACACAGCGAGAGAGGAAACACAAGCAGGGGGAGTGGGAGAGGGAGAAGCAGGCTTCCCGCTGAACAGGGAGTCTGATGCGGGGCTCGATCCCAGGACTCTGGGACCATGACCTGAGCCGAAGGCAGATGCTTAACAACTGAGCCACCCAGGTGCCCCAATCCCATGCTTTTTATAAAGCACCAAATATCACTGTTACTCATGAGTTACCACCTCCTCCTTCTCTTTCTTCTTTTTGTTATCTTTTCTGAAAACAAGATTTTGACTTATTTGCACATCTTCTTGTTCCTTCTCCCCTGACCTCACCCTAGAATCTATTTCTGCCGGAGAAGTTCCAATTTCCAAATGTTTTATTTGTTTCCTTATTTCATAGAAAGCTTAATTTCACTGGAATAAGAGTAAAGACACATTTGTAGAGTCTGCTTCAGAGCAATCTTCTATCCTTTGAAAGTAGTGAAAGCATATAGGAAGCATGCTGGAGTAAGAGCTATTAGCTGCTTATGCCAGCATCCGTAAAAGCTGGGCAGCTAGTTCTTCTCTACTTAGGAGAACAGTTTTGGCTATGATCTCCTGAGGAGTAGAATATACTTTAGGTTTTATCTTGTCATCTAATTAGGTTCTGTTTTTTCCCTATATTTTGCAATTTTGAAGTTAATGTATATTAACTGCAAAAAAAAAAAAAGAAACCTGAAAAATGTAACAATGTCAGCTGTAATTTAATAGCATATAAATCACCACTGTTAATAGTTATAGTTTGTCTTCTTCTACTCTTTTTGTGTGTGTGTGAGAGAGAGAGAAAGACAGAGAGAGAGGAATGGAGAGAGAGAGGAAGAGAGAAAAAGTCTAAATTGCTCCCCCACTAAAAGTAATCTCACATTTCTTGATACAGGGTACAATCAAATTCCGTCTGACTCTGTCCTTATTCATTGGGGTTGAAATCCAATCTTAGTCATTTTCAGCCTCTTCTGGCTCTTTCTTTAGGTTTGCACAGAATGGCAGCATTTTTGCAGTGTAGGAAATCAGGAAGAGCGTCAGCTTTTAAGTTGATTTAGAGACCGTGCCTCCCTGTGCCTCTTATCCTGTGCCACCTGCAGACCTGGTATGGTTTTCCACGGAGCTTAATATGCTTAATATTCTGCTCCTGGTGCCCCCCTACACACCCCATGGGGGGAGTCCTGCCACCTCCAGCTTGTTCGTCAAGCACACTTAACCCTTGCAGTCTAGACTCCCTCCCTGAAGGTATTTTCAATGCTCTCATCCTTTTCTCACAATTCTGAAGAATCCTTCCACGCCTCTAGCTCCCCAGATAAGACACGCTGGCCTCTAACTCTCAGAAATACCCAGGCTTTCTTTCTCATTGGTTTGTGTCACATTTGAAGGCTCACCTGGACAACTCTGTGGTTAAGATGGCCAGGTCCCAGGTCCTTGGAACCAGCCACAGACCATTTAGCTTCCCAAGAGCTAAGAAGCTCCAGTTTTGACATTTAATCTCTGGAAACTCATCCCCCAAAGATGTACAGGGTTCTTCTAGAAGCAGCAGAAGATAGTAAATTTGAGTCTTCATATACTATTGTGTTAAATGCCAACACCTCAAAAAACATATGAGCAAAACCATTATCAGAATGATGATATGAATACAGGTTTATAACTCTTTAACTAACATCATGACTTTTTTCCCATGCAACCTTTTTTTTCAATCTGCATTGGTTAAAAAAAAATGGGCAGAAGTTTAGGATGTTGACTGGTGTATGTCCAATGAACTTGCGCTCTTCAGTTGGGTTACCTCAAATGTCTCATAAAGAAATGATACAAATCCCTTTTGTTGAGCAACCAGCCCTACTAACAGTTTGGGGGAAGGATCAGGTTTCCTGTTTCTGAAGTCTGCATCAAGAGTTCAGAACACTTGCCTTGAGCTTTGCTTAACCGTGTTGTGTCCGACGAGCCTAATTATTCACAAACAGAAGTTATACGAAAATAGCTCCTATTTGTTTTTCCTTTCTCACTCTTCTCATTCTGTGGTGGGTAAAGATGTCTATGCATTCTTGACTGCTCCCCTTTGAGAGTGAAACTGTTTTTCTCTCTCTTAGAGTCTCACTGGTGATGTGACGGTTTAACCAGTTGACTATGGCCCAAGTCATATTGTAGCAATTCTGAGTCTAGTTTTTGTGAGGACTGGCAGCTTCCCTTTCTTTTCTCCTGGGCTGTTTGCTCTTAGATCCTGGCTCTCAGCACCCAGCCCCCATGTTGTGAGATGCTCAAGCCACCGGGAAAGGTTCTCTGCAAGTCTCCCAGAGAACATTTGAGCTCCCATCTGAGCCTCTAGCCAATAAGCCAGCACCCCATGCCAGGCCTGGGAACCCTCTTGGTGGTTCCAGATTGACTGAGTTCTCAGATAACTGTAGGCCCAGCCAATATCAGAACTGCCTACTCAACATATATGATCTCAAACAATAATGAAACATTTGTTGGTTAAAGTCAGTAGCTTTTGATGTCACTTGTTATAAAGAAATTACACAAGGGAGATATATTCTTTTGATCTCCATAACTATAGGTATGAATGTAGTTAATTATATTTAACCTCACACCAGGTCTGTTACTAGTTTCCAAATAGTGGGGCCATCTTCATAGAAAAGAGCTGTTCAGTTTTGTAACTATTTATGGTGAAACTACTCTATACCAAGCAGGGTGTTAGTTGAGAGATTAAGAAGACAAAGTCTGAATCAGCAAGAGGCAGAGAGTTTAACAGAGAAAACACGTATAAATGAATAATAACTACCTTGTGATAAATTCTACTAGAGAGATGTTATTTATTTATTTATTTATTTACTTATTATTTATTTTGTATTTTTTTTAAAGATTTTATTTATTTATTTGACAGAGAGTGGGAGAGAGAGCACAAGCAGGGGGAGTAGCAGAGGGAGAGGGAGAAGCAGGCTCCCCACTAAGCAGGGAGCCCGATATGGGGCTCTATCCCAGGACCCCAGGATCATGACCTAAGCCAAAGGCAACACTTAACCAACTGAGCCACCCAGGCGCCCCTTTTTAAATTTTTTTTATTGCACAAATACTTGAGCATCTATTACATGCCAGGTATGCAAAGTACTGGGGACAGATAAAAATGGAGTCTTTGCTGTGGCAAATTTACTAACTAGTAGGGGAAGAAAGATTAAAAGCCAGTATTTTCAACATAATGTGGCAAATGCTAGGACTGACACATGAAGCAGTTGGTAACTCAGTGGTATCCTGTGTGTATTGCCTACCATAAAGAATGGCATGTGAAAGATGCTAAGTGCATTTCATATCCCATCCTCCTCTTTCAAAGGCGTGACAGATGTCTTTTCCTAAAATGGCTGCAAAACATCTTCCATCCCTCAGGCTCTTGAGCAATGTGACCTTGCCACTCCCCCATCAAGAGAAAGTCTCATTGCACTTCCTTGGAAACTGGGCTGGCCTCTAGGACTCACTGGTAACCCACAGAATTTAGTGGAAGAGACGCTATAGGGCCTCTGAGGCTGGGCCAGAAAAGGCCGAGCAATGTCAGCCTTGATCTCCTGCAGTACTCATTTACCAGATGTTCCATCTCAGAAGGCTTTTTCTGAAACACAGCTGCCATGCTGGGATGAGAGCAAGCCATATGGAGAGACTGTATGCAGGCGTGCTGGTCAACAGCCCTAGCTGAGCTCAGCCTTTGGGTCATCCTAGCTCAGCCACCAGTATGTGAGTGAGGAAGCCTCCAGACAATTCCAGCCCCCAAAGACTGAGTCACTCTGAATCCACTTGAATTTTTAAGCAGGGGCCCCAGATGCCCTGGAACAGAGACAAGCCATCGCCACTGGGCTCTGTTCAAAATCCTGACCTACAGACTCCATGACCATAATAAATGGTCGCTGTTTTTATGTCACTAGGTTTGGAGAATGCTTTGTTACCTAGCAGTAGATAATCAGAACAAATGGGTTCCAAGAAAAACTACTTTTCAAGGAATGATATTATTTTTGAAGAGTGTCTGTGTTGAAGTGTTGATATTCCTGGACACAGGTCTTTCGGTTAACTCAGAAACTGAGAAACATTTAGTCACTAATTACTTTCTGAATGCAAATCACAGGGTTTGGGGATCATCCCTGTCTGAAATACTTCTCCACATTTGTAAAATTAAGGGTCTACTTTCTTGAGGAATATTTTCTTTCTTATGATGAGGATTACTTCTCTTCATCTTCAGATTTAGTGCAAATGGAAATGTTGGAAAGTAGTGATTTATTTGACATTCATATCATAAATCTGCAAGACACAACATTTTAGTAACTGATTAGTGGGAGAGTACGCTTTGGCATATCCAGAGACACGGCTACCTCAAACATAATGTGTTTTGTGACTTTTAATTACTAATTATCATTTGTAGGAAGACTTTGCTTCTATGAGGAAGGTTTGGAAGAAAATGCCCTATTAAATGGTACAGTCCTCTTCTGCTTTATTTGTCCCATTGTACCACTTATTAACAATTAAACCATGTACAGTTCTTAGATTGGCAACTTGAAAATTAGGAAGATACTCTTTTTAATTATGTAATTGAGAAGCACTTTTTTTTATACTTTTCTATCTTGCAGTAATTGAGAAATCATTAAAAATTGGAACAGAGTTCCATTAAATTTAGAGGAGAAAAAAGAGGCTGTGTTAATATCCAAAATATTTCCTTTCTTAGGCTGTAGTCTTGACAGATGAAATAATTAAATCTGAGTCTCTGTGATAGTCAAATCGGTGACATGGAGGGAAAACAAAGAAGTGCAAGAAATGGTTAATGAATGGATGCCAATTATGTCTCAGCCAGGACTGAGTATATGGGAAGCGAGAGGACTGTGGGTAAAGACAGGAAGGAGTGAGCTGGAAGGGACGCAGTGTATGTAAGGCTCGTGTCATCCCTCTTGAAAGGCAGGTGCTGCTCAACTTAGACCAGGACCAAAAAAAAAAAAAAACAAAAAACAAACTATCTCCAATATCTCATCTTTGGAATCTGACAATCCTGGCAGTGAGAGCCTATTGTTTGCACAGAAAGCATACTTCTCGATTCCCAACTTTCTGATTCTTTGCAAACCTGCTGGAAAAAAAAGGACTAGCTGGACAGGAGGAATGCACAAGTCGTGATACATCCCAGAGCCACGAAGTTTTTCCAGGTCTCAGACTTCACGGCATCATCCTTCTCACTTCCTGTCCCAGTCCTCAGACCTCTCTCACCTCCTGTCATGTCGTCTGCTTGGCAAGTAGCAGTGTTTTTGTAAGAACCTCTCAGATTTTACCTAAGTTGCCTAAGCACACTTTTAAAAAAAAAGATGGAGATGTAAAGTTACTTCTGCAATGGTCCCCTCTCTGCCTTGTTCAGGTAGTTCATGGTTGAAATGTGTCAGCTCTTTTTGAATGAAGGAATAAATGGAGGGTGTTGCCTGAGGCAAGAAAAGTTAAATCAGCTTAGGATTTTGGCCTTTCCTTTTCTATGTATCTTTTTGGGATATGTGCACCTAGTAAAAATAACTAAAAAACAAATCCAATAGTCTCAGGAATTTTTTCTTGTAAAAAAATTAAAGATCTTCCTTTAATATGAAATTTGGATTATTTTTGAGGAGATAATACACGCCTAAGTATTGGTATGTGAGAGTGCGCATTTGCGGTATTTTTGTTCCATTAAAAATTTCTTTTTGAGTTTGCTTGTCAGTTCAGTCACCAAGCTTCACTAAGCTTTGCTAATTTTGTGAAATTTGGAATAGTGTTTTGCCACATTAGAGATAATCCCTGAAAGCTTCCTTCTTGCAGATGGCAATAAATCATTCTCTCCACTAAAAGCCTCGATGTCATTCAGAATTTATTACACAGAGTGGGTAGTGGACTTAAAAGCCATTTCACGTGTCTTATTACTTCAATCATCTAATTTATGGGTTTCAGCTGCAATTGTAGTTGGAAAAAGTATTTTCCTTCCCCTGATCAATATGAGTCTGGTTTTGCATCCATCCCCACTAACCCTCCTTGCCCGATTTTATCCACTATCTCTCTTGGATTTTATAGCTCCTGCAGTCATTGTCCAGCTTCCATTATTCAAGGTGAGGCAGGTCTGAAGCAGAAAGAAAGTGCCGACAAAGCTGATGTAAATTGACTAAGCTTTACCAGCTCTTAGCTGCACTTGTCAAAAAATATCTTAGTTATTATTAGTTGAGCAAGCTGCCCTAGGGAAAGGGAAGCTGTCCCAAACTCCCGTGTTTAATATGTGCATCTCTGGCTTCATGGAGAGAGTATGAAGGAAGCCGATTAAACACTGATGAGGTAAGCCTAAGTAACACACTTAACACAAAGAATGATAAAGATTTGATAGTTTTTATTGCCATATTGGAGGCGTTTTTTTTTCCTCTTCTGCAATATATAACCTCTGTTCCCATATATCAACCATTCTCATCCCTATGATGAAAGATAATGGATTAATAAAATGAAAAGGAATATAGGAAAGGGGGGGGGTCCCTGAGGCAGCCTGCGGTCTCGTGTGTAGAACATCCCATGTGAGTGTAATGATGATGAAACCACCGTAGTGTGTGGGCTCACGCCTGGTCTTCGACCACCACCAGGATGGTTGTAAAAGTTAACTGCAATCTGCTTTGAGTTCACCATCAGAAAAATAAGGTGTGCCCTCAGGCATTCCTATCCTAGCTTGCCATGAATACATCCAGCCCTTATTGACCTTACATTTTCAATCCATTCAACCTTAGGGGAAAATTCAAAATGTATTCAAAGCCTACTACATGCACAATACTGAACAACAACTGCACTCTCCTCTATGATTCCTAGCCCTGGGACATGAAGAATGCTTGTGTTTTGCATCCAGATACTCCCTTCTTTGTTTCTCTTTCCTCCCTCCCCAATGGGGCTCGCAGGGTGCCCATCCTCCCCTATTCTCCTGTGGCCCAAGTTTTGGTTGCCTTCAGAACAGCTCTTTCTCTTTCATGTCTTGCTTCCTGGGAGAGTATATTCCTACAACAGATGCTGGAAACACCTCGTACTTGTATTCCCATCTCCTTAGCATCCATGACGTGGGCAGGGGACCCAATCCTGGTGAAAGGGACTGGAGGAGATGTCTCTCCTGGGAGCTCTTGGGAAATGTGTTACCAAATAAAGTGGACATAGGAGAGGAAATACCTTCCTTCTTCTCTGGATATTGTCGTGTCAGCCTGTGACACCTGGGATGGTTGCAGCATCTTGCCCACGTGTGGAAAGGGCAAAATAGAAAGATGACAGCACCTGGGTCCTCGGTGGAGAGCTGTCCTATAGCTGGATTGCGTTGCTTATGAAAAACAAGGTGTGTTTACAGAGGCAGGTGGTGTTTAGCAGTTTGGCCAAATTGTCTGGAATTTCTGGCTCTGAGATGCACACACCCTTGTCTCTGCAACTTATGGGATACTGTTCCTTCTTAGTGGTTCTTTTCCCCTTTGAGTTACATCAACTCTTCAGTTTAGGCAGGGAGGTTAAGGCAGAAGGTCCACGATTCAGATCCATCTGGAAATTTGCTCATTAAAGACAAGTATGGAAACTAAAGACAAGACTCACAGTGTTTAGATGTAGGAAGCTCTACTTTCTTTTTCTCTTCTTTTCTTTCTCTTCTCTTTTTTTTTTTCTTTCTTTTTTCTTTTTTGGTTAGGTGAATTTTCTACCTAGATTTAAGGAATACATGATTCCACAATTATTTGAAGTGTTATAAAGCATAGACAAATACTTTTTTTTTTTAAGTGAACATTGGAGGGGTGCCTGGGTGGCTCAGTTGGTTAAGCAACCAACTCTTGATTTTGGCTCAGGTCATGATCTCAGGGTCCTGAGATGGAGTCTTGCCTCGAGCTCTGCACTCAGCCTGGAGTCTGCTTGAGATTTTCTCTCTCCCTCTCCCCCTCACACACTCTCTTTCTCTAAAATAAATAAATAAAATCTTAAAAAAAATAAAATAAAGTGAACATTGGAAACCAAACATTGCATAATAACATAATGAAACTGCAGGTCAATTTCACTTATTGATTCCAAACTTATTATTCATTGATTCCAACTACATATTAAGAGAAAAAAAATACCTTGACCACATGGCATTCATGCCAGTAATTTAAGAATGGTTTAGTATTTGAAAATATTTAAAATAATTCTCATATTTTAAATGGGAAGAGAAAAATCATGTAAGCATTCCCACTCATGCCAAAAAAAAAAATTCCTTGAACAACATTTTGTACTATTCTTCATAAAATAGGAACAATGGACATGATGTATAAATAGATAAATGGAGATAATGGGAGATCCTGATCATATTTTAGTGCAATAGGAAGCTGAGTTAAAGAAAAGAAAGATAGGGCGCCTGGGTGGCTCAGTCGGTTAAGCGACTGCCTTCGGCTCAGGTCATGATCCTGGAGTCCCTGGATCGAGTCCCGCATCGGGCTCCCTGCTCGGCGGGGAGTCTGCTTCTCCCTCTGACCTTCCCCCCTCTCATGTGCTTGCTCTCTCTCACTCTCTCTCTCTCAAATAAATAAATAAAATCTTTAAAAAAAAAAGAAAGAAAGAAAAGAAAGATAAAACTTGAACTTTCCTGAGAAGGAAGCACGGTATATGTGAAAGTTGCAGCTTTACAGCCAGAAGACAGATTTGCATTTCAATTCTCACACCTGCAACCTGTGGTAAGACCTTAGTCACTCGTGGTCCAGACACTCCTTCTGAAAAAATGAGACTAGTAATGGCGGCCATAGAAGGATTAATGTGATTAAAAAATACACGTAAAACATCTAATTTCTACTGGGTTTTAATAAATCATTGTTGAAAAAATATGTTACCTATTCTGGAGTTTTAGATACCCAAACATATTGGGGGAAAAAAACGGGAAAAATTTTAACATATATGTAGCTGAAGTCAATGCATGTGTACCATGTCTTCCAAATAGTCCAGTTACATGAGTTCTTTCTCCTTCTGACAAGTCCAGGTAAAATCTTCAAGGATAAAAACAAAAGTTTCAAAAACCTTCTTGGACACATATCACAAGAGAAAGTTGACTTTTTTTTTTTGTCATTTGTTTTGATCCAAAAGAAGATACAAATTCTCTGAAAATGTGCCTGCAATCTGTTGATTTGGGATCCATGTCATTCCCCAGACGATAGGACACATTCAGCTTCCTCGATGCTCATCTATGAAGCCCCTTTTCCTTCTGTCTGTCTCTCTGGCCCTCTGCTTCTCCAGTCAAACACTCCTAATTTATGGAAGATTGGAGAAGCAGTTAACTTTTTTCCTTCCTCCCATAACTCTCCTGAAATTACAAATTAATTTCCATAACGTAGCTCTGCAATTTCTCTGAGACTGTGATTCTATTTATCTGGAGTGTAGCAATGAGAGAAGGGAGGAATGCAGACCAGCTCCATCCAGGGGTCCGTGTTGAGTCTGAACATGTTCATAACTTCGTGAAACCAAATCATGTGTTTTTATATTTCCATAGTTTCAATTTCATTTTGTTCAGATGCTTTATCACATCAATAAGCATGATCTCTTTGAAGAGCTGATAGGAATATAAGAAATAGGGCTTCTGAGAATCCTAAGTCTAAAAAATGTCTTCATTTTGAAGAACACATTGAGCAAATGTTCAACAAAATTGTACAATGTTGTCTGAATATAGTAAAATAAAATAAATGACCACATTCTGCTTCGATTCCTTAAAAATATCCCATAAATTCTCAATGGATAACATAGTTTTTATCTCTTTGTTCATCCCATCATGTAATGAGTAGGTCTTGCAAAGTTGACAAAACACAATCTCTTGCTATACACTATGAAATGTAAACTGTGCCCACTCACCATCACTTTTCACCATAATACATTTTTGTTTCTTTCTGTGACACGTAAATTCAGCTTTTCTGTATTTAGATCAAACTTCTCATATTTCTTGCTCATAGACATGTCGGCCATAGATGTTCTCATATACTATAATTATTTAACTGTATTTCTTGCTAAAAAACAGACCACATTTCAAGCAGACCATATCTGGGGGGCCGTTAATATAAACAAATTAGTGGTATCAAAATATCTTTTTCTGATGATAAATAAGAGGAAATCTAGGGAATGCGTAAAAAGAGAAGAAAACAGCAATTGTCTGTTGTTCTATCATTTAAAGGTAACTACTCTTGAAAGCTTTTCATTTGTTTACCACTTTTTTGCAATGTACATGTACATAGGATATATGAATATATCTATACATCTATACCTTTCTATTTATATAGGGAAGGATGAGAAGAGGGCCTGTCTTGGTTTTTCTCAATCTTAGGTTACTGCATGCTTCACCAATTCACCAACAAGCACTAGGTTTTTGTCATACCTTTATTATTCCTTTGATTAATTCATTTCACTCATGTTTTATTAAAGGCTCAGAAAATCGTAGAAATCTTCCCAATAACCTACTTCTAAATCTCCTTTATGTTTTTAGCTCATTTATCTAATTCTTTTAGGAAAACAGTAGACGTTCAAATACCTAGTTACATCCTTCCTGCATAAAAAAGAGGAACTCTCTCCTCACATATAAGTGGACAGATATTTTACCTAATTCTTAGGCACCAAGATCTCAGAAGTGTAAGAGCTGGATCTTACAGATGATCAAGTTTAATGCTCCCATTTTACAGATAAAATTACTCTGTGAAAAGTCCATTTCCAGTTCTCATAGTTCTAGAAATGCTTCGATAATTTCTGACTCAAACACACAAGTTACAATAAAAGATTGGCTGTGGAATCCTCTGTTTTAGGGATTCAGAAGGAGTCTGCAAAGATGCATTGATCAAGAGGTTTCTCTGACCACCCAGGGGCTTTCTTAAGTGATACATTCATCTGCACTGCCATTTACCCCTCTCTCCTCTCTGGTTGCTTGATTCCAGCTTATGGGGACAGTGAATTAGGAACAGAGTGGATAGGGACAGAGATGCAGGGAAAGGATGTTAGGCTTCTGGTCTACCCATGAAGAGAAGACCAGTCATAAAAACTGAGAATCACTTATTCTGCATTTCGTGTCTTGGTAGTGTGACAATATGTTTATATAGTACTGTATTTAAACATACCTTAAGGAGATAACAAAAAAAATGTAATGAAAAATTCCATAAGGTGAAACAAATTCTTGTGAGCTATCACCACTTTATTTGGAATAAGAAGATAATAAGGATTTAATTAAAAATTCCTTAAAAAGACATCAACTTTTGAGTGCTCTTACTTCATCAGGAGTCAGATTTCTTTTATTTTGAAAAATGTGCTTTGTGTGTGAAAACTAATTATAATCTTAAATATTCCTAGCATCATTAATAAACTATCATTTTAATATTCTATAACTTATATTTAAACATTCAAAATATTATTAGTTGTTTCAACAAGGCTGAAGCAAATTATTATCCAGCTATTTAAGAATTTCATGAACATATCACTCAAAGAAAAATTCCCACCACCTTTTACCCTAATTTTCTTTCCCCAAAAGGACTACCTATGTTATGTGACTTAGACGCATTTCCTTCTAGAATAACCAGACTGTGTCTAAGCTTGTTTGTGCAATACCCTCAGGGATGTTAGTATTAACAACAATAACATTTAAAACTCCACTATTTGGGAACTTATGAAAATTGACAGCAGAATTCTGTACAAATGGTATGTAGTAAAAAGCTTGCCAAGAAAATTAATCTTGCAAACAGGCTTTTAAAACGACGTGGATTCCCGAAATAATAGGCCATCTTCTTTCTGCTGAAGCACTTTGAACCATGGCAGCTTGGTATTTAACATGGTATATTGTAAACATTTGTTTATGTGCTTTTCTCCTCCACTGGACTGACCTACTTGAGGACCTGAACCACCTCTTATTCATCTTTTTGTTCTCATGTGCTAGCACAGTGCCCAACACAAAGTACACATTCAGTATGCATTGAAATAAATGTGTATTTTTAAGCACCTGGGAGATAACCATTTATATATAAAAAACACCATAATTGAGTGAGCAGAGCCCAACCCTCATAAGCTGGTGCTTTGACATGTTAATGTAAAATAATTCTTACCTATTCATCACGAAAGAGAGAATTTGGGATGAGGCAGATCTGGCATAGACTTTGGTATTTATTAACCACGTACCTGGACAAATTAACAAACCACTACAAATCTTAGTCTTTTCCTATGAAATGCGGTTATTAATTGTACCTTACTGATTCGTAAGGATCAAATGACTGAATGTGTGTAAAGTGTTTAGCATCACACCTGCTGCATAATAAGCTCTCAGTAAATGTTATTAACTGGACATTCTACCTGTATTTCCAAGTTAATTCATTTACACTTTTTTTCTTTTAGCATTTTCTTGGCAAATGGCTAGTAATTAGAATATTCATATGTCACATTGTTAAAAATATTCTTTACATAGGAATCTCCTGTTTATATATAGACTTCATATGTATATATATACGTAGGTGTTTATCTGTATGTACATATATATATTTCTATATGGGACTGAATTATATTTAGGATTGTATTTGATGTTTTCTCACATAAGACTATAACTACTCTATTCTTTTTAGAAGCTGCATAAAATTTTATAAAATATTTGTTTCTGTATTTTCTTTTTTAAGATTTTTATTTATTTATTTGACATAGGGAGAGAGTGAGAGAGGGAACACAAGCAGGGGGAGTGGGAGAGAGAGAAGCAGTTGTGCATTACGTTGTCACTGCTGTACGTGCTTAAAATGTACAAGGAGGCCCATTACTATAGATTAATACCTGACACTTTAACTTACGTCATCAAAGTTATTGTCATTGAATCATTGAATTTTCTTAAGAAATTGATTGAAACAAGGTTTCCAGGGTGATAGCGATATGAATTGTGGTGCCAAATCACAAATTAGAGCAAAAATAAATTCTTAATAATGTAAACATTTCAATTAAGAACCTAATTGAATAATTTTCCTTCAAGTTCTTTTTCCTATTTAAATTGATAGTCTCACTTTTATATAAATGTGGTCCTCCTGATCATAACAAAGGATGTAACATTCTTCCAGTAGTCATTGAGGCTTTCGGTGAATTTCTTTTTTAGTACATCTGCTTTAAAAACCACTTCTGTTTTCATACTACCAACTCATGGTTATCCCAGAAAAATGGAAAAAAAAAAAAAAGAAAACTTCATACAGATGACTGAAAAATCACAGTTCATCAGAGACTTATGTTTTCACCAATATATTCTCTAAGCCTTGCTAACAAAGAGGAAAAAGTAGATTTACATTTTCTTCTTTGCTGTGGAAGGATGACCAAAGCTCTATAGATGAAGCAAGGCTCCCAGACAACTGCCAAACTGGAATCAACCTCCGTGTAACTTCACGGTGATTGAACCAGAGTTTTCAACATGGAGATTCAGATGGATAAGCTTGGAAATCTTTGTAAAACTCAACCTTCCAAAGAGAAAGTTAGAGTTAAAGCAGATCTCAAACTTCGTATCCTGTGAGCAAAATAATACATTTTTCTCCTAGGGACAGAGTGCACTAGGAATTTATGCGGTGGACAGGCAAGAGTCTAAGAATGAGAAATTGTATTTCTTAAATCCTCTAGAGACTATTGCAGAATCGTGTGGCCTGAAGGAGCCTTCCATGTGTCTTCTGATTTTCAGGAAAACATACTTTTTAAGCCACTGCAGGAGAGGTGACATTTCATTTTCTCCATAAAAGACTCTCTTGGAAGGTTATTTTATAGTTTCTCTCACAGAACCATCCCAAAGAGGTTTTTCTTAGTCCAGACAGGACTCATATCTCTTATAAAAGATGGAGAGAAGGTGGGCTAGGTTATTCAGGGCTTGGGGAGCGTGTATGAGAGTAATTTAAAGTTTTTCCTTTTATCACCAGAGTTCCATCTATATCCTTCTAAAGTTAGAGAGCCAAAGCTGAAGGATGATTTTTAGGTAGTCCAGGAGATATGAAATAGACTATTGCCTGCTTCAAAATTGTTTTACTTCTGCATGTGTATCTTCCCACTGTGTGTGTGCTTATTAGTTGCGCACGAATGCTTGTGATAGAAAATGCCTAGCCAGCAAGTACGACATCCTCTCTTGACCTGCAAGTCATCATTAACACATCAAGCCACTTTTTCTCTCTGAGCTCTGGAGCTTGAATCAAGCAGCTATTACAAATCAATCAGCACTGCCATAGTAGATAAAATCCGATCATCTCAGCCCTAGATTTCAACCAGCCACCATACTCTTGTCAGGGACCAGAAGGGTATGGATTTCAGTGCAAGATGGACCTCAGAATTTAGAGGAAAGCCCTGAGTGATCTTCCTGTCACCTAAAACTTTCTAAGCATTAGTTCTCTCGGGTAATAATAAGTGTTGATATATTTGTTCTCAGACATCCTTTACAGTCTACAATTGTACAAAAAAGCCTAAAACATGGGTCAAGAAAATATCATCTTTTGTGGATTAAGATAAATACAGGGACAACTATAAATGTGCTATCTAATCGAACTCTCTGTGATGAATAAAATATTCTGTGCTGTCCCGTATGGTAGCCATTAGCCACACGTAGCTCTTGAGCACTTGGTATGGGTTGGGGCAGCTGAGGAACAGAGTTCTTAATTTTAAATAATTTAAATATAAAGAGCCACATGTCGCTAGTGGTTCTGCTCTAGTTCTGGACAGGGAACTTCCATAGAATGTTTCCACGGAGGGGGGGAAATCGGAGGGGGAGATGAACATGAGAGACTATGGACTCCGAGAAACAGACTGAGGGTTCTAGAGGGGAGTGTGGTGGGGGAATGGGTTAGCCTGGTGATGGGTATTAAAGAGGGCATGTTCTGCATGGAGCACTGGGAGTTATACGCAAACAATGAATCATGGAACACTACATCAAAAACTAATGATATATTGTATGGTGACTAACATAACATAATAAAGTAAAATTAAATAAAAAAAAAAGAATGTTTCCATGGAAAGTATCCTATGGTATGATTTAAAGTATTCTGATTAAAGTGTATGTTTCCTTTTCTGTTATAAGCCTACTTAAAATGTATGCTACAGAAAAATAATTATAAGACCCGGAATTGTTGTATGTTTTGGACATGTGTGGATATATGGGTGATATAATTTGTTTTAATTATGAAATATAAAAACTGTGGGCTGGTTCTAAAGAAACGATTCATGTGAACTTGTTCAAAAAATAGAGACATGATATTTCTGTGTGTATTCTATTTATTATAAAGGTATATGCAGAGTTTCTTTATGAACTGTGAGAACATACTGTTTGTAACAGAAACTGTTCTGTATTTTTATTCCTACATCATCTGGTACATGGTAAGCATTGAGTTTTGATTTTTAAAAGAATGAATAGAGGGGCACTGGGGTGGTTCAGTTGGTTAAGCATCCGGCTCTTGATTTCAGCTCAGGTCATGATCTCAGGGTTGTGAGATTAAGCCCCGCAATCGGGCTCCGTGCTGGGCATGGAATATTTGGGATTCTCTCTCTCTCTCTCTCTTCCCCTGCCCCTCCTCTCTGCCCTCCCCCTCCCATGTGCACATTCTCTTTCTCTAAAAAAAAAAAAAGAGAATAAATAGAATTTATCAGGCTCTATCATCCACAGAAGGTATCTCTCCAAATCTGCCAAGGAGCAGTGATTAAACAGAAAAGGAAAGAAGGGTTCTTTAACAACTCATCGCTTTCTTTCTGCAAAATTGCCCTTTGGCTGATCAGCTCACCACAGGAACTCAAAAGAAATGAAAGCACAAATTTTGGCCAGCAGCATTTCTTAACATATACGCAACCCTTGCCCCCAAAGTAACATCAAGTTGTAACCAGTTAATTTGCACTTTGTTATTAGGCTGTCTCTGTGCTGTATTTGCAAGTACAGAAATTCCAAGCGATTATGTTTTATCTTAAAGTGAACTAAGAATATGAAAAAAAAAAATAGTCTGAGATGATTACACAGAAAATGTTCCTTGTAGTTTTTTTCATCAGGAAGAATGGCTCTGCAGGTCATCTCCTTGAAGAGCTGAACTCTTAATTAGCAAAGGATTAGCGTAAATCTTAGACTAGACTTGTGTTCTGGACCACGTTGGTAGGCTTGGAACCCTCTTGTTCTGAGGCAGAAAGACAGTTTCCTATCTAACAGTGGAGAGGTTATGGAAAGTTCTCAGAGTAGGCGCTGTGTTTTCTCATAAACCTCCAGCCCTCTATTGATGGAGACTGGCAAGGCTTGCAAGTCAGTTCAGGACTGACTCCTGTTCTCAATTATTGAGCAACAGACTGATTCTCAGCACCCTCTAGTAAGACACCTCCAGAACTAGTTTGTTGATAGCATCCTTATAGCCTGAACTAAAATCTCAGACATTTGGCATCCAGTTAAAAAATATTCCTAGATGGTTTGCAGATGATGTCCCTAGGGTAAGGTGATGACAAAAATCTATAATAGTGGATGTTTTTCAAAAAAGTCAGATTTATGGCAAAGAATTGATGCTGATGATAGGTGAATAGCTTGAATTTCTTAGAAAGTTTTTCTACGTTCCAAACCATACACCTGGTATCAGATACAAACCAATCTGAAATGTCGAATAGCAAAATATGTGCCTTTTTATCAACTTGTGGATGTGAGTGAGGGAGATCTCACACCATAAAATTTTTCTAAGGAGGTTGCATAATATAATTGGGCATTTCTAAGGGAAAATGGCTAGCAGCCTCAGTCTTTCAAATTGCTTTAATGACTGGTAATGTGTCATAGATAATGAAGATGATTTTAGCACTCTGTAGTAGTGGATAATTTAGGGCACAGACTCACCATTGGACAAAAATCCTCAAACAGGCTCGTGGTCAGTTCAAATAAAAAATCAGGGATTTCAACATGGTCATGAAACTTCTTGTCTCCAATTCTAACATCAGGGATTCCTAAATTTTTGCTTACCTCTGTGTTTCAGATGACACGGTAAGCGTTGGTGTCCCAGTGCCATGTGGCACATAACAGCAAGCATGGATCCATTACCGTATGGTGGAATGCCAGCAGAACAAAGAATAGTTTCACTTTTCATAACTTGCTGACACAAGTAAAGACATGGCTGACATTTTGGAAAGTTCTTCATATTGGTGAGTTCAGTATTGGGGAATGCCTCCTCCAAGTCACGGGGACAGCCTCAGGAAGATGTGAGTCCCCACTTTTTTGTGGGTAGGAGGAAGATCACGTCATCTTTATATTTGTTATTTTGGTTGGTGGTTGTATTCGTTTTCTGTTGCTGTAAAAATTACCACAAATTCAGTGACATGAAACAATATTCATGTGATTATTTGTTATCTAGCAGTTTCGGTAGGTCACAAGTCTGGATACAGTGTGGCTCAGTTGGTTTCTCTCCCTAGGATCTCGTAAGACCAAAATCAAGGTGATGGGAGGGCTGCGTTCCCTTCTGGAGGCTCTGGGGAAGAATCTGTCCAAGCTCATTTGGGTTGTTGGTAGAATTCAATGGCCCCTCTGTACATGAGCGTTGCCTGCTCGTGTCAGCCAGGGGCAGCCCTTAGCATCTAGAAATCTCTCTGCCACTATTGTACATGGTCCCCTTACATCTCAGAACCATCTGGATAATTCAGGCTCATCTCTCTACCTTGAAATTCTCAACCTTAAATAGGTCTGCAATCCTCTTGCCATGGAAGGTAGCACATTCAGTGGTCTAGGGATTAGGACTTGGACATCTTTGGGAAGCCATTATTCTGACTACCACAGTGATTATCAGCATCAATAGTTTATATTAATTGTAGCTTTAAAATGTTACTTTTACCTCTCTTCCTCCTTCTCACCCTGCCTTTCATTTAGAAACCTGGAATACTGAAAGGAAGAGCCTTTCTATATTCTGTAAGTTTATTCTCTTACAGTTTCCTCATCAAGTACAACTTAGGCATTTGTTATTAAATCTGGAAACCTGAAGAGCAAGGTCCCTGTGAAATAATGAACAATTCCAAGGCTAAGGACATTATAAATTTAATGGGATTCACTAAGAGTGCCACTGGATAGGAAAGCAATTCCTTTATTCCATCCATTTTTATAGTATTTAGCTTTTTAAAAACCACAAATTAAGAAAAAAAATTTTTTTAAGATTTTATTTATTTATTTGAGAGAAAGAGTGAGTACAAGCAGGGGTAAGAGCAGAGGGAGAGGAAGAAGCACTCTCCTGCTGAGCAGGGAGTCTGATGCAGGACTTGATCCCAGGACCCTGAGATCATGACCTGAGCCAAAGGCAGACGCTTAAATGACTGAACCACCCAGGTGTCCCTAAAAACCACAAATTTAGTAAAGGCGGCTGTATTTGCAAGAACAACCAGGTGTTAATTTTCTATAAGCATGAAATGTATATGCTGAGTACATTCCTATTCTTAGTTCATTTTAGTATCTACAAAACCTCACTACTAGAAATTAGTACAGCGTCAGGTTAAGTGCATTCACGTTAATAAAACCTCGCTTGATATGACACCAGTAACCTTGGGAGGCTGGCAATTTTTTTTTTTCAATTATGCTGTGCTAATTAGTCTGTTCAGGCTTTATACTTCTTTTTGGTAATTTATATTTTTCTAGAAAACTGTGCCTGTCATTCAAGTTTTCAAGATTCTTAGTAATCTTGACATGTTCTGTTACAATTTAAAAAATTAAAAATACCTTGATTTATAGAGACATTTATCGAGTTCTGTTTTATTTTGAACTTTTTAATTTAGTTCTTCTTAACATTTCATGTGTTTTCCTTTGATATACTCACAAAAGTATTTCATTAGTGTTTTAAGTGAGGCACCAGTTTGCTTTAATTAATTCTAGTTTTTGTTTTTTGTTTTTTTTTGTATGCTTATTATCATTATGGGGTTGTATCTTTACTTCCTACCATTGGTTTATCTGGGTTCATTTTGTTATTCCTTTTCTAGCATATTCTGTGGAAATACTCATTTATTTATTCTGTAGTGTTTTTAAGAAATAATTTGAAGCGTATAATTGCCTTTATCCCACTGGCCTTGATATATAGTATTTTTTCACATTATTAAATATTTTACAATTTTCATTTTGTTTTCCTGCCTCATTCATTATTGACACATGGGAAAAAAATCCCAGATATATGGAGTTAGTAGGGAAGAGGCTATTTTCTGGTTGACTTCTAGTTTTATTGTGTGTAATGTGGCCATCTTTATACTAATAGTGTGGAATTTGTTGAGACTTCCTTTGTGTCTAGAGGAGTCTTTGTAAATGGTCTCTGCGTAGTTGAAAAGAGTGTACATTCCCTGTTTTTAGGAATACAAAGTCCTATACAAATCTATTAGAGCAAATTTGTTCATTATGTTGTTCAAATCTCCTATATCCTTGCTTTTTTTGGGTACTTGATCTGTCACTATATGACAGATATGCACTATGATTATGGGTTTGTCTATTTCTCTTTGTGTTTCTATCAAATTTTGCTCTCCCTATATTTTAAGTTTTATTTGGGTTCATTCAAGTTCAAAATTTTCTCTCATTATTACAACTTCCATATACAATGTCTGTGTTCCTTGGATTCTATTTTGTCAGATTTAATATCATTATACCTTCTTCTTTTTTGTTAGTATTTGACTGTTTGCATTTTTTCCCATCCCTTATTTTCAGCCTCTCTGATTCCTTTTCATTCAGCTATGTGCATTTTGTAAATAGCCTCTATTTGCATATTATATTACCTATTCTGACGTTCTCTTTTAATAAGTTATTCACATTTACTACTAGTTACTAGGATCTTTAGGTTTATGTCTAGTTTCTTTTTCCACGCATTTTCTATTTATAGGCATACCTTGGAGATATTGCAGGTTGGGTGCCAGACCACCACAGCAAAGCAAATAATGCAATAAGGTGAGTCAAATGAATTTTTTGGTTTCCCAGTGCATATAGAAGTTGTGTTTACACTGTAGTCTTTTAAGTGTGAAATAACATTATGTCTAAAAAGACAATGTATGTAGCTTAATTTAAAAATGCTTTATTGGTAAAAAAAATATTTTATTGGTAAAAAATGCTAACCATCATCTGAGATGTCAGTGAGTCCTATCTTTTTGCTGGTCTAGGGTCTTCTCTTGATGTTGCTGGCTGCTGACTGCTCAGGGTGGGGGTTGCTGAAGGTGGGGGGTGGCTGTGGCCATTTCTAAAAACAAGACAAAAATGAAATTTGCCACATTGATGGACTTTTTTTTCACGAATGATTTCTCTATAGTATGTGATGCTGTTTGGTAACATTTTACCGGCCCTAAAACTTCTTTCAGAACTGGAATCCATCCTCTCAAACCCTGTTGCTGCTTGATCAACTAAGTTTATGTAATATTCTAAATCCTTTGTCATCATTTCAACAACCTTCCCAGCATCTCCACCAGGAGTAGATTCCATCTCAAGAAACCACTTTCTTTGTTCACCCATAAGAAGCAACTCCTTATTCATTCAGGTATGATCAGTCCCATCTTCAAGCTCCCCTTCTAGCTCTCTTGCTGTTTCCACCACGTCTGCTGTGACTTCCTCCATTGGAATCTTGAACCCCTCAAAGTCATCCATGAGGGTTGGAGTCAACTTCTTCCAAACTTCTGTTCATGTTGATATTTTGACCTCTTCCCATGAATCATGAATGTTCTGAATGGCATCTAGAATGGTGAATCCTTTCCAGATGGTTTTCCATTTACTTTGCTCAGATCCCCCAAAAGAATTACTATCCACGGCAGCTATGTAGCCTTATGAGATGTATTTCCTAAGTAATATGATTTGGAAGTTGAAATCACTCCTTGGCCCTTGGGCTTCAGAATGGATGTTGTGTCAGGAGGCATGAAAACAATATTTATCTCACTGTCCATCTCCACCAGCTCTTAGGTGACTTGGGTGCATTGTCATTGACCACTAATATTTTGAAAGGGATCATTTTTTTTCTGAGCAGTAACTCAGAAGCCCACTGTGATCACAGTGGGCTTAAGATATTCAGCAAACCATGTTGTAAACAGATGTGCTGTCATCCAGGCTTTGATGTTCCATTTATAGAGCACAGGCTGAGTAGATCTAGCATCATTCTTAAGGGCCCAAGGATTTTCAGAATGGTGAGTGAGCATTGGCTTCAACTTAGTCAGCAGCTGCATTGGCTCCTAACAAGAGAGTCAGTCAGCCTGTCCTTGGAAGGCAGGCATTGACTTCTCCTCTCCAGCTATGGAAGTCCTACATGGCATCTTCTTCCAAATGAAGGCTGTTTCATCTACGTTGAAAACCTGTTGTTTAGTCACAGACACCTTCATTAACTCTCCCAGCTTGATCTTCTGGAGAACTTGATGCAGCTTCTCCATTAGTACTTGCTGCTTCACCTTGCATTTTTACTTTACGGAGGAGGCTTCTTTCTTTAAAACCTCATGAACCAACCTCTCCTAACTTCAGACTTTTCTGCGGCTTCCTCACCTCTCTCAGTCTTCATAGAATTGAAGAGAGTCAGGGCCTTGCTGTGGATGAGGCTTTGGCTTAAGGGAAGGTTGTGGCTGCTTTGATCGTCACGACCGCTCAAACTTTCTCTGTATCAGCTTTCTTATCATTCATGTGTTCACGAGAGTGGCACTTCTCCTTCCCTTCAAGAACTTTTCTTTGCGTTCACAACTTGGCTGACTGACACAAGAGGCCGAGCTTTCAGCCTAGCTCAGCTTTCCACGTGCCTCCCTCACTGAGCTTAATCATTTCTAGCTTTCGATTTAAAGTGAGAGATGTGTGACTCTTCCTTTCACTTGAACACTTAGAGGCTATTGTAGGGTGATTAATTGGCCTAGTTTCAATACTGTTGTGTCTCAGAGAGCAGGGGAGGGAAAGAGAATGGGAGAACAGCTGGTCAGTGGAACAGTCAGAACACACACATTTATCAATTAATGTTGCCATCTTACATGGGTTTGGTTCTGGCGCCCCGAAACAATTATAATAGTATCACGAAAGATCAAAGTCACTGATCACAAATCACCATAACAAATATAGTAATAACAAAGAAGTTTGAAATGTTGCAAGAATTAACGGAATGTGATAGAGACACGAATTGAGCAAATGCTGTTGGAAAAAATGGTGCCAATAGACTTGCTGGTTGCAGGGTTGCCAAAAACCTTCCATTTATCAAAAAAAAAAAAAAGCAATATCTGTGAAATACAATAAAGCGAAGCACAATAAAATGAGGTGTGCCAGTACCATGCTTGGTCATTGTTTCCTTTTCTTCTCCATCGTACTTTTGTTGAATTGTTCATTTCTTTGTTCTATTTTTTCCTGTATTGGTTTAAAGCTATACTTTCAATTTCTATCCTCCATATTTACCTGTACATTTTTAACACCCATAAATACATGTTAGAGTTTCTAATAAAGTCTGGTGTTATTCAGTTATTTTCTACCCCCTCCAGGAAGTTAAAAATGTTGGAATGTTTTTTATTCTGGGTTCCACTCATTAACCACCAGCCACCTCAAAAAAAACAAAACAAAACAAAAAACAAACAAACAAAAAAACACCATAACCCATCTATCATCTGATTTTTAATTTCAACTAATTATTAAAATAATTTTGTTTATTATCACTATTTATTCAGCTATTACTAATAGACCTTACTGCTTATATATTGCTTGCCATTGTATTTTTTTTAATCTAAGTGTTCCTTCTGTGTTTACTTCTTTTCTTGTTAGAATAGTTTACTTCTGTGAGAGTTTATAGGTAGTAGAATTTTAAGTGTTTAAACGTATTAAAATATCTTCATTTAACTTTTACTCTTGAGGTTTTATTTTGCATTGAGTTCTAGGTTCAAAGTTGTTTTCTCTCAGGATTTAGAAGTATTTTTCCAGTGCTTTCTTGTAGTCTGTCTGTGGTACTGATAAGCAATCTGATGGCAGTGTGATTCTTATTTTTGAGGATAATCTTTCTTTTCTCTCTGGTAGATTTTGTGATTTTGTTTGTTTGTTTATTTATAGAGAGAGAGCATGAGAGGGGTTGGTGCAGAGGGAGAAAGAGAATCTTAAGCAGACTCCATGTCCTGCATAGAGCTCAACGCATGGCTCAATCTCACGACCCTGAGATGATGACCTGATCGGAAATCAAGAGTTGGATGCTTAACGGACTTAGCCACCCAGCCACCCCATTTTTTCTCTTTATAGTTATGTTTGTGCTATGGCATTTTGAGTGAGGTTTTATATTTGTTTTCCTTCCTGGCTCTTACTGAACACTGACAACCTAATGATTCATGTTTTTTTCCTCCTAGTTCTGGGAAACAATTGGCTATTTTTTTTTCTAGTATTGCCTATCTTTCATGCTTTCTCTTATTTGCTTCTAGAAATATCATTATAGATATATCCAGTTTGGGTTTCTATTCCAAATGTTTTAAATTTTCTTATAGCTTTTCATCTTTTTTCCCCCCTCTTTTGTGCTACATTTAAAATAATTCTTCAGTCCAGTCTTCTAGTTGACTGATTTACTCTCTGGTTGTTAAAACCATGTACTGAGGTTTTCTTTTAAGGATTTGGGTACCCAAAATTGGGTTTGTTTTAATCCTGGGTTCATGAACACATTAACATCATTGTTCTAGCCAGTATTTTTTTTTCTTTTTTTTTTTTTTAGTAGGCTCCATGCCCAGTATGGAGCCCAGTGCAGGGCTTGAACTCACCACCCTGAGATCAAGAGTCAGATGCTTAACCAACTGAGACACTGAGGTGCCCTGTAGACAGTATCATTTTTAATTAATTTATTTAGTATTTATTTTCACAATATAGTGGATACCCATGAATATGCCAGTGAAGTAAGTCATTAACAGAAACTTACGCAATAACTTAGATATGTCTCTATGTTCCTTTTTTATCGTGTCTCTATTTCTGACTCCACTGTCATAAGTTTTGTGTTTATTTTTCATTTGCTTTTTAAAAGTTTTTATGACGCACAGAGATCTATGCCTAAAATAAATGGTTTACTTTTGCCTATTATTGTACCTTATTAAAAGGATACTTGTGTATGAAATCTTCCAGGACTTCCTTTTCATTCATGACTAAGATTCTGAGATTTGTCCATGTTGTTGATGTAAAATATTTTATTTTATGTACATACCATTACTTATATATCTGTTCTTGGGTTGATGGCATTCACATTGTTTTTATTGTAAAAATTAAAAAAAAAAACCCTCTATTCAGAGTATATTGAATAGGAAGGGATTTAATACAGGGCATTAGGGGCTTATACCTTTGTTTGAAGGACTTGAGAGGTGAAGGTCAGAGAGACTGCAGCTGGCTTTCAGGAGATCTTGAGGAGCAGGGAAGCAGTGGTCAATGATCTCAGTTCCGCACACTAGTGAAGTGGGCTACTTTCAGCAGGATGATCAGAAGCCCTGGCCAAACGCTGTTTCTATTCCCTCCCAATGTTTCCCGCTTTGCTTACTGCTGCTTTGGGAAGCTAATGGCTTCTCTTTCATTTTGGCCTTTCTAATTTCACAGAAGTGGTTCATAATTGTATCATCTAACCTATAATTCTGTTGGCAAGACATCTGGGAACTATAGTTCCTATGCTGTTTCCTTTCTATGTAGGAAGTATAGAAGAGACTTGGGATAATACTAAGTTGACCATAGAAAATCTATTGCAACATATATAAAAGTTTCTCTTGAACAGAAGTGGAAATAATAGGTCCTAGGTTATATGAATATTCAAATTGACAAGATATTGACTACTGTTCTTCCCCAGTTTACATTTTCACCAGAATATATGACATTCTATTATTGATCCACTTTCTCCCTACCATTCCGTTTCACCTACCTTCTTAATTTTTTTCATTCAAATGGATATGAACCAATATCTCATTATGGTCTTATTTTGTATTGTCCTAGTTACTAATGAGGCTGAGCATTCTTTCATATTTTCATATGTTTATTTCTCATCCATTGCCTCTCCTGTGAAGTGCCAGATTGGTTGTATCTTTAAAATTTTTTTCTATTGGGTTTTTTTATGTTACTAATTTTTAGGACGTTGTTAAATATTCATTATTAACATAGGACTTGTGGCTTCTAATAATGGCAGAGTAGCTTATATTTGACTAACCCTCCTGCTGCTACAATTATGAACTTGTTAGAAAGCCCTGGGAAAGACAGAAAACAGCCATCAACGGGATAAAATACAACCCTTGTAAGAAAGTAACTGCAATGAGGAGACATTGGAATGGAAGTCATTCATCTGACTTCTCTTCCCAGGGCATTCATACCCATTCACACGACAAAACAAGGATAGAGTTCAGGAAGAGATCAATGGTCTTAATAAGATCAGAAATCAGAGGTCAGAATTAGGCATTGTCAACCATCACTGGAAATTGATGGAGTAAATCCCAGAAAAGAAGGAGCCACCCTTGGGGAGGTCCCAAATCTGCATGCGAACTTCTACCAAGTTCTTGGCCAGGTCCTGGATTGCAGGAACACAGGGTAAGACCCTAAATGGCTCTGGCATCAGCAGCTGCAGGAAGGCTGAGTGACCGAGGAGCCTTGGTGTTGGTGGCTGTCCATAGCTAGGGAGACAGAATTTAGAGTTAAAATACTTTCAGACTCAAGGTGCCTGATCTACAGCTTGAACTTTTCAGTGAATCCTCAAAGGACTCTGACTAAGAGATACAGATAAAACCAAAGTATATCTGCTCTCACAAAACCTAACGCAAGTCTCCATAAGACCAAAGTGAGCTGCCAGTGATTTCACTGTCTACTAACAAAACCTTAGCAGTTTTAGAGAGAGAAAATGGAATACAGAATGTCTGTAAATATGTAATTCAGAATATTTAGTATGCAGTAAAAATTACTAAGCAGAGAGAGAAAGGACCCACATTTTGGAAATAGCAGACAAAATAACCGTGCTAAATATTTTATAAATATACAGGAAAAGGCAGCTGTAGTAGGTGAGGAGACAGAGGTTTTCAGGAGAGATCAGGAGTCTCTAAAAAGAACCAAAAGGAAGTTCTAGAATTGAAAATACAGTATCTACAAATGAAACTTCCCTAGATGGGATTAACAGTAGAAGAGACATTGCAGAAGAAAGAATTCATGCAATGAAAAGAGGCAAATGGAAATTATGCAAACAGCAGTGCAGAGACAATAATTAATTAAATAATTAGTTAAAATAGTGTTAATGACCTGCAGGACAATATGAAAAAAATCTAAAATTAGGGTAAATGGAGTCCCAGAGAAAGAGGAATCTGAAAAATAATGTCTGATAGTCTGCCATATTTGACTTAAAAAATCATCCCATGGATGTGAGAATCTCATCAAATCCCAAGCAGGATGAAGGACAGAGAAAACCAATTTTAAGCCATTATAGGAAGCTGCTAAAAATTAAGATAAAAGATAAGGACATAGTAACTTATTAGCCCTTTGTGACATATATTGTAATATTTTATCCCAATTTATTGGTTGTTTTCTCACTTTGTTTATGGTGCTTTTTTCCTCCTAGAATTTTTTTTTCATTTTTATGCATTGAATTTGTCAAGTTTTTCTTGTACTGCCTTTGGATTTTGAGTCATAACTCTAAAGTCTTTTTGCACTCCAAGATTAAAGGATTCATCTGTGCTTTTCTCTAGTACCTATGTACCTTCATTTTATATTTTAAATATATATTTATATTTCTAATGTAATAGAGTCTAATCTGGGATACTGTATGAGATATGGGTCTCATTTTATTTTTTGCCCAAATGACCATCCATTTGTCAAAGAACCATTTCTAAATAAGTCCATCTTTACCTCAGTGATGTGAGATGCCCCCCTCTATCATATTCTAAATTTCCATATGTATTTGGGTGTATTTCTGTACTTTTATTTTTATTCTGCTGATTTATTTGCCTACTTACGTGCCAGTACCATGCTGTTTAGTTGTGGTCTTTCTAGTATGTTTTAATATCTGGCACGGCTAGTTCTTTCTCATATTTTTTCTTTTCCATTGTTTCCCTGGCTATTCTTACGTTTTGTTGTTCCATGTGAACTTTAGTGTCAATTTGTCTAACTCCTTAAAATCTCTCTTTGGTATTTTTATTGACATTGCATTGAGCTTATAAATTAATTTACGGAGAATGGATATCTTTACAATGTTGAGTCATCGTATCCAAAAAAGGGGACTCTTTTTTTTTTTTTAAGGTTTGTTTATTTCAGTGAGAGAGAGAGAGCATGAAGGGGGCTGGTGAGGGGCAGAGGGAGAGGGAGAGAGAATCTCAAGTAGACTCGGCACTGAGCGCGGAGCTAGACACAGGGCTCCATCTCACCACCCTGAGATCATGTCCTGAGCTGAAACCAAGAGTTGGATGCTGAACCAGCTGTACCACCCAGGCTCTCCTCTATTTTTTTTTTAAACTGACTTTTGTGTATTTCAGGAATGATTTATAGTTTTGCATACTTCTAGTTAAATTTAATCCTAAGTATTTAATCTCCTCTGTTGCAATTATAAATGTGGTTCTCTCTGCCACATGCCTATTGTTTGGGTACATGAAGGTTGTTGACTTTATATGATCAAATGTTACTAAATTCTTTTATAATTTAGGTTAGTTCTATCATTGATTCTCTGGGAGTTTATAGGTATAATATCTGCAAATAGAGATAGTTCTACTTCTTTACCCATACTTACGCCACCAGTTGCCTTCTCTTGTGAGTAGTCTAGTAAAATGTCCACTAGTAGCAGAGATAGTGAATATCATTGTCCTGTTTCTCATCTACTGTTTTCCTAGTAAATGAGATTCTGGCTTTAGGACTTAAGTATTTCTATTTCTCTCTGTATTTCTATTATTATGTTATTATATTATGAAAAATCTCTCAGTTCCTATTGAGTTTTTTGATAATAAATGGGTATTAAATTTGGTCAAAGTTTTTGTCAGCATCTATGGAGATAATCATATGTTTCCCTCCTTACATTTTATTGATATGATAAATGATATTAATATATTTTATAATATTGAACCAACTTATATTCCAGGAACAAAAACTAGTTGTTAATTGCAAATTACTATCTTAAAGTAATATTGGATTCTGTGTGTTAATATTTTCTTGTTGTATACATTTGTTGATATTCATTAATGATATTGGTCTTTGGTTTTCATTTCTGCACACTCTTTATGTGGTTTATTGATTTGTATCATACTTCCTTCAAAAAAAGAATTTGGGATTTTTCTTTTCTTTTCAGTACTCTTGAATTATTCCTGCACCATCGGGAATATCTGATGTTTGAAGATTTGGTAGAGTACCTTTGTGAAACCATCTAGGTCTGGTGCTTTGGGGATGGTAGTTCCCTCTAATTTTCTCTATTTCTTTCATGGAAATTATCTGAGTTTTTGTTTTTTCTTTCTCTCAGTCTGCTTTTGCTCACAGCAAAGCCTTGTGGCTGCGGGCAGTAGAGAGGTACTATGAGAAACTGCACACTGGGATTTGGTGAATTTTCTTTTTACATTCTCAGCGAGTTTGCAATGTTAGCATTTTCTGTCTTCAAGTGATAGTATGATGGTTAATTTTATGTGTCAAATTGACTGGACCATGATGGGCCCAGATATTTGGTAAATATTATTCTAGGTGTTTCTATGGGAGTGTTTTTAGAAGAGACTAACATTTAAGTTTATAGACTGATTAAAGCAGATTGCTCTCTCTACTGTGGGTGGGCCACATCCAATCAGTTGAGGGCATGACTAGAACCAAAAAGCTGACCCTTTTCTGAGTAAGAGAAAATTATTTCCTGTCTGATGGCCTATGAACCAGGGCATCAGCTCTCCCTGTCCCTGCATCATGCCTGAAAGGCAATCCAGTGACAAACAACTTGGCTGAATTCTGTTCTAGTGTTTTATAGAAGGTGGAATTTTCAAGAGATGAATTGGATATTTAGCTGAGATTTCTAAGTAAAATGTTGAAAGTGGAGACTGGATCTTCCTGACTGCTTGTAATAAAATGTGAGGAAGTAAGGTAAATTGAAGGCATTGTTAAGAAAAAGGGAACCAGAACTTGGAGATTTGGAAAACCCTAAGCTTATCCATATTGCAAAACATTGGGAAAGCTTGTTCTGGACAACCATTGGATAAGGAGTTTAGTAAGGCTGTGAACCATGAATTTAATCAGCCATCTCAGAAAAGCCAGAAATAGAGATGTGATTATACCAGCAGAAACACTGCCCACTTGTACTGAAAGAGACAGAAAAAGGGGATGTAATGAAAGAAGGCTGTCAGGCTTCTTAGATTCTATTGGACCACACAATAGAGCTATCCCATGGCAAACATATGTCATCTTTCAAGAAAAGGGAAGAATGACTCCAAAGGTGCTTCAAATATCAACAGGGTAGTCATTCCCACCACTGGCCGAGAGGGCAGGGCTAGTTTTTCTGTTTCAAAGGGTTGGGCCTCTTCCTTTTCAGGGTCTGGGATGCCACTGCCCAGGGCCATCCTCACAGAGCCTGGGCATGATGCTGCCATCCAGCGGGCATGGGGGGCAGATCATCAAATCAAAGAGGATTATTCTTGAGCCTTACAAGCCAATGGAAATTTACCTTGCTAGGTTATGTTTCTTCTTCCCAATGTCTCCCTTTTGGAATGTGAATGTCCTGCCATCGGAGTTTGGAGGCACATGACTAGTCCAGTTTCACAGGCTCACACCTGGAGAGGAGTTTTGCCTCAGGATGAATCATATGTCCAGTCTCACCCATATCTGATTTAAATGTTTAGATGATAGTTTGCACTTTAGACTTTAGAATTGATGCGGGAATGACTTAAAACTTTTGGGTCTATTGGGATAGAATGAATGTATTTTGCATGTGAGAAGGACATGAATTTGGGGGGGACTGGGGTAGAATGTGATAAACTGAATATGTATGTTCTCCCAAATTCTTATATAAAACCTTCACCCATAATGTGGCTGTGTTTGAAGTCAGGAAGTAATTAAGGTTAAATGAAGTCATATCAATGGGGCCCTGACACAATAGGATTAGTGTCCTTAGAAGAGGAAACACCAGAGAGCTCTCTATCTCTTTCTACGTGCATGCTCAGAGGATGTGAGGACAAAGCAGCTGTCTGCAAGCCAGGAAGAGAGCTGTGACCCAAAACAGAGCCCTGCCAGACTTTGATCTTGGACTTCCAGCCTCCAGAAGTAGGAGATACATTTCTATTGTTTAAGCCACCTATCTGTGGTATTTTGTCATGGCCCCCTGAGCAGACTGATATAAATGGTAAGGGCACAATTTTGTGTAGAATTTTCCTAGTTATGTAGTTGTTTCATTACATATTGGGAAGGAAACTGGAGAGGCAATTACTATACAGCTGCTCTTATCTTTAACTATGGAAGAGCTAACACATTTATTAAATCCACTGTGAATGATTTCTTTTAAAAAAAATGCTAAATATAGCCCATTTGATTGTCCTGATTCTTGAAATATTTGAACTTTTTCAATTATTTTCTTCTGCTGTTTTTCTTTTCCCTTACCATTTTTGGATTTAATTAGTTTTTATATTTTCTTTTCTTTTTTTTTTTTTTTGATATTTTCTTCCTCAACCTTTTTTTCTGTCCTTCAAATGTATACATTCCACTTTTAATCCCTTATTAATGACCATATAAAAATACCTTTATCTTCATCCTAAACAAGGTATGATCTTGTCTTTGCTCTCTGGCTGTTCAAGATATTTTGTTTGTCCTTGGAGCCTTCTAGTTTTACAGTTATGTCTTAAGGAATTTCTCTTGATTTATCCTGTTTAGGGCAAATTGTGCTTACTACATCTGCAGATCCATACTTTTCTGAGATTAGATGCTGCCTTTCCTCCATTCCCTCCATGCTGTCCTTATGGAGCTATGAGTAGACTCACATTGGTCCTTATCATCCTATGATCCAACATCTCCTATGACCCAATATTTCCATCATGTTTTCTTATCTCCTTATTCCTCTTTCATTGTATTTTGAATATTTATCTATCTACCTATCTATCTATCCATCCATCTGTCCATCTATCTATATTATTTGTAGCTATATCTCTCAGGTTACCAGTTCTCTCTTTAATGCATAAAACTGCTGTGTCACTCATCCACCAAATTTTTTATTTCTATAAATACATTTTTCACTCCTGGAAGACTTTTCTTCTAAATCTTTCTTTCTATTTCCAATAGTTTCTTGGTGAATGCAAATTATATAGAATATATATTTAATTATATATCGAATTTATATCAAATATTTCACTCAATCATTTCATGTAGCCATCAAGTTAAACATCTGGAGTTTTTGTCAGTCAAAATCTGTTACTTCTTGTTTATACTTACTGATGCTGATAGTAGTGGTTTTGGTGATTTTGTTCGTAAGTTAATTACTTGGTCTTCATTGGGGTGAGTCCTTCAGGACTAACACATTGATTAAATCCAGTGTGATTCTCTTTTCCCTCTAACTTGAGTTTAGTCCATTTGGTAGTCTTCATTGTTGTTATAGTCAACTATTTCTACTAATTTCTACCTGCCCCATTTTTCTTTTCTCTTACCATTTTTGAATCGATTTATTTTTAAAGATTTATTTATTTATTTTAGAGAGAGAGAGCATGGGGGGAGGGGCAGAGGAAAAAGGGAGATGGAAGAAGAAAATTTCAAGCAGACTCCCTGCTGAGCACAGACCTGACTCTGGGCTTGATCTCATGGTCCTGAGATCATGGCTTGAGCCAAAATCAAGAGTCAGATGTTTAACTGACTGAGCCACCCAGGTGTCCCGAACTGAATTTTTTAAATCTTTTTTAGACATACTATGTCTATCTTTACCTATGGATAGGAAATATACATATTTAAAAAAAATTCTTTTCAGGTTGCTTCAGTATTTCTATTTTTTCAGTTTTAAATTCTTCCATAAGTAGATCTTATTTTCTTTACTGCATGTGTTAGAGTTACAGATGCTTAGTTGATGTTTTGCTGCTATGTTTTTATTCTCTAAGAATGACTTTTTCTTTGCCCATTATGGATTATGATGACTTCCTTATAAAACCACCTTGTAGGAGCATTAACCCAAATCTTGAGAAGTTCAAGTTTTATGTGACTCTTAGCTCAAGCTCAAGTTTTAAACTACTAGATGGTATGTTGGGTAAAATCTATTCTGCAAACACACACACGCACAAACACACATGTGTATATATATGTATATATAGCAATAAAATCTTTTGAAAGCTTTGGCCTCTTTTACCACTGTAGCTTCCTGTTTGTTTCCTATTTTGAGATGTGTCTTTCTAATCCAGGGAGATACTCCTCTTTGGTTTTCAAGAATAAATATGTATTTAATCATTTTCTTCACCTCTTTTCTATCACTTCATGAGTTTGAGAGAAAGGAGATTTCATGCTCTGCTTAACCTACCATCTTAAATAGAAAGTCCAGTTTAGATTTCCTATGTCATTTCAGATGTCCTGAGAAAAAGTTGACCTGTGTGTTATCAATAGTTTTTTGTCTTTTTAAAGTTATTTTATTTTTATTTATTTATTAATTATTTTTTTAAGTAGGCTCCGTGCTGGGCATGGAGTTCAATGTGTGGGGCTTGAACTCATAACTTCATGATCAAGACTTGAGCTGAGATCAAGAGTCGGCTGCTTAAACCACTGAGCCACTCCAGGGCCCCTGTTTTGTTTAAAGATATTATTTATTTATTTGACACAGAGAGAGAGAGAGCACAAGTGGGGGAGGGGGGGAAGAGGGAGAAACAGGCTCCCCATTGAGCAGGGAGCCCGACTCAGGACTTGAGCTGAAGGCAGATGCTTAATTGACTAAGCCACCCAGGTACCCCATTTTTTTTTTTTAACTAGAAGTCCCCTCCACCTTTTTGGCATATGTTGACATTGTCTCATTTGCCAAAGCATTTTCTCGTATTGGTATAAATAATAAGGTACAGTTTAGTAAGTAAAGCCATTGAAAGTCTTCATAATTAATTTTATATTTGGAGAGGAGCACTAGCTGAGAGAATTTCAAGATTGCTGTGTGCTGACAGAGATGTCACAACTTTGCAGTATAAACATGATTCCTGCTTGGTTTTTTATTCTGTTTATGTTATTTAAACCCTTGAACACTGACCCTGGCATCATTGTAAAATGGACTTTACATCCTTCTATGACTCCTCAAACATTTTTAGTCTTAAACGAACAGGAGATGGTAAAATAATTTTATCCCAGCCACCATGTGAGTCCGATTAAATGCCGGAAGCATAGAGCCTGCCGATTCAAGGACCTCTATCCCAATTATTTTGTGATAGAATGAAATCCCCTCAGCGCTGGCTTCCTCTGAAGTAGGATGAATACCATCAAATTCTTCAGTGGATCCCTCCACACGTTTTCATGTCCCTCACAGAGATAATGAAAACTATACAGACCCCTGTGGAGTGCCACTTCTCTTCTCTTCCTTCTTTACCTGAAGATGGCTTTCTATGAATTTATGCTCTGAATAGGAACCTCCAGTTCACTAAGTAGCCACCTCTTAGTCATGCCTTATTCCACCTGTGCAAGCAACAGCTGTGAGTGAGAGAAATGCATCTCATCATAGAGCTTATGGAGCTCAATATGTTAGTTCTGTTTATTCAAAAGACCACCTGTGTTTCTGGGGGAAATTGGAGAAGTTCCAAAGGAGAATGAAGACACGGCAGACAGTAATGAAACCTTTCTAGTTATAAGGCGAAGCATCATAGTTTTGGGTTAAAAACGATGTGACAGTCCTGTGGGAAACTTGAATTCTAATATCTATAGCAGAGCATTTTGGGTTAGAATATTAATTAGCCAGTAGATGGCTGAAATGCCCAGCTCCCTTTTCTCACATATAGAAAGGATATGAAATCATGACTACCGCTGGAGGAGAAAAATTACATTGGGGGGAGGAAATGCTCCTAGTTGTCCCTTTTTTTAAAGCTATGTTTTTCCATATTTACATTAACATTTGTGGAGGTTGTTTTATTGACCCTAAACTATATATATGTTCTTGTTTCTCTTGAATAGATAATTCCTCTGTCTCCTTCAAGCTGTTGAGGGAAATTGAATTACCTGGCGGCTCTTCAGCAAACTTGATGAGTTAGAGAGGGAGAGCATGGGGAGAGGGGCAGAGGGAAGAGGGAGAGGGAAGAAGAGAATCTCAAGCAGACTAATCACTATGATGATTCCTGACGTAAGAGGAGACTGCTGGAGAGAAAGGTTGAGTAGTGAATGAATGATTCAACAATGCATTGTGATACCTGGCGTTCTTATAATACAAGAAGGGCAAGTGCAGAATTGGCCTGACAGGATTACCTAAATTGAGTATAGCCTCAGGATAGGAAAAATGCAGGGATTCCTTCTGCTTTCCCAGTTGTGTCCATGATGAGACTGTTTGGAAGATACAGGGCCATGATCACACAGAGATGCTCAGGTGAATAGTGTTGTGATTGTTGGTGGATCTTTCTCGAACTTTCTCTGCCTCCTTCAAAGCTCTATAGCAATACTGAGGGCATCCCTTCACCCCTTTAATACTTTGGCATCCACCCCAGCTAGCCCCGACATTGTGGGAACCTTTTCCAGATTGTTTGTTTACATATCCTCCAAGTGCAACTTGGGCTCCTCAGAGCAGCTTGAGATTATTCTGCATTAGAGAAAACAGGTACTTGGGACTGAGTTGATTTACCAGTTGCTCCTTTTGAGTACTTCCAGAACATTTCTCATCCTGGGTTGCATAGCTTTGTGATGAAAGCCTGGATACATGGTAGGGAAGAGAAAACTTTCCAAATAATGGGACATGCTCTCTGCTCAAGTTTTTTATTTCTTTGCACATCTTCTATAGCATTTCTTGCAGGACTCATGGACTTCTTATTTATTTTTTTAAATGAGGTTTGTAAAGGTTCAGGTTGTGGAAGGAGGCATTAGATATAAATGTGTTTTCTTCCAGGCTGCTTCTTGCCAAAAGCCAGCAGAACATCAAAGAAAACAGAATATAGCCTCAGCAGAATATTGTAGTGGAAGGCAGAGGGCAAACATACACAGGATTAGAGTGTAAGGCAGAAAAAAAGTGTGAAAAATGCATGGTGGCAAGGCAAAGCTTTCAGTTTTTGAAATGTGTTATACCTTTATGTGTGTGTGTGTGTATATATATATATATTTTTTTTTTCTTTCTCTTGCTTCCCCCTGTACTTGCAATATGAAATTCCTGATGCTTTCAGAGACAGGATCTGCCACACAATGAGTATTTGTGTGGATTGCATTCTGGCCCAGGGCAGCTGAGCATTCTAGTTGTGGCTAGGTAATTGGTAGTGAAAAGGAAATGCCTAGACTTGCCCAGGAGAACTTTCCCAACTCTTCCTTTTGCAGCTGGTCTACCTGAGAGTGGGTTTACAAGGCAAGATCTGGGGTGGGGTGGCAGCCCCAGTTACAAGGTCCCGCCATTGAAACCCCATTCCGCCAAGCATTCCACACCTGTTTCAGGAAATAAAACTCCCTTTGCTATTTTCTCTCTCTTTTGTCTTTACCAGAGTAACAGTGTGAGTCACTGAAAAATTAATTGGGGTCCTATCCTTTTTGCTGCCCTCTACCCTTTCACAAAAAGAATGAGAAGATAAATTTCTCTCCCTTTTAAGCAAAAGTAACATAAACAGTGTTACTCAAAGGGTGGTCCAGGGGACCAGCAGCATTAGTAACACCAGGAGCTTGTTAGAAATGTGTATTCTTTGGCCTTACCTCAGGCTTACTGAATCAGAATCCCTGAGGTAGACACCAGCAATCTGTGTTTTAAAAATTCTCCAGGTGAGTTTTATGAACTCTGAAGTTTGAGAAGGAGTGGGAGAGAGGAGATAACTTTTGTGTTTTGAGCCCATCCAAGTGTATCTTTGTGGATTATTCTCAGAGAGAAGAGGGCACTTGGCAAATGGTGCCCATTTGCATGGAATGCCCCAGTGGGTGGCAGAACCTCTGAGGAGAGGTTATGGGGAGGAGAAGCTATGGGGATGCCTAGGGACTTATCACCAGGTGTGGCCTTGAGAGTGCAGATCCTGGTTTATAAATTTGGCTTGGAAAGTACACGTACTGCCACGAGAGTCATCCAAGTATTTGTGTGCCACGTGAGCTTGGGCAGTGAGCATCTCAGGGGAGGCCATCAAGAATAGAAAGCCAGAGGTCCCTCCCCATGGTTCCTGGACTGTGTTAGCCTGGGGTTCTCAGATAATCTCAGGAAAGTGGAAATATCAGATTGGATTTTCTTCTTTGGCTTGTCTGGAACAAACACAATTTAGTTAACTTTCAAAAACAAACAAAGTATACACTTGAGTATACCATAAAAACCATTCATAGACTTAACAGTAGGAAGAAATGGTATTCAAGAAGGCATGTCAAATACGGGAATGTCTTTTTCCCCCCTATTTTTAGTAAAAATGGGGCATTCTCCTATTTGACATCCTCTGAGAACTGCCCCACTGAGGTGTTTAGTAAATTCCTTCTGGTTAAACTAGCTGGCAAAAAGGAAAACATGTCTTGTCCTTATTTGTTTCTATATGAAAATTGTTTTCGAAAGCACTTGTGGACAATAAAAGAAAATGAAAATGACATGGCTGATTGGTTTGCAATTGACCTGCAGAAACCCATATGTGTTATAATGGAAAGAAGGCAGGGCTTGGAGACTTGGCTTTGACTCCCCATTCTGCCACTTACTAGCTATGTGACCTCAGGCAAGGCCATTTCATGTCTCTATGGTTTGGTTTCATCATAACCTTGTAAGGCTTCATTTTACCGAGATTCATATAGTTCACTCTTTCTCTTTATAGAGGTTCTGCTTAGATATCATCTGCCTAGATTGGGCCTCCCTGACCTCCACATTTAAAATACCCTCCATTCCCAATGCCATTCCATCATTCTGCTCTACTTCGTTTCCTTCTTGGTGTTCACCTGTATATTCTGTTATTTATTTATACAATGACTTGCTGATAGTCTGTTTCCCTCCACTTGAAAGTAAGCTCTATGAGGACAGAACTCTTTGTATCTTGCTCATCCATGACCCTAAGAGTGCTTGGCTACAGGAGGCACCCATACGTATTTGTTAAATGAATGATCTATAAGATGGTTAGAATAGCATAGACTTTCTGGTACTTTTGTAGCAATTAGGTAACCTAATCTAGGGGGATGCACATTCATGTCACTGCAGAGATCACCCCCAGTGTGGTTAAGAACTTTGGCTTTGAAGTTAGAGAGACCGGAGTTTGAGAGCTGGTTCTCCCGTTGACCAGTAACAGTAAACTGGGGCAGGTTACTTTCCTTCTGTTGGCCTGTTCCTTGTCTGTAAAATGGGCTAGTTACCCCTCCTCATGGGTCTGATATGAGAATTAAATAAAACAATATCCATAAAGGCTAAGAGTGCAAAGTACATAAGAAGAAGTAGCTGGGTGAATGAGTGAATGGATGAAGCTCAGGAAAGCACTTTGAAAAAGGCATAAACCTTTAGCAATATAAAGTGTTACTATTCATGTGATTAATAATAAGCCCCAAAGAGCTTTCTTGTATAAGGTCCTCACGCCCATCTCCCGCTGACAGAGAAACATACCCAGTGCGGTCACAAGAGTTACCACATCGTGTACTGGGAAACACTGAAGGTATACACCTTTCCCAGCTTCATTGTCCTGGGAAAGCATTGATTACAACCCATCTCACATGGGGAAAGAAGAACAACCCTCAAACTCTGGAGTGCATGTCAAGCGACCTCTATTCTGATTCTAGTTCTGTCACTAATAAGCTTTTCTGGCAAGGAATAACCTCTGGATTCCAGGTTATTTATCTTCAAAATGAGAATGAAGACATAGAGATAGATGATCTTGAACGCTTTCCTCAGTTGTGAACACGCCATTAACTTATTTAGTTTCTTATAGCTTATCTATAAAGATTTTTGATTTCCTGAGCCCCCTTCTAACCATGGCATGGACAGTCTCTACCCAACCCTGACACATCAGTTAGCACCTCCCCTAAAAACCCCATACATCTCAGGTCTTCATGCCCTATGCCATGACTTTTATTAAGATGTCTTATTGAAATTGTACATTGGAGGGGTGCCTGGGTGGCTCAGTCGGTTGAGCGTCAGACTCTTGATTTTGGCTCAGGTCATGATCTCAGGGGTGAGTTCGAGCCCCTGATGGGCTCTGTGCTGGGCGAGGAAACTGCTTGAGACTCTCTCTCCCTCTCTGTCCCTTTCCCTCTACCCCTCCACCCCTGCCCCCGCTTTCGTGCACAGGATCTCTCTCTAAAAAACAAACAAACAAACAAAAATTGTGCATTGTAAGTACTGAAGCTGTCATCATTCCACTCTCTGTTTTACTATTATTAGGAGGACATTGAAATATTGACATTTGTTAGGAGGACAAAGAGAGGTTGTTCTTTTTTTCTTTTGTTAAATGAAGTTTAATTTTATTCTATGGGAAAAAATTTAAATAGATCTATAAAATATAAAAATATAATACTTGTATTTTATAAATATTATAAATTTACAAATAAACATATATTAAATCCTATGGAATCCAGGTACTGCTGAGGCTTCTGGAATGGACCTCTGGTCCTTCTAAGCTGCAGATCTCAGCTCCTGGTTTGGCTGATGCCCTCCACTGAGGCCACCGGGTTTACTCCTGAGCCATAACAATACCAAGATCTTCCATGGCTTTGTGGAAACAGATAAGTTACTTCCTTGAATTGATTTTTCCCTTCCGGTCCTCCAGTTGGATAATTGCCTGAATCACATAAACGGGTACTTTATTACCCCAGAACACAATCCCAATATTTGTAGAAAAGGATGCCTGATTAGTATTTATGCAATCCTATCTTTTCACCAACATACGAATTTCTGACATTTCATTTGTCTTTCCATTTACATCAGAAGTTATTATATTTTTTTCTCTCCCCACCACCAGAATCTTGAGTTTATGATCATAAGAGGTTGTGGAGAGGGGGAAACACTTCAAAAGCAGGTTGATGAAGTGATTGTATCTGTAAAGAACCAGCATAATGTTCCATGTCGCATGGTTACCCAGTGTTAATGTGTGTACTGATGAGCACCAAGGTGATAGAGGTCTTTTTTTTAAAATGAGATAGGAGACTCAATAGAGCATTTTAATGCAGCCTCATCTCAGCCATCCTCAATTATTAGGGCTACATTCACTACTGTTTTTAAAAATGTGCATGCAAATGGCATCATTAGTCTATAATTAATGCTGCTTGTCCCTGGGAGCTCTGCAGTGGCCTCTGGGTGATGTGAAGGACACTGTCTGTGCTTTGCTGCCCTGCGTTCTCACTACTGTTATTTACTATGTGCGGTGAGCATGGGCATTACATGGGCTTCTGTTCCCTGTCATGCTTCAGTGCTCCCTTCCGGTGAGCAGGCTATGAAGTCAAATTTAAAGGAATCCTGTCTTCCAAAGAGGTCAAAATAAGTGCTCAGAGAGCATTTTACACTTTTCTTGTGCATATCAGATGCCTTGCTAAGTGCCTTCCTGTATAGAATTAAATCGGGGCTGTTGTCCATTTGGGGGGAAAAGTGTCCATCCACAAACAAAGGCTCACACTTGTTAGCATATGATTTTGCATATGATTTGCATGCTAATGGTCTAATGTCAAAACATGCAGTTATCTACCTGTCCCTGTTCCTTCCCCTCTATTGTCAAGATGGACTGATTAGTCTTATTAAAATTAACTCTTAGATTTCTCCAGCCTCAATGGCAGCAAAATGAAAACCTGCTACAATGACAGAAGAGGTTTTAAATTGTTCTGAATCTACTGGAAGTTCTGTCATATTGTTGGGGACAAGCTTAAGTGAAGAAGTCAGTTGTGTGGATGAGATTCTCAGTTTGTAAGATGGGAGATTGATTGTTATTTATCTTGGTCTCCAAGCCCAGAAAGCTTTTTCCTTCTCATAGCCCTGAAGCTCCAAACAACAGCTATTTGAATGTTCTGTCACTTATTCCTTCCAAATGGACTTATTTTAAGCAACAAACAAATAAGTCTCTGATCCCATGTATGAGAGGTGCTCATATTTCTATACAACTAAATATTTCAGATGCTTAGGAATAAAAAGAAACAAAATGAAGCACATATCAAGTAGAAAATTTTAATGAAGAGTGTATTTGTCCAAAGATGGCATCCTAGACATCATTTTGATGGGTAGAATGAAGGTTTGTTAGCAAAAGGTATTTTCCTCAAATTAGTATCAGAGAGAGACACTGCATCTGGAAATACTTGCTAATAAGGGTGAGATATTTGATTTCGGAGTCCAATTAACACAGAAGTGACTGTAGCTCTCTGGTCTCGTTAGATCTGGTACATACAGCCACACACACACACACACACACACACACACTCCTCTCTGATAATTTAAAGAATTATTTAGGGAAAATGGCAATGTTTGTGTACTATTGCTAAGAGAGTTAAGGTTATTGTTAAGTCTAAGCACTTTGCAAGAAACACAAAGAGATATAATGAAATCCCTGCCCTCAATTCAACTATGATCTAACTTGGAATACAAGTCAAATTCATATGAAAATGTAGCTAAAATTTTATAGACCACAAATGCATAAGAGTCAAAGGAAGTAAGTAATGTGTTAGGGAAGTTCTTCATGAGTCTCAGGAGACAGCAAAGACAATTATATTATCATTCATTGTCCATTTACTCAGCTAATATTTATTAAAGGCCTAGGTATTAGGCACTATGCCTGGTGCTGGATATAAAGCAATGAGTGGGGCACAGTTCCTGTTTCCTGATTCAATAATAAGTAATAAACCCTTTAATTTGTGTAGTATGGAAGGGTTTATGGAACTCTTCTTGTATTTGATATTTAACTGTATGATCAACACAGCCTTAAGATGATGATATTTGTTACCCCTATTTTTTATGAAAATATTTTCAGAGAGGGAAATGAAGGTTTAAAGCCCTACAGAAATCAGGTGGCTGAGGCAGATTTGAACTCTCCTTTTCTGATTTCTGGTCCTCCACTATCTCAAAGTATACCAGAGTAGAATGATCTAACTGGAGTGAAGGTATAATGTATAGGAAAAGTAGGAAAGATATCTAGAGAATTTGCTAAGACTAAGATTGCACAAAGTCTTCAAGAGTAGGCTAAGAAATTTGACAATGAGAACCAGTAAATTTTGAATGAAGAAATCTTAGGAAAGAGAGTAATACCTTAGTAAACATGAATTCTATGATGGTACACGGGGCTAGGGCAAGATGGAGAAATTGTTGGCAACAGATTAATCACTATCCCACCACAAAGTAACAATCCAGTTTACCCCAAAATGATCGAGGGGCTAGAGGTTGCCAGAGAATGGGGAAAAGGAGCAAATATGAGAATGCTTATTGAAAAATAATTGGCATATTGATGACTGCTTGGATATGAAATTAGGGAAAAGGGTAAGAATAAAGTCAGTGTCCACCATGCACAAATATAAATTCAAAATGAATTAAAGGCCTAAATATGAGACCGGAAACCATAAAAATCCTAGAAGAGAGCACAGGCAGTAACTTCTTTGACATCAGCTGTAGCAACTTCTTTCTAGATAAGTCTCCTGAGAAACAAAAGCAAAAATAAATTATTGGGGCTACTTCAAAATAAAAAGTTTCCCCACAGCTAAGGAAACATTCAATAAAACTAAAAGGCAACCTATGGAATGAGAGAAGATATTTGCAAATGACATATCGGATAAAGGGTTAGTATCCAAAATATGTAAGGAACTTTAAAACTCACACCCCAAAAACAAATAATCTAATTTTTAAATGGGCAGAAGACATGAATAGACATTTCTCCAAAGAAGACATACAGATGGCCAAAAGATACATGAAAAAATGCTCAACATCACTTATCATCAGGAAAATGCAAATCAAAACCACAATGAGATATCATCTCACACCTGTCAGAATGGCTAAAATCAAAAACCTAAGAAACAACAGGTTTTGGCAAGGATGTGGAAGAAAAGGATTTCCACTGCACTTATGCACTGTTGATGGGAATGCAAACTGCTACAGCCAATGTGGAAAACAGTATGGAGTTTCCTCATAAGGTTAGAAATAGAATTACCTTATGATCCAGCAATCACACTACTGGGTATTTACCCAAAGACTACAAAAACACTAATTCAAAGGGATATATGCATCACTATGTTTATGGCAGCATTATTTACAATAGCCAAGATATGGAAGCAGCCCAAGTGTCTATCAACTGACGAATGCATAAAGAAGAGGTAGTGTGTATATATGTAATGGAATATTATTCAGCCATAAAAAAGAATGAAATCTTGCCATGTGCAACAACAATATATGGAGCTAGAGTATTATGCTAAGTGAAATAAGTTAGAGAAAAACAAATACCATACGATTTCACTCATGTGGAATTTAAGAAACAAAACAAGCAAAGGGGGAAAAATTAGAGAGAGAGATGAATCAAGAAACAGGCTCTTAACTCTAGAGAACAAACTGATGGTTACCAGAGGGGAGATGGGTGGGGGATGGGGGAAACAGGTGATGGGAATTAAGGAGTGCCCTTGTTGTGATGAGCACTGGGTGTTGTATGGATGTGTTGAGTCTCTATATTGTACACCTGAAACTAATATTACACTGTATGTTCACTAACTGGAATTAAAATAAAAACTTAAAAAAATAAAGTTGGTGTCTAAATTTTGAATTTGAGAAGTTGAGAATCATAGTAGCCCTACTGTAAAAAAGGAAAAAGTAGAAGCAATTGGCAGGAATCTTATCTCAGGGGAGATGATATGTTTAGTTTTGGAGTGTGGAGAAGGAAATGATATTGTAATTCTCAATAGATAACACACAGTTGTCAGATGATGTTGAAGCCTGGGGTTCAGAGGAGAGGATTAGAAATATGGATTTGAGAAACTTTTTCAGAGAGAGCATCATTTCCACGGTGGAAACCTTGCTGCTAGGTGAGATCTATAGGAAATGTGGAGAGTGAAATGACCAGAGGGCGAAGGACTGAATGAACATTGTCTAATCAACCTGGCTTCTTGATGAAGAATTTTCCTTTTTTTGATTGATCCTCAGTCTTTCAGAAATGCCAACTTAGCTAATGTTACACCTCTGCATGTTTCAAGTAGCTAATGAATACAGTCCTGGACAGAGGGATCACCATAAGCAATATCATTTCTCGTGGGTCATCCTGGGCTTACTTCTGGGCCAAAAGCAGTTAAGTGCTGATTTAAGAGCCTGGAGGTAGAGTCAGGACATGTCCAGATAATATTAGATAGGGTGAGTGTGTTATAATAAGAATTCACATTTGATCTTGTCCCTGGTTCCTGTCATAGATCTCCTAAAATTTTGAAATCCCCTGAATGATTACAGTGTTTTTTGTGTGCTAATGAGATGTCTCCTGGCTGGGACCCCTAGATAGATTCTGGATGAGGACCAGTTACCAGAAAGACCAAGCTGTGATCAGAAGTTTGGAAATTTTAACACCTTCCCCGCCCATCTTTGGGGAGAAGAGGGGGCTGAAGATGGAATTCAATCACTAGTGACCAATGATTTAATTAATCATGCTACATAATGAAACTTCCATAAAAACTCCTGAACAATGGAGTTTGGAGAGCTTGGTTGGTGAACACATCAATCAAAGAGCTGGGCAGATGGGGAGTCTGAAAAGGACATGGAAGTTCTATGCCCTCCCTCACCCTGATACTTGCCAGGGTCATCTCTTTCTTTTGGCTGTTCTAGGGTTGAATCCTCTATAATAAATCAGTAATAGTAAGTAAAACACTTCTGTGAATTCTGTGAGTCACTCTAGTGAATTATCAAACCTTAGAGGAAGTGGTGGGAACCCATGGTTTTGTGGTCAGCCTGGCAGAATGGCAGTAGTCTGGGCACCCCACTACCACTTGTGTCTGAGGTGGGAGCAGTCTTGTGGGACTGAGCCCTTACCTATGAGGTCTGATGGTCACCCCAGATAGTGTCGAAATTGATTTGAATTGTTGGACATCCAGTTGGTGAGAGAATCAGAGAATTAATTGGTGTTTTGTAAAGATACCATGTATCTGGTGTCCAGGGCCAGGGGTGGGGTGGGGGGGTACCTCTCTATAGTCCTGGAGGGTGCAGAGCTGATCAGTAATATTCACCAGTTTCGGTAATTCACGATTCTTGGCTCTCTGTCCTGACTAATGGAAGTGTTTATCTGGCTCTTAGTCATGAATGTCACCTTCCTGGAGCCATATGTCAACAACATACAGTGTTGCAGAGAATTCACATAGAATGGTGACTAGAACGTTACCAAAAAAAAAAAATCTCTGATAATAGGTTCTAGTAAAATGTGTGGTGGCAGAAGCCCATTCTGAGGATAAGGAATGAAACTATAGTTTGAGGATATGGAGACCAGGTGGACCCATCACTTGTCTGAAAAGCATTGGCAGAGAGGAAAGGAGCTACATGGCCCAATGGTCTGCAGGCATCCTTGATTCCGCCGATGGTTACTTGGGTCTCCTCTGTAGGGAGTCCTGTAATCCTGCCTCAAGCATGTGGTTGAGAGCAATATTGTAAGTTTGATTGCTATGAAATGACTTAATCCAGCATGGGAAATAAATCACAGTTAGGGACTGTAATAGGTATGGAGGAGATCAGGAAGGTGTGCCAAGATTTAAAAAAAAGAAAAAAGAAAAAAGAAAGAAAAATAAAATAATTTTTTTTAAAGATTTTATTTATTTATTTATTTGACAGAGAGAGACAAAGCGAGAGAAGGAACACAAGCAGGGGGAATGGGAGAGGGAGAAGCAGGCTTCCCGCTGAGCAGGGAGCCTCATGCGGGGCTCAATCCCAGGGCCCTGAGATCATGACCTGAGCCAAAGGCAGATGCTTAATGACTGAGCCACCCAGGCGCCCCAAAAGAAAAATATTTTTAAGCTTGTAAATAGTAGACTTCAGTTTCAACCCACAGGATTTGTGGACATGTGGCAAGGGGCATAGGGATTCTCCAAATAAACCTGCTCATTTTATGAGAAAGCTGAGGTAGCTCTTCTTTAGATCTCAGACTATTTATCAAAAGGGCAGGGGCAGAGACTGGACCCTCAGTCCCATACTTTTATCCTTCTTCTCCCCACTGCCTTCCTAATTTTGTGCATGGCCATGATGCTGCAGGGCTATCTTCTCACAAATTTGTCATTCCTCTGCTTTCTGCCATGGTGTTTCCTACGCTTGTCCGACTCTTTCTCTTAGTTCTCTGCATTGCATGCTATCCTTCCCTTGAGATTTATTACAAATGTCCTATTCCCCATGAAGACTCCCCTGAAGACCCTCCTACAGTTCTCTCTCCTGCTGAGGTCTTACAGCTCATTGACTTGTGCTTGTATTGTCCCTATTTCCGGGCTGTTCTGAATGTCTGGCCAGACTGAGAGAGCTGTCAGAAGGAATATGCCCTATACATATTTACTTTATTCACATGATCTATTGTATCTTTCTGTATAATCTTCATTTCTTCTGTTTGTTTTTTTTTTAAGATTTTATTTATTTGTTTGAGAGAGAGAGCACAAGCTGGAAAGAGAGATGGAGAGGGTGAGGGAGAAGCAGACATCCTCCCGCGCAGGAAGCCCGATGCGGGGCTCGATCCCAGGATGCTGGGATCATGACCTGAGCCAGAGGCAGACACCCAACCATCTGAGCCACCCAGGCGCCCCAAAACGAAGTGTCTGCATTGGCCAGGAATTGAACCCGGGCCTCCCGAGTAGCAGGCAAGAATTCTACCACTGAACCACCAATGCTGTGCTTTTATTTCTATATTTTTTTCTTCATGATGTTTTTACTCTAACTGGCCTAAAGATTTTAGCACCAGCAAACTGGAGTGACCTCTTTCCTCCTTTGTACACGTCTTCCTGAATCACTGTCCACATAGATCTGTGTTACAGAAAATATATGTGGGTAACGATAACAGGAAGTGAAGAATAAACATCAATAGTTTGAACTGAAGACTGAAGTTAATTTAAAACCTAATTATCAGGGACTTCCTCAAGACAGAGGGTGTGACTTAAGTTAATAAACTTCTCATAACAGGCATTCCTGAAATGGAAAGTCTTTTTCTCACACAGAACATACTTTATTGACTCTTCTGTGGGCTATATTCATAGTTAGGACTAAAAAATCCAGTGGGCTTAATTCCCAGGAGTGTCTCAACACTGGAAACAGCCTTTTGTCGAGGAAGAAGAATGCTACTAATCTGATGTGGTTTTAGGAGCACCAGGAAGGCCCTCTCCCCACCCATTCCCTCCAGCCCTGAAATACCAGTTCTCACTTGACAAATACAAATAGTATTGGGGCGCCTGGGTGGCTCAGGCTGTTGAGCACCCAACTCTTGGTTTTGGCTCAGGCCATGATCTCAGGGTTGTGAGATCGAGCCCCCGCATCTGCTTGAGATTCTCTCCCTCTGCCCTTTCCCTGGCTTGTGTGCTCTCTCTCTCTCTCTTTCTCTCTCACTAATAAATGAATAAATCTTAAACAGATAAAATAATAGGAATAGTATTAAAAATTTTTAATAGTCTCAAAAGGCCTAAAACTTTACACAGAAAATCATAGAGAAAACTTACATTAAATACCCCTCCAAGAGGTAATACATTGACTTAAGTTAAAGCTACTTTAAGAGAGGGTAGGAGAAGACACAAAGGAGCTCTGTAATTTGAAAGGTGGTGGGGGAGAAAGGAGCATGATCTAAAGTAGACAGGATGGGTAGGGCTGCTGAAAGCTCCAAAGAAAACGCAACACACTTGACGTGGTTGCCCTGCTTACTGAGGCACACGGAGGATGAGATAAGGATTCTTGGTCTTCAACTCTCAGTTTTAAGTTTCTTACAAAAAGTAAATAAATATGCTTCACAGAACCTGACTCTTTGTAGAACCTGGCCCAATTATTTTGCAACCACTTATTTCTAGGCTCAGAAAAATTTCCCCAAAACAAGTCCAGATCTTGAGACTGTGATCTGATTTTCAACCACAAGCGTGGAAACATATTTTCCTGTTCTTAGAGTTGATTTCTGGATTGCTTGACTATCACTTAAAAGTGATGCACTTGAAGAGTAAACTCTTCAAGAGAGAAGTAACAAAGACTCCTTTTTTTTTTATTTCCAGAGTCAGTAAAGGATTTAAAATCCCAATTTAAATCCACAGATAATGTAGATACCCAGGGACTCAAAAGGTAAGAAAGACATCCCATTCTCACATCTTACTCCGTGGTAAATGGCCTCGTTGTGATACTCTGCTGATGTGAGCATGATTTCGCAGTTCAGCCACCTCCAGACAGTAGGAAGCAGTGCAAGGCTCAGATACAGGAGGGCCACATGGAAAGGACCACAAAACCACGCTAGAGCTCTTAGGAGTGGCGGCCATCTCTGTTCACAAATTTTGACAATTTTTTCTTAAACGGCTATGAAGCTACGATCCTCCTGGGACTAGACTACGCCATCTCTCTGACTTGACAAGCTCAAACAAGTTTTCCAGGAAGATCCCTCATATTAATGCTTTCATAACAATTAAATTTTAAAAAAAAAGATATAAAGTCGAAAAACCTTATTCTCAAAGGCAAGCTTCGGTTCTTTAAAAAAGATGTTCAAACTTCTCTTTCTTTTATATCCTTTCCTTCCAGCAAGTGTCTTTGGTCATAGTTTGAATTGCTGTTGCATAGATTTTTTTTTTTTTCCAAAAAATTAGAACCTTCTATTTCATTCTCTGACTGGGTTTCACACATTCTGTCTGTACCCTGGCAAAGAACTACTTGGAAGAGCATTGTCTTGGGGCTTCCTCCCCTTCTCTGTCTTGTGCTAGACACATTTGGGGTGCTCCATCCTTTAAACCTGCCCACTAACCGAGCCTTCCCCTAGAGGAGTTATCCCCCTCCAACTCCACATTCTTCCTCGGTGGTTGACTATGACAGGGAAAATAGGCGTACGAAGCATTTTGCATTCTCTGGATGTACCACACAGTAATTCTGCTGTCTGAAAACTCTGTAATGTCAATAATTGATGCACTTGAGAAGTGGTAATTAAATTAGTTAATTATGCTGGTAAAATTACATGCAATTATGTGACTGCAGGGTATGTTTAGTAAATTAGGCTTTCCCATACTCACTACATATTGTGGTGCCAATTTTGTTCCTTGATGATTAGGTAGCTTTTGATACTTCTTAATTGATTTAATACCTGGATCTTCATTAGCCCTTGATTGCTATGCTATGTACGTCTGACATTTTTTCTCTCTGATATTTTACTGAGATCGTACATCAGGGGAAAATATACGTACATGCTTGGGAATGATACATGTATATATGTGAATATATTCACATGTTTCTCATTTAAAATGTTTAGATGTTGAAATATCACCTCCCCCACGGGCCTCCCACCTTCTGAGAGAGAGCTAATCCTAAAAGTTGACTCAAATAGAATCCAGGAGCTTACCTCTTCTTGGATGCTCTAAAAAAAAAAAAAAGAAAGAAAAGAAAAAAGTCATGTTTAATTATTTTGCTTCTGAAATATCAATACAAATATTACTAGGCAGTAATAGAAAGAAGCAGAACAGCAGAATTTTTAGGGAAGTTAATCATTTTATGTCTTGACACATAAGATTTAAATAAGGTCCTTTATCTACGAGGAGTTAACTGAAAGGTTACACATAATAGAAGTTGCAAAGCTGTCGTTTGACCTTTAGAAGGGCACAGTCCATTACAGGCTTCTCACATGCATTAGTATATCTCCATGGAGCAACGAGAGTGAAGGGGACTATCAGTGCCAAGGGAGCAGTTCATGGATGGAGCTTCTTGGTTCAAGATTTTGAATGACCAAGAGCCGGAAGGGAGCCTGAGAATTGCTTGGTTGACCCTCCATATGTAATAGGTGGAGAAATGAAGATCCCATTGAACGCTTTGTGGGTCTTCTCTCAGCAAAGCAATGAATAGGTTGGGTCCAGAATTCAAGTCTTCTGCGCCTCTGGTCAATGGTAATACACCACACTCTATCACTATATTTTTTCTGTTTTGTCACTTTCCTGTCAGTCATTCTACACCTTTGTATTGCCTTTACTCAGACAGAGACTAGGCACATTTTCAGAAGAGCTCCTTCTTTAACTATAACCTGAGGGTCAGGAGGCGACTTGGGTTATATTTAGAAGAAAACATATCACTTGTAATTATCTATCTGTATTGGGGAATCAGAAACTTAGTCTTTTCTGTTTGCTCGTTTCTTAAGAAGTCAGCTCAACAGCCAGCATCTGCAACTTCTTTATTCTATATCCCACCCATAATGTAAACAATGAGGCACCCCTAATGTGGAGGAAGTTTCTGGAGAGGAAAACTGTCTTACTGATGCTGGAAGGAGTGGACAAGTTTGCCCATTACCGGGGGCTTGTGTCGACCCTCTGAAGCCAGAGAGGGGTACAGACAGCCACAAAGTGCTGGTCCTAAGTTAGAATCCATGATTATCTGGAAAACTTCATTTCTGAAGTAGATAAGCAAATACCACTCATTATATCCTTCACAGTTTTTTCTTTTTTTCCTCCTTTTTGATCCTTCAGTAGATGAAAAGGCATATTAAAAATAAATGGTAAAAATTTTCAGTTATACAGTTTCTTTATCTGTGTGGATTTTTACATACATCCTGTGGTGACAAAGCACAAGAATTAGTCCCATTCCATAGATTCTTTTTAATCTAACCCAGAAATTTAACCATATTGAATAGGGAATAGATGCATAGAATCAACCAACCTTTTTAAGTAAGAATAAGTGATATCTAATTCTTCTTGTGTTTTATGAATTCAAAGTCTTGAGCAAACCTGCCTCTGATCTCTTCCAGGAAGCATTCCCTAATTCCCTCCAGGCTGCAGGAAGTAGTCTCATAATACCGTAATACCTGTGTGTGACCCATCACTGCATTCCTGCTTTGTTTTGTGTTTGTCTGGACACACATACACACATGATACTAGATAGTGAAATTATTTTTTGTTTTTAAGGATTTATTTATTGATTACAGAAAGAGAGAGAGCATGTGAGTGAGGGGAAGGGGGGTGTGGGCAGAGGGAGAGGGAGACAAGCAGACTGACTCCCAGCTGAGTGGCGAGCCCGATGGGGGGCTCAATCCCAGGACCATGAGATCATGACCTGAGTCGAGATCAAGAGTTGGACTATGGACTGAGCCACCCAGCTGCTCCTAGATGGTGAAATTCTTGATTGGAGGTGTTCTGGTTGATTTGCTTTCTGGTCATTAACCTTCAGCCCAATGCCTTGTCCTATGCTCAGTGCCCAGTCCACAGTTGTTGAATGATGAATAAGTGAATATTGGCCTAAAATCAACATTCTTATTATCATCAGGTGACATTTAAACTCTTACCTCTGCGTTTTCTCCTTAACAGTCACAAATATCTATGAGGACTGGCCATGGAGTTTTCGTTGTACTTATTGCCACATGCTCAAGATATTTGAGTACATCTCTCTATTTTTTTTTTTAAAGCTCATACCTACTAGAATGTAAACTGAAAATGCTCTTGATCATTAGGTTGAAATTTTTATTTTACTGACTTAAAATTTGACATTTACTCTTCTGGTTCTATCAGCTCCAAAGGATATATGATCTTTCACATAATTATCAGATATACTCTAGTCACACAGAAGCATTGGCTTAAAACACCAAATGTATTTAAATCTCTTTCTCTGTGTCTTACAAGAATAACTTCTAGGTACGTATTTTCATGTTTTCTGTTGAAATTAATGGGGACACAGGTGGAAGACAAGTAGAACAAAGAAATCTTTGCTAATTCTTACAGATAATGTAAGGATTGGGGAAACGGAGGTATCATGGAAGAAAAAGGAGCACATTGGGGAATTAGGAAAGGCTCTAGCAGAGTATTGATGGAAATCCTGCTGCTTCCCATTAGCCCTGCCAAGAAGCAGGCGATAACACCACCTGTCTGTTTGGCAGCCCCAGGTACTGATGCATGGTTCGTGGTTTTTCCTCTCCAGATTTCAAGATTTAGATTGGAGACCCAACTAGTTAAATCAACAGGTAAAACAAAATGTCATGAAGGAAAAAAATCACCCTCAGCATGGCTGTGTGGGGAGAAGGAGGGGCAACCAAGAGCTCTCTCCAGGCACGCTTGTGAGTTTCATAAGGGGCTTCTTGTTGAAAACCCTTTCTTGGCCCCTGGGCTTCTGCAAAGCCAGCAAACTATCCTGTAAGCTGGCATTCTGCCATGATAACAGATGGCTGGCAGAAGAAGCAGCAAAGAGACCATGTAGGAGCATCACAAGCAAGTACCGAGGGCAAGCTCTCTAGGCACGAGTCTGCAGTCTGTCTGTCCATTAGTTAGCCCTGAGCTCCTGAACAAAGTGGGGATAGGGAATATTTCCATCTAGATCTTTGGCCATGACTCCCTTCAGGCAGAAATGCCAGCATTTCTTATCTGTGTTGTAGTACTGAGTTTTCTACTCCAACTCCGGTGTGTTTAAGTGCATGGGATATTGCAAGCGGGTGATGGAAAAGATGGAGATACTCTAAATGAAACCATTAGTGTTTCTAGTTTGCTCTCCAGTTAATTCTGAGCACTCCTGTCAAACTCATCTCCTACGGCACAGCTTGGATCATATCTCATCTTCCCCAAAAGTTCTTGTGAATGGTGATGATGATGAAGATGAGGATTTTGGTAATGATGATGGTATTGATGGTGACAGTGGTTGTGGCGACTATTTGTTAAACACTTACCATGTACATCATTTCCTTACTTCATGGGCAACCAGGGCTCAGAATCTAACTTCCAAGGGAAGGTCACATAGCTATTAAGTGTCAGAGCTCAGATCTGTCCCTTCATCTGTCTGACTCTAGAGTGAGCACCATGACAACTGTACACAGGACATGCAAATGTGAGCCAACTCATCCAGACATTCTCCGAAAATTTCTTGATTGTCACCCACTTACAATTTAAGAAGATAAAAACTCTTAATTTAACTCAAAGTTTAGTTTAAAAGATTTTTTTTTAGTTTTGATACGTTTCTCTGCTTAACTGATTTAAGAAAAGCATTTGCTCTGAGAAACTGGGTTCCAGTTAATGAAGACCAATTAAACCATATGACTTAGCAAAGTACTAGAGTAACTCTTCGTAACATGGTAAGTAGGCTGGCATAAAGGACACATTTCTTATCTATTTCAAGAAACTGCCAGAAAGTCTGTTTTTAACAAGGTGGAATTTCTGTTTTCTATTGGCTTATCTGTGATTTTATGTGAGGGATCAAGTAAGAAAGAAGAAACAAAGATCAGTTGATTTGTTTCTTCTAGAGGCTAATTGAGGCTCCAGCATGTGTCTTTTCCATTCCTCAAACCCTTCTTTAAAAAAGGTGTTGGGGTACCTAGGTGGCTCAGTCAGTTAAGCGTCTGCCTTCAGCTCAGGTCATGATCTTGGGGTTCTGAAATTGAGTCCCACATCGGGCTCCCTGCTCAACGGGAAGTCTTCTTCTCCCTCTCCCACTCCCCCTGCTTGTGTTGTCTCTCTCACTGTCTCTCTCTCTGCCCAATAAATAAAATCTTTAAAAAAATAAAAAATAAATTAAAAAGGTGTTAATGATACTAACTTCCTTATATTTAACCTGAATCTCTGGGCGCCTGGGTGGCTCAGTTGGTTAAGTGTCTGCCTTCGGCTCAGGTCATGATCCCAGGGTCCTGGGATTGAGTGCTGCCTCGGGCTCCCCGCTCAGTGGGGGGCATGCTTCCCTCTCCCTCTGCTTACTGCTCTGCCTACTTGTGCTCTCTCTCTCTCTACCTCTCTGTCAAATAAATAAATAAAATCTAAAAAAAAAAATGAATCTCTTTTAGTAGCTTCTTATTTCCCAAAAAGAAAGGAAATGTCTTCATATACTTGAATTTAGTTACTCTCTTTCTATCAGTTAGCTATTGCTGCATGACAAATAACCACAGAAATCGAAGAGACTTACAAAATAAGCATTCCTTCTCCCGGAGCGGAGGGTAGACAGATGCATGACTGACTGTCGCCGTTGTAAGCAGATACAGGCTCACATTATCTCTTTTCCTCCAGCTGGAGTTAGTAGTTAGCTTGGCGGGCAAGTACTTATTTTTTTTTTTATTAGTTCTTTTAACAATGGCAGAAGTGCAAAAAGACAGCCCAATTACTCAAACCTTTTAAAAAGACTTTGGTCCTATCACTTCCATTAACATTCCATTGGTAAAAGCAAGTCCCAGGATCAAACCCAAAGTGAGGAAGTGTCTTTGTTTCTTTCTTTGGGTGGGGGGAAGAAAATGCAGTTCACATGGTAAGAAGTAAAAATAAAGGAAAGGGTGAAGAATTGGTACCATCATTCCAATTTCTGGTCGTTCCTTATTGCACGCCCTTATGCTACTCTTGCTCTATTCCGAGATGGATATGCTCTTCTATCAGATCTTTTATTACTATTTCCGCAAAATTGCAAGACTCAGCGTTTGCGTCTGCTCAAAGCCCATGGTGAATATTTTTTGGATGGCACTTTCCTCTTTCGGGGCCATCTGATAAAATGCTTTTCCAGGAAGTACTTATCACCATAGAAATTGCACTCCTCTCTTCTGCTCTAGCTCTCTGGCATCTAAGTGAGCTCTGCGTTCTACTCAGCCATGTATAAAACATGCCCTTTTGGTGTGAAGAACAACTTCTTGATTGAAATTGATCTGCAAATGGCTCCTCCTTTGGGCAGAAACATGAACAACCTCAAACTTCCTGTGAAATGTACATTTACATCTTCCCTGGCTGCATCACTTCGAGGTTTTGCTTTGTAATCAACTTCATAAACACTTTTGGTGCTCTTCTTTTTCTTTATTAAGGATCGAATGAGATGTGGGTGGGGAGGAGGGCAGGGAATGGGAGCTCGTATGTACGTACCTACGTGGGTGTATGATTAAGCAGAATGTATTTCTTTTACAATTAAAGAGACTATTTACCTTTTTCTAGAATAGCAGCCCTGTTATATGCTGCATTTATGCCTCTTGATAAATATGAAATATTAGTTTGGGCTTATATTACCTTTTAGAGAGAATACACACACACACACAGTTATGACCACTGCTTATGTCTCAGCAAACGCATATTTAAGATTCCAGATCTGAGGACCTGTGAGAAAAGTTATAATTTAAGATCTCTGTGCACATCTTATTTTCATGGTAACCAGGCAGAAGAGGCTGACTCAGATGTTTGGGAGCATGAGAGCACTTAATCTGTTACCACTGCTTTGCATCCTATCATGTTCTAGACTTCTTAGGAGCAATCTTTATTTATTTTTGGAGCTCACAGATTGCATTTCAACGAGTCAGGAATATTTTCCAGCTTATTTTAGTGAACTTACGCATATTTTGCCCAAATGGAGAAAAAATACACTATTTTCCAAAGGGTTGCTATTAGTGCTATTCTAGTGCTAGACTGTCATTTTATTTGATCAGCCAGGGATAAAAGAAATTCACCTCCTTGTCTGGTTTTGCGCATGCATGGGAAGGTGTGGACATGCCAAAATAGCACATTTCTATTGGTTAGATAAATCAAGGAGAAGCTCCCACTGGAACCTTGTGTTTTAATTGTGCTCCTCAAACCCAAATACTTTGCCTTGTTAGATAATCCTTCTTCTCTGAACCCCTTAATAAACTCCTAAGCATTACTTCACCTTTAAGAGCTACTTAGGGCGATAAATATGCATATTTGACTCTAAAGCTTGCAGTCCCAGTGGTGGTGGGATTAGTTGCCTGGTTATTTGTGGTTATTTTTGTAACACCTGTGGATTCCAGGATTGATGTTTGTTTCATCAGAAGCATGTGTCATGCCTTTTTAGTAACTCACTGAACACAGGTGTTTCCTGATTATCTATCTAATCCACGGAGCGACCAAAATTAAAACAGAATAAATAAACCTTGCTATATCTACTTTCTCTTTCCATACTTATTTCCATTGTCATGCCCGTGGGCACTGTTTAAAGTAGAGGGAAATGGTGGTGCCCCTCTCCCCCCATCTCATTTTGATTTAGTAGAACCGGAAATCATTGCAGTCTCTTCCCAGTACCAAGCAGCATTCCTGGTGCAAACAGTCTGTTAAATGAATACATGAGTATATGACTGAACATACACATTTTAAACTCCTCTTTGCCGTTAGGATTCTCAGGTATTCAGAGACTGTTGGAAGCATCATCATGCATCAGGAAGGAAAAGAGATAAGGAAAGTAAAAAGGACCAAATCTTTCAGCCCATTAATCAAACTCATAATTCCCACTAACGCAGGTAAAACAATGAATAGCGCTAAGAAAAAAAAATTACTCTATATTATGAGCATATTTAAAAGCTAAAATCAGAGACTGTTGTCCCAGGGCACACAGGACACATTTCTAAAAGGCAGAGAAATATGAAGACCCTCATTAAGAAGATGTCGCCTCAAACTCAGATAAAACAGGAAAGAAAAATGTATCTGAAGTTCGAACGAAATGTAGCTCATATTCTTCCTCCCACTCTGTTTCTCTGAATGATTCTCTAAGTTACAATATGAGCAAAATGGAGCTTGAAATAGACAAAATGGGACTAGAGCTTTTTTTTTTTCCATGTAATATCTTAATGGAATTGCTACTCCCTGCCTTCTGTGCAGATTATTTGGTTTTTCCAAATACTTAGGAAGGAAAATCTTAAATTTCCAGTTAAGGTATTTATTTTCAGTAAGTACAGCCACTACGTTTCTAGGTACCTCATAATTAAGGTATTTAGGGGCTATATTTATTTGGTTGTGCCTTATCCAGTTAGATTAGGTACCACTAGTATTTGCATGGTTTAATGGAAGTGATAGCTAAAATGTGAATGAGTGCCTCCTTTGTGGGTTAAACTAAGCCTAGAAGCCAACAGCTAAAGCAGCTAAAGATGTGTGCCAGTTCTCATAAAAAGAGCAGCCATAGGTGATGAAGGATGCGCTGAATGCACAGGATCAGAAAAAGTCTCCATGCGTCTCCTTCCCTGCAATCCGTATGCCTGCCTAACCCTCTACTAACATGCCACCCTTCACCCCATTAGCAGATGCATGCACCCACCCACATCCTGTGGCCAAAATCAGAAAACGTTTTTGCTTTTACTCTCCTTTCCTCTTTAACAAAAATATGAGCTCTTTTTTTCCTTTTTAACTACAGTTTTGAGGAATTATGCACCACTATTTGGGATTCTCCAAATCACCATATTTCAGATTTCAGAGAAGAGCAATGCTTAGAATGATTTGCACTTTAAGCATGAAGGGTGACAGCCAAATGGCTCATGTACCCAGTTAACCATGTGAACTTTCAGTTTGTAAGGTTCCTAAAGCTGTAACTCACTAAAAACCAAAACCCAACCCAACCCAAACCAAAAAGACAAAACAAAAAATACGATTTTTTTTTATCATCGAATTGATGGATGCAAAACCTCCACGAATTACCTGGATTTAGCCATTCTCATGAGGGGGTTATGAAAGGAGCCAGAAGCTCCTTGTTTTTTAGATCCTGCACCTTGTCCAGCTTTGTCTCAGATGATGCAAGGTGACCGCCAAGCAACATACAGTCACTCATTTTTTATTGATTCAGTGAGAAGTTACCAGGTCCTGTGCTGGCTTACAAAGACTACAGAATGAATTAAGGTAACATATAGTCTTTCTCTTTGAGCAGTTCATGACACAAGCATATAAAACTATAAAATGATGGAGATATATATATAATAATATGTGTAATGTATTTATTATAATATATAATGTCATATCTTATGTAATAATATAATGAAAAATGAGTTTGGAAAGACAGAAGTGTAATCAGATCATTTAACCTGAGTTGTTGAGAAGACTTTTCAGAGGAGGTAACAGTTGATTCCTGGAAGACAGTTACTTACCCAGTGGAAAGACACACTGGGTGAATAGAAAGAAGTTCATTAGAATGAACCACCCATAAGGTAGACGGGACTTTAGAATATGACAGCAGAAGTTTCCATTGGACGGTGGTGCTGTGGGCATCAGGCAAGAAGTCAGGCTGGAGTTAAAGATAGGATTTACTGAACACAAAGGTAGAGTTGAAGCTCTGTGAGTGGATAGCTTTACCCAGAGAGTGAAAAGTGAGCAGAGAAGGGGAATTCCTCTGGGGTACACCACCATTCAAGAGGTGGATGGGGAGAGGAGATGGTATGAGCCAATGTGCTTGAATTGGAATGGTCAGAAGAAGCTTGGAAACTGGAAATCCTAAAAGTTCAGCAGGGAGAGTATTTGGAGAAGTCCTTAGCTGCTGAGGATGCCTGATCTTACAGAAAATCTCATGAAAATTGACAATTGATTGTGAGACCTAAAAAAAAGGGAGGTCATTGATCTGTGCTGTTAGTGAAGGTTGGGTAAGAGGAGTCATGTGTGTACGTATGTGTGTGTCTGTGTGTCTGTGTGTGTGTTGGAGTAAATGTGGGTAGAAGGTAGGCTGAAGAGTGTAGTGGACTGAATTGTGTCTCCAAAGATATGTGCACATGGCAGCCCTCAGAGGCTCAGAGGCAGAAAAATGGATTCTCCCCCAGAGCCTCCAGAAGGAGGATGGCCCTGTTGACACCTTGATTTCTGACTTCTCTCCTTGAGAAGAGCTGTGGGAGAATCAGCTTCTGTTGTTTTAGCCACCCAGTTTGTGTGGATCTGTTACAGCTGCCACAGGAAACCCATACAAAGGGTATTCAGGAGCAAATGGGGAGTAAAAGAATGGAGGTAGAAAGTTTTGACAAATGGTTAGAAGCACAAACATTACCAAGGGACGGACAAGTAAAGTCAGTGGTAAGAAATGAAAGTGGAAGTGGTAAAGAACCGGTGAGTTTGAGCTTCTATGTCCAGCCCCCAAATCGACACAGACTGTGTTCCCATGCATCCCTCCTGCTCCCCACACTGACCAGCCCTGTTGTTCATATTTATTGCAATCTTTCTGTCTTTCTTCCCATTCTCTCTTACTTAGATAAGTCTCGACTTTATGTCTAGCCATTTTAGCTATCTTGTCTTGTCATGTTAAAATCCCTCTCATTCTTTTGACCTGAGAGCATATGTTTCTTGTTAGTTCCTAAACCTGCTCAAATTCTTCTATTTCTCCGCTCTGGTGAGAAATTCTGGTAGCTGTGTGTGATGATTTCTCACTGCAGGTTCAAGTCAGCTTCATTTTTATCCATCTCCAGTCCCTCTCTTCTAACCTTCCCCCAGTAGCTGTCCCCAAATGTTACCTTTGAGAACATAACCCACCTCTTTCCTTTATCGTCCATGAGAACATTGGGATTATCCAACAAGCAAGTTCTCAGCTGTTCCACATCACAATCTCTTTCTGCCTTTACTACACTGTTTGACTTTTATCTTTGAGCAAGTACAATCTTTCTCCATTTTAAGGCTAATCTTTCCACCTTCTGAAGGGGGACTTTACTTTTTCCATTTTTCTGAATATATGCGTTCTCCCCCCACCCTCCATGTTTTCCTAAGACTGGCCACTCCATTTCCAGTCAGTCTTTTCCTTGGCCGATCTCATCCCGCGTCCTGTGATAACCTATCCTGATTCTCAGCCTCCTTCCTGAGTTCTCTGTCTGCTAGCTACCTCCACTTGCAGAATTTATAAAAGTTCAAACAGCAAGCTTAAGAACACACTTACCATCTCTCTCTCCAAACCCCACTTCTTCCCAAGAATCCTCTCCCTTTTTGTCAATAGAGGAGAAATCCTCCCTGTTTGTGTAGATTTGAAACCCTGAAACCCGCTTCAAAAATGCCTTTTCCCTGATCCACCCCCATCTTTGTAGAATCATTATAGATCATAGTGCTTTCCACACTGTAATTGTTTACAGGACATCTTTAGTTCCTGAGATAGGCACCAGAATAGAGGGAAGAACATTGGATCTGGAAAGGAAGACTTGAACTTGAACTTGAACCGGAACTAGGCTTTACCACTTAGTACCTCCGTGACTTCTCGCAAATCACTGAGCTGCTTTTTGCCTTAGGGTCCCTGACTTTAAAAGGTGGTAACAATACCTTTCTCAAAGGATTGTTATGAAGATTACAGAGGTTAATATGCATAAAAGTTCCATACAAATTCTGAAGTGACATACTAGATTTAATCTTTGAGATGACCAGCTATATCATCTTAGGAGTTTTCACTCTCAGAGAGGAGAGACTTGAAAAAAAAGTAGAATTAGATCAGTTTAGAACCTCTCTTTTGCAATAAGCACACTATTCTCAATGGATCAAGTTCTGTACTGTCTATAAACTATTAGTTTTAATCCATATGAAATTGCTATTCTTTTTTTTTTTGTTTTTTGTTTTTTTTTGTTGTTGTTGTTTTTGTTTTGCTTTAAACAACCATTCTTTTAGAAATTGCTATTCTTAATGGGTTTTTAAAGACAACTATTGAAAGTGCTTATGGTCCAAACTAATAGTGGTAATATTGGTAATATTTTCCTTTCATGGCTCCTGGAGAGTCCAGACATTGGAAGGGCATATGGCACCCTTGACATTGCATTAGTGAATCTTTTGCTAATGATATTGGGGTGGAGGCAAGGGTTGCTGTGTCTTCATTATCAGCATTCCTGCCCACCAGGTACCCCAGTTTCCTCTGTGTCCCATAGTGAATGGGAAGGCAGAAACATCCGGCCCACACACTTTAGTTACTTGGTCTCAACAACGTACAAAACATATATAAGGTAAATCTACTTTTATCGTTGTCCTTATCAGGTTTGTTACCCATGATCTGCAATGTTTGGCTGAGACTTGGAAGTCTTTGACTTGAATCAAGATGATATTTTGTATAGATTGTTAAGTTGGTCCTTTGCTCTTTCTTGGTCCTAAGTGCTTAGTACTTAGTGCCTAGAACTGTTATGATTTTCTCTTAGCTGACAACAGGTAACTCCATCTTTAAAAAAGTCACTCTTACGTAGCCTAATGAGTATCAACAAAATAAAATGAGATAATATATTCTTTAACTAAAATATTTTTGATAGGAAGATTGGCCTGATAGAATCACCCTGAAACAGAGCTATCTACCTCAAAATGCCATTCTGCTTACATGTCAACCTTTGTGTGCAAAATACAAAGCCATAGAAAGGAAACCCCTTTTCATATTGTGTTTTGCTATGTATATATGTATATGTGGACATTCAAAGAATGGATTTTTTTTCCAGTATGTAATGCTTTTTATTTAACAAGACCTTCCAAATAACCTTGACTGTACAATGTAAAGGCATATAACTACTTTATATTCCACATCTTCCTGATTCTATACCCAACTAGGTGCCAAACACAAACTAATTCTTATGCTCTTATGCAGTGTTTAATTGTACAGATTCCATAAAAAATCACTTAATATAAAGAAAACAAATACTCTCTTTTATTGCCACACTAAATACTTTTGCCAGCAAATGTTTTTGGGGGTGCTTTTTATTTATGGATTTTTCACAATGCCGGAAAGCTTTTGTCTTTTTTAGTGCTTTATATTTATAGTTGTGGAATGATCATTTTCTGGTTGGTTTCACATTGAGCTCTTTTAGAACTAGTTGGAGTAGTAATAGTTTCACACAGTTTATACTTTCTCCCCCTGAGTCCTATGTTAAATCTTTTTCACTCTCTCAGTGACACTGCAGTATATTATGCTCTACATTCTTAGGCTATTAACTTTGGGCATTGCTAATGATTTCTTTTTTATATATATACAGCACATAAAACATGTAAATGTTTCTTATTAAAACAAGAAAACTCCAAACACAATCAACCCTATCAGGAAAAAAAAGAAAAGAAAGAAAGAAAGGGAAAAAAAGGAAAAGAAAAGAGAGAGAGCTGAGATTTTTTTTTTTCAAGTAAGATTGTAAGAGAGAAACAGGCTTGTAAAATCCCAGTATTGGAAAACAAAATAAATTATAAAAGACCCCTAAAGGGAGAGATTTCATTTTCTTAAAACACAGCTTGTTTAGTATTCCATTCCTATACTAAAATCTTTTTAAAAAGTAACACATTTGAAAAATCAACAATAGGGCGCCTGGGTGGCTCAGATGGTTAAGCGTCTGCCTTCGGCTCAGGTCATGATCCCAGGGTCCTGGAATCGAGTCCCTCATCAGGCTTCCCGCTCCTTGGGAGCCTGCTTCTCCCTCTGTTTCTCTCTGTCTCTCATGAATAAATAAATAAAATCTTCAAAAAAAAAAGAAAAGAAAAATCAACAATAGCAACATTACAGTTTTTGTTTGTTTTGACTAGAAGAAAATGTCTGAATCTTTGTGAGAAGGCAGGAAGGAAGAAAAGAAAGGAATTTCAAAGTCACCTTGACCTCCACATCATTGCCCTGGAATACTTGTAAAGAAGTCCTGGGGGTAAATAGCTCAGGGTAAGTTCTAGCAGCTCAAAGCCTATGAGGATTTAACCTGAGGGTGATATGTATAAAGTAGCTGGGAAACAAGTACCCTTAGGTGCAAAGCTTTAAGGGAGCAGGGTGATTCAGAAGGCCACCCCCCACCCCCTCAGCCCCCCACCCCCACCAAAAGCAAGAAATGGAACTGATGAGAGCAATAGCAACCAATATTTGCACCTCCACAAGGAGTCTTTGGAAGCCACTGGACTCCTGGCTTACTTTACAGTTTGGCTTTCTTGATAGTCCAGCTTTTGAACAAACAGGATGATTCAGAAAACCCCTTTCATAGAAGTTTAAACACCCAAATGGGCCATTTTCAGACTGAGTAGTGAATGGCTGAAGGATGGGCTAAGTATGGATGGGATGGAGGAGGGAGAACAAAGAGAAGTGGGGGAAGTGAGGGGAAGAAGAGGGGAAAGAAGGGGAGAGAAATAACTGGATGAGTTGCGGGGTGGGTGGAGGGGGGGTTGGAATCAGGGGGAAAGAAAACCAGAGGAGCCGGGGAGGTCAGTTTTCACCTAAGACTAATCCATGCCTACAACTACAAAGCTCGTGGTATGGTACATAGAAAAATGAGAACAGATTTTTTTTCCTTAATGCACTAAGGGGGATAGAAGAAACGTTTACAAAATATTTACTGAGGTTGCCCCAGCAGCATGCAGACATCCACATCTGGCTGGGTTCTTCCCTGCCCTGATTTACTCCCTTTGGGGCAATGGAAGGAAGAGGCACTGCAAGCAGCCTCGTTCTCTGTCCTTACAGATGTTCATCTGCTTCCAGAAAATGGAGTCCTAGAGGAGCAAGGTCAGCAGACAGGAAGTGAGGTCAATGTCAGGTTTCCATGCCAGGAACAGGACCTCTGGGTTCATTCCAGGGTTACTGCTGGCCAAACCCCAACACTGCTCACTGAGCCGGTGGGATAGGCCAGCCAGTCCCACATCAACTCTCTCCCCGAACTTGACACCATGAGCCCCTTCTGGTGGAAAGAGGCTGTAGAGAAACTGAGATCAAAGCAACAAGCAAAAACCACACCAAAAAACAAAAACCCATAATTGTTGCATAACTTTTAATTCTCTTTTTAAATACATTTATGATAACTGTTCAGAGTTCTTAAATTTCCCAAGTTAAGGACCTGGTTCGCTGGTAGAGAGATACATTTCCCAAAATAAAACCGGACACTTTCGGAAAAGCCACATGTTCAAGGTTAACGCTATGGTGTATACCTTAGCCTTTTTGGACACTCCGTGGCGAGCTAATCAGTGGATCTGTTGTCTCCTGGAAACCGAGAAGGAAAACAATCAGTTCAGTTCTCTTCCCTGGGCTGGGGGAGGGAGCTGGAATAAGGGAGCGTAAGAATACACTGGAAGCCCGCAAGCTGGAACACACAGGTTAGCACCGCCTGGCTGACCTAACTCACAGGTGCGCGGTTGCCAGGTAACACTGGGGCCTCGGGGTTCTCTAAGAATCCCCGCAGTTGGGCTGGGAGAGGTGTGGGCAGGCCCGGGGCGGTTGGGGGGGGCAGGTCAGGCGGAGTCACTCCGGGGGCAGCTGGCCCTGCAACTGCTTCTCACCTAGGTGGCAAGTGGAAACAAGCCGGGGGTTGGCCCTGAATGGCTGTTCTTCCTCAGCTGCCTGTGCTGTTGAAAGAGCTCTGATTAGCGGTGATGGGGCAGAAAGGGGAAGAAAACTGTGCTGTGCATTATGTAAAGCACGCCATGTTTCTTCTTCCATATATATGTACATATAAATAAAAACACCACTCCTGCCCTTTATGAAGTTACAGTCTAAAAATTCTTCTCCATCCCGGGCAGGTTTATAGAGCACATTTTCACATATGTGAAGGGCCAAGGGATCTTTGGAAAGATCCATGGACTGGTTGAAAACACCTTGAGTCTCTAGCCCACGTTGCTGCTTTACCTCCCATGGTATCTGGGAGTCACCTCTTCCTTTGAGATTCACATAGAATTTGCTCAAATCTCTATGTGTTGTGGGAAACCCAGCATTCCTTTCAATCTCTTCAGGGATTCTTGAGGATTTACAAATAAATCCTCTAGGATTTACCTTCTAGGACCCCTACTTTCTTCTTGCATAGATTTAATTCCGATTATGAGTTACACAGTCCCTTGCATGTGGTCTGCATATAGAGTCTACCATTCCCTAAACCATTTATCCGGCAAATTCATAAATCTGGACTGCCTTGTTCCCAGATAATGCCAGATGTGAAAGGATTTGCTTGGTCCTAAGCTAATGTTGATTTGTCTTTTAGTGGGTAATAGTGGGTCGATTTGAGTACCCTTAGGGATCTGTATTTCATTCCACTTGAGCAAGAAAGCTTTTGGTGAATGGACAGGTGCAACATGACATGCCCAGTAGAATGGGTGGTGGTCCACCCCTGGAATTCATTTACAAAGACAGGTCCAGTGGTTAAGAGCCAGCATCTTTTGGAGTCTGCATCGCTGGGCTGGTTAGGTTCAGAGAAGGGTGAATATTGGGATAATGCATGGCCTGTCTTGACAGCTATGTCTTGACCAAGCATAGAGCCTTCCTTTTTCACCGTGGGATATCCGTCTGTTCCTGAATCTGTTTAGGGTGAAGAAAAGATGAGTTATCTTATAAGGCTTTAGGAAAGCTTAGAACTGGAGGCTGAAGCAGAGGCAGCCAAGCTGTATTGTCACCACCTTGAATCAGGCAGGCAAATGGGGAGATCATGAAGGCCAACCTTCCTAGCCCAGGGGCTATCATTCCACTTTATATGTTTGAGTCATTGTGAGGAGAGAAAGATTTATAGGCATTCTTTCAACACTTACTCAACAAATATTTACTGAACACCTACCCTATTCTGAGCTCTGTGGTGTATTCAGAAACCAGGGCTGGAAACAAGTCATTCTTTCTTAATATTCTCAAACACTACTCTTGACTGCCTGTAGATCACATCCTAAGTATCAATCCATGTATTGATTGAATGCTTACATGTGTAAAGCATATCACAGGGCTGAATACTGTCAATATTAAAAAAAAAAAAAAAGCAAAAAGCAAAAAACTATTACATGCACAGTGCTCAAGACTGGGGAAGAGATGATATGAGGCCCTTATAAGAAGCCAGTCCAGCCTATTGCCCTGGATTCTGAGATCATAGGGTCTCAGCATCAAATGTGTATTTAAAAAGATGTCTTTTTAAGAAAACCACAAGTATTTGCAGAATGCTATTAATAGTTCAGTAAATGTCATTTGTCCTATTTGATCATAACCAGAATCTGATATGGGTAGAGATGCTTAGTTCATTAAGGAGGTGCCATACTTGGCAGGTGCAAAGGTGGTCTTTGGTAATAGTCATCACTCATGAAGTTATATCGCAAATGTGTGAACAAGAAAAATACAACTTTTGTAAAGCCTTTGACATCCATCCGGAGGTTCATACAATGCCAAAGATGAAGAGTTTCTCTTTCGACATGTGTCACCTCTCTTTAGGAACACCCCTCATCCCACTGAAGTGAGAAGACCCGGCTTCAAGTGCAGGGCACAGAGCTTGATAGGCTCCCAGAAAGAATTTTGTTGTGCTGATTCTAGGACAGTGTTACGCAACTTTTCAAAGTTCAAAACTCCTACAGTGCTTTTTCATTGTATCTTCCAGAGAAGCCAGACCAGTCAAATAGATGTTGACCACCTGTAGGTCTCTGTTAGGAAGGCAGCAGGTCTATGAAATATGCTTCATCAAACTGCTTTTGACCCCTCATGCCAACCTTTTGGAAATTCTGGCAGTTTTCTTAACTTGGGGAGCCATACTCCAGTTTGCCTTGGATAGTCCCAGTTTACTCTTGCATTGGTGTAAATATGAGCATGTGCTGGTTTTATTCTCATACATGTCCTAGTTTGAGGGATAAAGTATATGGTTGCCTTATTCTTAACTTGGATCCTAATCTCCCACTAGTTGAGAATAACTCTTCCAGGATCATTCCCACCTTGTCTCTATCTAGCTATGTGAATTTGGATAAGTCATCTAATTTTCCCATGGTTTCATATGGTCCTTAAAATAATGGTGTTGTGTGGACAGATATCATTTACTTCCTCTGTAGTTCCAATGCTCACATCGAGTGTTAATCATATCAAATTACTTTGGTTACCTTTGGAGGAGCCCATTTTTCTCTCTGAGTGAGGTGGGACAACTGGACATTGGAGGGTCTTTCATAATCCATAACTCAGTGGTGGAGGATCCTTCATGCTATTCTAGGAAGTTTGAGTTTCCTGCTAGACAAAGGAAAGCAACAAGGTTTGTCAAAAGGTGGATGATATGACCAAATATTTGCTTCAAAAATGTGTATTATAATAATCTGGGTGAGAAGAAATGGGAACTCCAGCAAGAACTTTGAAGAGTTATATATCTGTGTGTGGGAAGTTGTGAAAGTAACATCTTCCTGAGCTCCAGGGGGATAGAAGAACTTCTCTTCTGAGTGAATTTCAATCAAATTTCTATCTCCTCTATTCAAATGTCTCAAATCTAGGTCATTGGTATAGTATTTCCTTGGTTCTCATCTTTCAATATGGTTTTGTATGTGCTATTAAAAAATACCACTGCATCCCAAGGCGGGATGTCTTTCAGTGATGAATCAAGTGATTCCCATGTGTTAGTTTATAAATTGTTAACTGTTTTGGGATTTATAGGGATGAAAGATGCTTTATTTATTGTCCTTTGAGATGAAAGATGCATAATTTATAATACTAGGATTACTATTTTATTTACTCTTGTGACGCTGAAATCGCATTCTTTTCTAGTGATGGAATTGCAGAAGAATCTCGTTTAATTTGTGGGCAAGTGGCTTATTAAAAGCTTCGGTGTTGGAGGGTCTGGCTACACAAAAGTGGGTGTTGTATGAAGGAAGCAGTATGATCCTTTTGTTGTTACACAAAGGCTTTATTCTCCTGCTCCCAAGCATTAGTAAGATGTTAAACATGTGTGCATGATGTAAAGATGTTGGCTCTGATGTGTGTTCGTGCAGGCTTATGATGACATAATTAGGTACATTCTGTAAAGGTGCCTTAAAATACCACAGCTCTCGACTTTGCAGTCTTCTCTTCCAGGGGCCTAGGACCTTTGCATGGCATTATTGTATGTTTCCAGGATCCAAAAATATCCACAAATATGTGGGTAGGAAAATGTCAGCTTCCTGGTAGATAGACCCTTTAGAATTTCCTTGGCTAGACATCTTCACTTTGCAGCCTTGTAGGGAAGGCTAGTTTTGTTTGCTTGCTTGCTTTTAACTAAAAAGGTGGGGCTCACTTCTTGGCAGCCAGGTTTGGGACAACTTCTCTAATTTTTAAAAAAATATTTGTCCTGTGTCATCTCTGCAACAGATGGATTGGGGAGAGCCATGGATTTGTGTGTGGATTGGGGTGATGCAAGAATGTTGAAGTTGTTTACCTGGTCATTTCACCAAGCCATCTTTCCTTTTAAGGGACTGATGTCACATACGCAACTTAGGGAATCACAGTAATGGTGGAACTTTGGGAAAGAAGAGAGCAGAGGCAGGGTAGCTCTCAGCTTCTTCTTTTTCCTTCTTTTCATTTTTCATCAGAGGAAAAGTGCTTGCCTTTTGACTGTTGGCCAAATGGCAATAGTAGGAAAGGAAAGAGATCTATAGATGGATGGTTCTAGAGGCTGTAGGGTAGCACTGCATGAAGAACCTACCATGAACTTCACAGAATACCCAGGGAAATAGATGGACCCAAGCCAGAATTTTCCTTCTTAAAATGATTTCACCAATTTGGTTGCATGATTCTGTTTTATTAGAATATGTATTTGCTTTCTTACCTGTAGTCATTTAAAGTTTCTAAGAATGTTCTGTTGGAAAAACAGAAAGTATTTCTAGAAACCCTAACGTCCCTGCCCTCCATCCCCAGTGCAGGGAAGTGTGATACATATTATATATATATATAATTTCTATTTGGCTGTAGAAACCAATGAAGGAAACGAAGACATAACTAATAACTCTCTTTGTGTCTGTGGAAAACCCTGGCATAAGGTAAGGAGGACTGGCCATTATGTCTTCTCTGGGGACAGAAATGGACTTCAGCTAAGGTGAGGGATTAGAATTAGGTGTAAGAAAGTCCTGTCCACCCGAGTCAGTCTATCACAGGTGCTGTGTTTTATATGATATGTTTCTCTGGATGCCTGTTTCTCTCTTTGCCAGCATTATTGAAGTGAGAGCTGTTTTAGCAAAAGACAGGTATCCACCTATCTGGAATGACTTAAAGAATATGTGATTTGGGGCATTCAGACATGCTGCTTTAGAGACCCGTAATGACTTCTGATTTACCCTCAGGTCCAAGCCCGAGAGCCATATTTCCCATGAGCCCTTGTGGCTTGCTCAGGTAGCAGCCCATGCCGGGGACAGTTACCACTGTGAACATAAGGGGCATGGGCCAGAGGTATGCCCAGCTTCCTGGTGATTGGCCCAGAGCCATTGGACCCTGCCATCAAGGATTCTGTACCCCAAGAGTGCCCCCTCCCCTCACGTCACATCTCCTGCCTTCCCTTGCCCACCTGGGGCGTTCATCCCTGGAACTTTGAGTCTGATGAGGGAAGTGGTGGGCTCAGCAAATGTTGGAGACCGAGAGCCCCTTCCTCCCCGAGCGCTGGCCTCTGCCCTTCTCCCTGCAGCGTCTGAACGTATTCGGACTGTAAAGCAGCGAGTGCGGGGCTTTCAGCCCTGTCCCACCAACCTGCAAACGCCCCAGGCTGGGTGGGACCAGGACAAGAACCCCAATTCCTCAGCAGCAGCAGGAAGACATACTCTGTTCAACAAACTCGAGCCATTTTCAGAAACACAAGATCAAACTAAAGATTTTTGTAAGCTTCTTCCTACTGTGGACAGTGGAACCTAAAAAACAAACAACGCTCTACCTTGGCAAAACTTGAAATCATCTTTATTAGATCAAAATGAAAGTTTTCTATTTCTTCAAACTGTGCATGGTATAACATTTTTCACATTTTTTTTTCCTTGAGGTTTTTAAAACATTTACCTAGTAATGGGTGCTTGCCTTTGTTACTTCTCCTTTCTACTCTTCTCGTTTTTGCACTAAATCGGCCTCTGGAGGATAAAGTGAAAGTGTTTGCTTGTGGCTTTGAGAACTTGCTCCAGCCGTTCAGCATGGCCCCAAGTCGCCACAGGGTTAATAGAGCCGCCTTCAATATAGCCATATGTTATTAAGGCTGTGACAAATACATTTGTGTTTTATCACTTGTGATGAATGTTTCATTTCATCAAAATCAATTCTAATTCTGGAAAATAAATGCTCACCCAAGAGAGGCACTTGACATCTTTCTGAACCTCACAAAAAGGGAAAAGCATTTTGTTCCATAAGAGAGGACATCTGCTCCCCAAAGGCTTATTGGTCATCTCAGGAATGAAGGTCTATGTTCTTTTTCTTTTCTTTTTAAAAACATCTGCAGGGTATAAGCAATGCACACCACTATCCCACACTCTACTTGGATGAGGGGCTTGGCTTTGAGATGATGGAATCCTAGGACACTAGAACTTTACCTTTATTTTATAGATATCATTGTTTTATAGATATCATTATTTTATAAACAAGAAATACAAGGCTCAGGGAAATAAGGTAACTTGTCCAGGGCCATATAGCTATTTAATTGAAGAAACAAGACTTGAAAATTGTTTCTTTTCTTCTTCATTACTATGTTTTATTCATGTAAATTTGTTTTATTTTGTTTTTAAAGCATGTTCTCTCTATACCCCCTCTTCTAGAGCATAGAAAAAATATTGTTTCCATTAGGCAGAAGCAAAGCAGAGACACTGTGTGGTAAAGAGATTCAAGGTCTAGGTCAAGACATACTCAGTAGCAGAACCTATAATAGTAATGTATATACAATGAGAAAAGCCCTGTATAAATCACTGTAGATACATCTGGGTTGCGAGTATGGGTTATTAGGACCACCAGAGATTGAGACAATCACTGATTGATGTATTCTCCTCAACATTGTGCCTTCAATCTTGAGCCCTATTATAAAAAGAGCTATGCAAACCCTACATCAAATCAAAAAAAGAGATAGGCATGCGTTTTCTACTTGTCTGTAGAAGACCTCCCAAGGACCCGATCATCACCTACAAAAGTGAAGACAATATTTTCCCTGTCTTTGTTGAACTGCCTACCTGCTTATTGCCATAATTTTGCAGCATTTAGTGGGCAGCTCTAATAAAACAAGAGAGAAGCAAACGTGAGATCTACTCATTTAGAGCAGTTTCTCTCTTATGTCCAAGACAGCCATTATATACACTAAGCACAGATGAAGGAAAAGATGACACAGAAAAAGGGATCGCCTGTGATGTTCAGACCTAAGAACTTACACATTGCCTGGTGTTTCATTGGAACATAAAGCTATTCCCCAGGGTGTCTTTTGTTGTCTGGCTTTGCATCTGAGATACCTCCCTGAGCATGACCTCTGTTTCCAAGGCAGAGCCTGCCATGTTCTGTGTCTATTGCAGAAACTGATGGTACGTTCAGCCTCCTTGGCAGGCAGAAACGTATGAAGAATGGTCTCACATAGCAGAGTCCTCAAGTTCTTTCCCAAACTTCTAAAGGTCCTGATTGCTCTTGTGGACTCTGCTTTCAGTTAACAAATGTGTATTGATGATATAAGACCCAAGTTGGAATTGGGACACACCCTAGGTTTCTTAAAGTTAGTGATTTATCAATAATGTGTGTTGTCTATAGCAGATCAGGAATTTCACATAGCTTTCTTTCTTGTTTAATTAAAAGCTCTCAACTCTGAGATAGAGATTAATGTACCATTTAAGTGGAGGCTCAGAAAGGAAGTGTGGCCATATTTCCACAGATGAGATGTAAGATCACCACTGGTCCCAGTTGCCATGGATAATTACTGACAGATCTTCACTTGACTCTCGATACCAGGTGTAGTCAATGCATTATATGATCACCCTAGTTAATTCGGGTCAGAATTGATCCCATGCAAAATTGTGGAGTGCCTCTTTGGGCCTTTCTTGTATCATTGATTAGGCCTCCTCCCTTCCTCCCTCCTGGCAACATAATTTCCCAGACTCAACTCTGTGTGATCCTGACTCATTCATTCTTTCTCAGCTGGTTAGTCATTGGTTGCTGTTAAATATCTGTATGGTTATAGTCCTACAGGCATCCTTCATCCACGAACCAGCCAAGAGTTCCCAACCATTCCGCTCTACAAACTTCAATCCGGCCACCACCTCCACATTCACAGAATGCTTCTGGGTGTGAAGCCGTCAGTGGGATTATCCCTTGTCGTTGTGTCCTTATGTCATTTCTTCTCTGTGCTTCCACAGAACTCTGTATATGGTTTTCCCTCTGTGACTCATAACCTTGCAAGGTGATTACTCGCTTATCTATCTTTCCTACAACATTATGAAATTATAAAGAGCCGAGATGGTGTGATGTTAATGCATTCTCAGTACCTAGCAGAGTGCCTAAAATAAAATAAAATAAAATAAAACAAAATGAAATGAAATAAAATAAAATATAAAATAAAATAAAATTATAATAAAATTAAATTAAAATAAAATAGAAGCCTTGACAAATAAGTAGAAGAATCCGCTTTTCTGCTCCTTTCCCTTGTTCTCCCAATTCTGTTTTTGTTTCGTTTGTTGTTGTTCATTTGTTTGTTTGCTTAACATAAACAGAAATTTATTGTCTCACAGTTCTGGAGCCTAGAAGTGTGGAGTCTAGGGGTCGTGGAATCAAACTCTCTCTGAAACCTAGGGGGGAAGATCCTTGGTGCCTCTTCCTAGCTTGCAGAGGTGATGGGCTATCACATGGCCTCCTCCTGCAAGCACGTGCGTGTTGGGAGTCTTGTAACTTTGTGAGTTCTGACTCTTTTCCAAGACTTTTGGTCATCAACTTTGCTTTTGCTCCTCAACTTCCAAGGATTTCCTGATTCCCCACTATTTACTGAATCTTTTGGTTCACTACATTTCCTGGTATTTACATTGTTATGATGTTTGTCTTTCTTCCTTGCTGTGAATCTACTTTGCAACCTGACTTTGCAGCAGGTCCAACTGTTTGTTCCAGACTCTACTGGAGACAAGTACAGCTTGCCAGTGTGGCCCGCTCTGACTCCTGATACCTGTCCAACTCCACCACCTTCTCTCCTTTTTGCAACATTGGATCTTGGAGTTAAAAGACATGGTTTTGAACCCTAACTCCATATCCAACCCTCTTGAACTCCCATTCCACATCTGTGGAAAATAGGTAGTAACAATACCCTCTTCTCAAGAATGAATGAAACAAAATATGTAGAAGGACTTTGCAAATCAACACCAAACTGCTTCTGCCACATCCACAATTAAGGGGCAGACCATTGCTGCTTTGCACTAGTCGAAAGAAGGTTCTTAAACACAGAAAATCCGCCTCAAACCATAATCACAAGGCTCTCCTAAAGCAAAGAGTGAACTCATTAAGATTTGGCATATCACCTTGGAAAGATAGCCAGCTCTGGACTAGATCATCTTTGGAACCAGTGAGAACTGCTGTTTTATAGTTTGCTAAATTTAGATCTGTGAGACACATCGAGCTAAAGGTTGAATGTTCTCTAAATTTAGAATCATAATTGTAAATTATTTTTAAATCAGTTTCTTAGAATTCTAAGCAATTCTAGGTGTTTCAGCCTGACAATGTGTTTTTTACACCATATAACGAGTGCAGAAATTACAAACAATGGGCTATTGGTCTGCAATAGCTTTTAGAAACAGAAAAAAAATAAGACTTAAGGAATTAAGCCAGACACAGCAGTGTCTATCTTGAGTAAAGTCTTGTATTAAAATTTCAGGTGAACAGCCCTAAAAACCTCAGAGAATTCTGTCCAGTGGAATTTGGAAATATTTTCCAAATTTTATTTATTTCGTCCTCAAATTATTCCAACCATGTTTCTGTTTTGTAAAATATAGAGCTCACAACATTGATATTTTCTGTAAAAGAAAATTGCTATTTTTAAGAATATAACTCTTTTCTCCTTTGTGGGAAGGTTTCAGAGATTGTAGTCAAAGGAAGTGCTTATAGAAAATAGTAAATGAATGAGAAAGTCGGGCACTCCCAAGTATGATCACAGATATTAAAGTGCTGTGTTAATAATAATTTTAAGTGTTTATTAATAAATAAGTTGTAAAATAAATAAGTCCAGGTATGAAAAAGCATAGCATAGGAAATAGTAAATAATATTATGCTAATTTTGTATGGTAATAGATGGCAACTACGTTTATCGTGATGAGCATTTTATAATGTATAGAATTGTTTAATCTTTATGCCCTACACTGGAAATCAGTATATGTTGACTATACTTCAGCTAAAAATTTTTTTAAAGTTTGAATTTTTTTCTAACATACTATTTTTTTAAAAGATTTTATTTATTTATTTGAGAGAGTGAGAGAGAGAGATAGCGAGAGAGAGCATGAGTAGGAGGAGAGGGAGAAGCAGAACCTCCCCCCGAGAGGGGACCCCAACATGGGGCTCAAACCCAGGACCCTGCAATCATGACCTGAGCCAAAGGCAGATGCTTAACCAACTGAGCCACCCAGGCGCCCCAAACTTAAATGCTTTTTAAGGTTCTTGTGATCATTGGTCTTCAGTTGAAAATGCACTTGAAATGCACACTAAGCTAAAGTGGTTTAAAAGGTCTTGAAATTTGGGGGCTGATGATGGTTGTGTTATAAATACCTCTCCTGGTGCAGATGTGACTTCTACCTTTTGCTTTGCTTCACTATTTCATAAATCATAATCCTCTCTCATGATCACAGTGTGTTGCTCTGAGCCGGCTAAATAATAGTTGAAAACCTTCAAAGAGCTTGTGTAATGTCTGGAACATACTCCACTAAAGGTCTGTACATTTTTGGAAGCCCTGTGCTCTGTTCAAAATGGTCAAAGGGAGTTAGAGGATCATCGTGCTGACTGTGGCACATGCAAGTTTAAGGATACTTCAAATATTTATTTTTAATCCATGCTTCAGCTCATTCCCATGCTATTCATATTCTTGCAGCAGTAAACCAGTTAAGCATGATTGATTGGAAAGAACTGTACGCATTTAAGGAGGCCTACACCGGGAGAGGTAATGCTAGTCATGAGCGGGGAAGCTTTTTCTAGAAAGGGCTAGATAGTAAATAGTTTTGATTTTAAAGGCCACACAATCTCTTTTGCAACGACTGGATTCTGCTGTCATGGTGTGAAATCAGCCATACACAGTGCGCTAAGTGAATAAGCATCACTGTGTCCAATTAAGTTTTATAAAGAGACAACAGGGCAGATTGGGGCTGTGGGTTGTGATTTGCTCACACCTGTTCTAAGCAGTTACTTTGTCACTGCTTATAATTTTTTAACCCCTTTTTCTCCGCAGAGAGGATTCAGACCAACACAGAAGATTAGAGGGATGTTAGTAATCATCAAAACTCAAGACAAGGCCTCTGACTTAGGGCCATAGCTGAAAGAGCTGCTTTGGGAGAGAGAGAGTAAGTGATTGCCTTTCCAATCCTACAGGCCTTATTCAAAACAAACAGCTGAGGTGAGAAACTAAACCAAGAAGACAATGTTCCCCTGTCCTTGGATGAGTCTCAAAGCCTCTCTGCAGTAGTTACTGAGGGGTTGGTTGTACACGGATAGATTGTCTATGAACCCAACAGACTTGAGTCGAAATCCAGGGAGAATGGAGTCAGTTTCTAGGATGGAGGCATCATGGTGCTAAGTGGCTGATGACTCACACTCTTCGTCTCACCTCCTCTTCCTGTGGCTTAAATGTAAGCCTTTTTCTGCTTGTTTTCACATCCAGAGAAAGGGGGAAAAGGGGTGGGGAGGGGGGTTAAAACAAATAATTGAAGAACGGAGGGTAGAGAGGCAGAAATGGCACACACACACACACAAAAAAGATGAGGAAATAGACAAGATGAGTCTTGTCTTGTCTTTTCCTGCAGCAGTCTTGGCTTTAAGGAGAGAGTCTGAGTAAGGGGAATTATTTTTGCCTCCTTTTGCTCTGTCCTGCTACTCCCAGCACCCATCATGAGTGCCACTTGATGGACCCTAAAACCTTCTCTCTGCCTTGGGCAGGACTTGTACCCCCAGGCTTCTCTTTTTCCCCTCTCTCCTCTCTTCGAAATTTTCAGATAATCTCAAATAGCTCCTAAAAAGAAGAGCAGTCATTTTTATACTAATGTATAAAAATCTGTGCCCTCGTCCCTCGGATTCTGATGACAACGGGTCCTTGTCACATTTCCATTCCAAGCATCCTCACTTCTGTCTTTTCCTTTCCATTTCCATTGCCAGCTCCCTTCTCCAGCCCTGTATTGCCCTCATCTTCTCTAGTTAACCATGGAGATGCGAGAGTCTTCTATTCTTCCAGTAGCGAACAAAGAGAACAGATCCTTGGAACTTGGTGAACACAGTGTTGTTTCACTACAGAATGTCAGTATTACACAAGCATTCTGTTACTTTTGATGCAACTGAATCTGATATGTGTTTTTAATGGGATAAAGCAAGATTTATCTGAATTCCTCTCGAGTTGTGCCCTCACTGGACTTCAGGAAGCTGGGTCTAGTGTGGAAGTGGATAGGGAGGGCTGCTAGATAATGGAATGAACTGAAAACAAAACAGGAATCTGAGTGAACACACGCTATGGAACTTGCCTTGTGTGGGAGAGGGCTCCAGCAGGAGGGTGAGATGGCAGATGGCCTGCTACTCAAAGTCACAGACAAGCCCATGTGCATTATGTTCTCTTTTGCCAAGGACCAGAAGTACAAGTCACTTTAAAGAAAATGGGGTTGATTATAAGAACACAGGTGGCCTGAAACTGAAGTCAGAAACCCAACACATATATGTCAGTTTTAGGGTCTCACTAATATATTGTCATGTTACTCTATTAATTCTATTAATCATTAATAAATACTTATGCCATTCACTGTTCTAGTCAATGAAGATGCAACAATAAATACAACAGTCAAAGCCTCCTCTTCTATTATGGAATTATATTCTTGTGGGAGGAGGTAGATAATGAAGTAGGAAATAACCTAATAACAGAGAAGGGGAGTACAAGGAAGGAATGAAACAGGCCAGTGGAGTAGAGAATGACTAGAAGTATCTTATTGTAGATTGGATGGTAAGGGGACAAGTACTGAATAATGAGAAGGATCCAACCATGCACAAGAGTTAAACCCAAATAGAAGGAATAGGAGCACAACAGTCTGAGACAGAAACAAAAACAACACCAAAAACAAAGTAAAAAATTCAGTATGATCAGGACATAGGAGCCACCATGAGAGCAGGCAGAGATGAGATGTGAGAGATAGGCAAATGTCAGTAGTTTGGAGCCTTTTGGCAGGAGAACAATGTGTGAGTTTAATTTAGATGGGAAACCATTGATGGGTTGTAAGGAGAGGAGTGAACTAATTTTTTTTGCCTCCCTTCATGGCCCATAGCATCACTCTGATAACAATTCTACTCCTCGCTGCTCATCTTTTCTGTTTCCCTTTTCTTTGTGAATGGCTATATTTTTCACTCAAAATTCCAGAGGAAGCCAAGGAATTGACTAGGTAACTAATTACCCTTAATCAGGCTACCTCATGAGTTGCTGGATGAACAATGGATGGGCCACTCTTGGGTCAGCTTTCAAGTTTTGGTATTAGCAGTGGACACACCTGTTCAGAAGAAAACTTAGTTGATTCTATGAATTGGGAGTTCAGGACAAGTGCATTTTAATTAGAATGGATAGAGTGTCAGGAAAGGGAGACTGATGTGTTCAATTCATACCTTCTTCTGCATGCTTAAAATTAAACAGCAAACTAATTAAAAGTAATTGAAGTAAAATGCATATAATATTGTGTATTACATTATATAATTGTCATATTTTCTATATTATATTATTAATATGGTGTATATTTTACATACATAAAATAATTATATCATATAAAGTTATTTACTTTCTGGTCTACAGAATATATTTTCCTAGAAAACAGGGATGATGGTTTATGTTAAATCAGACCCAGTTTTCTTGGCCCTAGATGCATGTCTGGCAACATGGTTTAAAGAGATTAGCTCATGGTTTGTAGCCCTTGATGGAGATGCCTTTGTGCATCTTCTTGGCAGCTCTGCAGATATTCTGCCCATATACATCTGGTGTATTGCTGTGAAATGTTGCACTCATAGCATCTAAAACACCTGTTCCTTGTTACTTTCCTTGCTGAGAAATAAGTAGTTTACATTTTATCTTACCCACATACTTTTGATGTGTCTTAGAGATCCTGGATCAATCTACTCAGTCATAAGTTAATCTAACACCCATGAAATAAAAAGATGTCCCTAAGATACCAAGCAAGATATTGGCAAAGCCCAGAATAGAACCTGTGTATTCCATTTTCTATTTCAATAATTTTTATAATTGTGTCTGGAGAGGGAAAGGTGAGTGGGAAAAATAAAATAATGCAACATGTGGGAAAACTGAAATGTAGGAATTTACTTTGGTTGGAGAAAGGCAGTGGTGGGGATAATAAAGGGGGACATAGCACATTGAGAAAAAGAGACAATGGGATGGAAAATGAGTATAAGAAAAAGGAAGTATCCAATATAGAAAAGTAGACAATATGACCCACACAACATTTTAAAGTCAGTGTAATCCCTTTAAATCTTAAGAGAATTTTTTATATGGTAATGTTTTAAATAGATTGATTTCTTTGAAGGGCTTTTGTCATGAAAGTGAGAAGTAATCAAGGATTTTCTTGACTGTGGTTCTATATCCGATTTAAATGGCATGGCTTGACTCATCTATAATTGCCTGGTAATTTCCAAAGGTGGTGGATGCAGAGTAAAGCAGGCTTATTGACCAGGACAGCTATAACCTTTGAGTCAGCAACTGTCTGGGCCCTGTTGGATGATCAGAGTTCATCAGAGGCCTTCAGGATTCTCTTTCTTCTTTTCTACTATGCTTTAAGCATTTCTTCCTATAGGGCTTTGCTTTGAGGACTAAAGAGGCAGAATCCTTTGGGTATTACTCTCTATAAAAAATATTCTGTTGTTTCATAGACATGATATGCTGCTCTAGGTAGGAACTGACAAGCTTTTTCTATAAAGAATCAGATAGTAAATATTTCAGGGTTTGCTAACCATACTTACTGTTGTGGGCCAACTTACAGTTGCAACTACTCAACTTTACCAGCATAGTGCAAAAGATACAAAAAGGTTTACAATACATAAGGAAATAGGTATAACTGTATTCCAACAGATTTTATTTATAAAACCAATTTATGCACATTTGAAATTTTCAAGCTAGAAGGGCAAAAAGAAAATAGAATAACGAAAACTGAAGAAAGCCTAAGGACTTATGGGATATAATCAAGTGGCTTAATAGATGCATAATTGTAGTCCCAGAAAGAGAAGAGAGAGAAGAAAGAGAAGAGAGAGAAGAAAAAGAAAATAGAATAAAGAAAACTGAAGAAAGCCTAAGGACTTATGGGATATAATCAAGTGGCTTAATAGATGCATAATTGTAGTCCCAGAAAGAGAAGAGAGAGAAATGGGCAGATAGCTTATTTGAAGAAATAATGTCCCATAACTTTTCAAGTTTGAGAAGAGTAATAGACATATAAATTTAAGAAGCTCAACCAACTCTAGCTGTGAAAAACCCGAAGAAGTTCACATCAAGATGCATTATAATCAAACTGTCAAAAGTTACGGACAAAGAGAGAATCTTAAAAGCAGCAAGAGGAAAGTGGCTGATCATGTATAAAGAGGCTTCTGTAAGATCATCACCAGGTGCCTCAGCAGAAACCTTGCATGCCAGAAGAGGGTGGATGATATATTCAATGTCCTGAAAGAAAAAAAACTGTGAACCAAGAATGCCATATCCTACAAAATTATCTTTCAAAAATGAAGGAGTAATTATGATTTCCCCAGATTAAAAAAAAAAAAAAAAAAAAAGCTTCCTCAGATAAGCAAAAGCTACAGGAGTTCATCACCACTAGATTTGCCCTATAATAAATGTTAAAGGGAGTCCTTCAACTTCAACTGAAAGGACACTAGACAGCAACACAAAGTCATATGAAAACATAAAGGTTTCTAGTAAAGGTAAATATATAGACAGATATAGGATCCTGTAGAATTATAATGTTGAAGTGTAAGTCACTTTTAACTAGTGTATAAAATTCAAAAGACAGGGGTGCCTGGGTAGCTAGTCAGTTAAGTGTCTGCCTTCAGCTCAGGTCATGATCCCAGGGTACTGGGATTGAGTCCTGCATCAGGCTCCCTGCTCACTGGGGAGCCTGCTTCTCCCTCTACCTGCTACTACCCCTGCTTGTGCGCTCACTCTCTTGCTCTCAAATAAATAAATAAAATCTTTAAAAAAAATTCAGAAGACAAAGTGCAAAAATATAAATCTATGTTAATAGAGAAACAATATAAATCAAAGTAATTTGAGGGGGCAGAGATGTACAGGAGAGTTTGTGATTAAAGTTATTGTCAGTTTAAAGTAGATTTTTATATCCTTATGATGTTTTATGTAATACTCTTAGGAAAATACACAAGGAAAATACCTTTAGAAGATGCACAGAAAGAAATCAGAAAGGAATCAAAGCATGTCACTATAAAAAAAAATCAAAGAAACACAAAGGAAGGCAGTGAGAGAGGAAAAGAAGGACAAAATAGCTACAAGAAGAAAACAGCAAAATGACGAAGTTCTTTCCTATCAGTAATTGCTTTAAATGTAAATGGATTAAACTCCCCAATCCAAAGATATAGATTAGCTGAATGAATTTAAAACAAAACAAAAGAAACAAAAAAACCAAGATCTAACTATATGCTATCTACAAAAGTCTCACTTGAGATGTAAAGATACACGCAGGCTGAAAGTGAAAGAATAGAAAAAGATATTCCATACAAATGGAAACCAAAAGAGAGCAGAGCGGTCATACTAATATTGGACACAACAGAAAAAGAAGGTCTCTCTCTCTCTCTCTGTATATATATACTATTTACCATAACATCAAAAAGAATAAATACTTAGGAACAAACTTAATCAAGGAAGCAAAAGACTTGTATGCTGAAAACTCTGAAATGTTGCTGGAAGAAGTTAAAGAAGACAGAAATAAATGGAAAGATTGCTGATGTTCATGGTTGGAAGACTTAATATTGTTAAAATGTCTGTATTACTAAAAGTGACCTACAGATTCAGTGCAATCCCTATCAAAATTCTGATGGCATTTTTTTTTTTTCAGAAATAGAAAAATCCTAAAATTTATATAGAATCTCAAGGGACATGAATAGCTAAACCGGTCTTGAAAAGAAGAACAGAATTAAAGGCCTAACACTTCCTGATTTCAAAACATATTACAAAACTGCAGTTTCAAAACAGTGTGGAACTGATATACAGACAGACATATAGACCAATGGAACAACATAAATCCCAGAATTAAGCCCTTACATATATGGTCAAATGACCTTCAACAAGGGCATCAAGTCCACTCAGTGGGGAAAGTATAATCTTCAACAAATGGTGTTGGGAAAACTGTATTTCTACATGCAAAAGAATGAAATTAGACCTTACCTTGTACTATATGCAAAAGTAATTAAAAATGGATATAAAGACCTAAAATATAAAACTCATAGAAGAAAATATGGGGGAAAAAATCTTTATGACATTGCCTTCAGCAATAATTTCCTGGCTATGATGCCAAAAGCTCAAGTGAAAAGCAAAATAGACACATGGGTCTCCATCAATCTTAAAAACTTCTGCATAACAAAGGAAACAGCAGAGTGAAAAGGCACCCTGCAGAATGGAGAAAATATTTGCAAATCCTATATCTAATAAGGGGTTAAAATCTAGAATATATTTTTAAAAAACCTACAACAACAACAATATAATGGGCAGGCTTGAATAGACATTTTTCCAAAGAGAAAGTACAAATGGCTAATAAGCATGTGAAAAGATGCTCAATATCACTAATCATCAGAGAAATACAAATCAAAACTGCAATAAGATATAACATCAGACCCATTAGGATGGCCGTGATAGAAAAACAAAATAAACAAAACAAACAAAAATGAAAATACCAGTGCTGGTGAGGATGAAGAGAAGTGGAACCCTTGTGCACTGTTGGTGGGATTGTAAAAGGATATAGCCACTATGGACAACAATATAGAGGTTTCTCAAAAAATTAAAAATTGAGCTACTATATGATCCAGCAATTCTATTTCTGGGTATATATCTAAAATAATGGAAAGCAGAGCTGAAAGGGATATTGATACACTCATGTTCACTGGAGCATTATCACAATAACCAAGAGGGAGATGAAGCCCAAATGTCCATGGCTGGATGGATAAAAAAATATATGGTATGTATGTACAATGGCATATCATTCAGCCTTAAAAAAGGAAATTTTGTCACATGCTACATCATGGATGAATCTTAAGATCATTATGTTAAATGAAATAAGCCAGTCACAAAAAGACAAATACTGTATGACTCCACTCATATGAAGTATCTAAGTTAGTCAAATTCATAGCAGAAGAAAGTAGAATGATTATTACCAAGGACTAGGGGACACGAAATGGGGAGTTGGTGTTCAATGGATATAGAATATTGGTTTTTCTTTTTCTGTGTTTTTTTTTTTCCTTGAGAGGGAGAGAGAGCTCGTGCATGAGCTGGGGGAGGGGCAGAGGGAGAGAGAATCTCAAGCAGACTCCCCACTGAGCATGGAGCCTGACACGGGGCTCGATCTTATGACGCTGAGATCATGACCTGAGTCAAAACCAAGAGTCAGTTGCTTAACTGATTGAGCCACACAGGCGCCCGTAGAGTTTTGGTTTTGCAAGGGGAAAAAATTCTAGATACCTGTTGCATAGCAATGTAAAATACTTAACACTACTGAACCATGCACTTAAAAATTTAAGAAGGTAAATTTTATGTGCTTTTTTAAAAAATGTCTGTATTCTACTTTCTTTCTTGTAATATATTTTATCTTTTTAAATATGCTCCTTACCCAACCTGGGACTCAAACTCACAATACCCCCCACTCTACAGACTTAGCCAGCCAGGCAGACCATGTGCCTTTTTTTTTAAATGACAAAGCAGGTCATGGAATAGATTTGGCCCTAGGACTATAGTTTGCTGATTCTTGCAGAAGAGCAAGCATTTCTGAAACAGAAGGGAAAATGAAAAAGGAGGGCTTTCTGTGTTTCCCAACGACCTTGAAATAAGGCATTGTCTTGTAAAATATCCTAAGTTGTGTTAGGGTTAAAAATGGAGCATTTGGCTAAATGTTCTATATTCATGGAGGAATATTCTGGGGAGAAAGTCCTTTGGATCTGAGGTTGAAGGAGGTAATGACTTGCTGTAAAGAGTGGAATAAATAGGGAGAAAATGATTAAATGTGGGTTTATGTTTGCTAAGCCCCTATAGTATGAAGGGACTATGTGATTTTCAAGCATGGAAACAAATCATAATTTTAAAAAATATATGCAATTGGATTTTCCCTCTTGGGATGAGGTTGGTGATAGATTACCATGTACTCCCAACAGAACTTTCTTCCAATTTTTCCTAATGAAAGTAACTATTTTTAAAAGATGTTGGGTTCCATAAGAAATACGTTGATGTCTGTAATTTTTTTGGGGGGGGGGTGGGGGGGTATGGTTCAATCCTTTGTATGTTTTATTTGCCTAAATTGGATTTTAGAATCTTTGCCAAAGCAGGGAGACCAGGTCTTTTACTTGCTCAAGAACAGAACTGTATAGATATAGTGCCCTGTACATCATAGTTAACACAAACATAGCCCTGGGCCTAGTAATCCGAGGAAGGAGTTGAAAGTATAGGGTAAATAATATTTAAAAGAGGCCTCTAAAAGGAGGTGCTAATTTCTAAATGGGATTAAACTGGACTGTCGGATATGCTGACTCCCATTCTCATGGGACCTCAAATAATGTGCAAGTGGTACATTTCTTCTTTCTACCCTTTCTGCAGTTACTTTTTATTGCCTTGGAGAAGTGTTACTATATATATTCACATATATATATGTGTGTATATATATAAAATAATGAATAGTACTTATTTGCCCAGTGACAAAAATATTCCTATTAATTTGTAACTTCTAACTGCAGATTTTTCCTGGCTGTCAGGTCAAATTTCTCTGGAAATTTAGGGGAGAAAAAGTTGTTACTTTGGTAATTTAAAACCCCAGCTTTCTCTCATTTTCCCCAAATGCCAGCACTTGATACATCCTGGTCCACAGAGAGGACTCTGTTATCCATCAGATTTTTCCTTTATGTAGAAAGGACCCCTTTAGGATCAAAAAGGCACAGTCAAAGTTCTGTGGTTGTGGGAAGCTCAGTATTTGCGCATATTAAAATGGTCAGTATTTTCATAAATGAATACATGTAAATTGTACTGCCATAAATATTATTTTAAGGATCTTATTACCACCACAAATATTCCTTGAGAGTAAATTCCTGGAAATGGAATTTTTTTGGTAAAATCTTTCTATGCATATTGCCAGCTTCCTCAGAATGGTTGTACCGCGATAGATACTCAACATCAGTGTAGGGATGTGGCTCTTTTCCAGAAAATGTTCCCTCTACTTCTATCATAACAACTATGAATCCAGACTAGGTAGTTTTGGAACAATGCTACAGTTCTCTGGTAAAGCCACACATTCATTGCTTTATGACACCTGTGAAGTAGGCACATTGAAACTTCCATGGCAGAAGCAGGGGGACAATTTATGAAATGGTACCTCAGTGGGCTTCAACGTCTTCTTCTGCTTTAACAAACTGGTGCACTGAATCAGAGAGGCGATTTATTAAATGTGCCTTTTCATGAAGGAAGCATCTAGGAGAGGTAGAGAGCATAGCTTTAACAAAAACAATTCGATGAACACTGTTGTCTTCAAAAATACCATGGAACTTATTTCATGACTAATGTAGACACCCAGTCAATATTCTTTGTGCATTGCATTGCCAGGAATTATGCTAAGAGTTTGGAGTAATGGCAAGAATAGAACACTCAACTTTGACTTAGGAGCTCACAGCCTTATGGGGTGAGTCACGTGAAGAGTGGTAGCTGACGACGCTCAGGAACCTGGCCACAGAATCCTTAGCCCATGTGTTAGGTTCTTGCCTGCACATATGACTGGTGGAAATGCGCTCTGTCCTCTTGTGAGCACAAAAAAAAAGGGGGGGGGACATCAGGTGCCTTATTACTGCTTACCTCTCCCCCATGTCCAGCTGTTGGAATGAATGACCACAGTCATTTATCATTTAACATTTTTTCTATTTAAAACTGGTACATATGGACACCTATGTCAATTTAGTCTAAAATGTCAAATATTTCTACAGATTTTTGAAAAAAACAGCACCAAAGAACAGAACAAGTGTGATCACAAAATCCCTCATAAGAGCAAAGAATGAGGAGAATTTTGTCTTTAGCCAAAAGACCCGTTTGCCTCTTGCTACTCACATCTTCTCTTTGAAAATCAGCGCCGTATTTTTTAGGGGCTTTAATCCATGATTGTTGATTTTGGGATGTCAATAAAAGCTAGATTTGAAGCCAAAGGAATAATTTCCCCAATCCCACGGTGATTTAGAATACACGGGCTTGAACAGAACATATTCAGGTAGCTGTGGGTCTTTCAGGGGTTTCTTTTCCTTAGCATCTCTGCCTTGAACACGCCCTGCTGGAATGGCACGCTAATTAGAATGTTTACCACATGGTGCTAAAGTGATAAAACAGAACTTGAAATTACCGTTACGCCTTGATAACGTCTGTGTTAAAATATGTATGCATGTGAGAAAAACCGGAAGGGAATAACCCTAAGGTAAAATTATTTATTATGTTAGAGGCAAGAAATTGACGTGATTTATTTTTCACCTTTAAAACTTCTTTAATATTGCCATCCAGACTGCCTCTACGGTTTTGAAAGTTTTGTGGTAATAATGTCAACCATAAACACCTTATCTGAGAGAGGATCAAAGTTATCACCACACCCTGCCAAGGTTGTGCCCTGATTTGGAAATTCCACTGGTCAGTGACATCATAAAGAAAAATGTGAGCGGCTGACATTGGGTGGCTGGCTTTTACATTTGCAAGTAAGAAAAGAAAGGTATCCACCACGCCCAGTCACAGTCTTTTTCAAAAAGAAAGGCCCTTTCAACACCAGGAAGCTATACTTAATGAAGCGTCAGAGTCTTCAGGGGAGTGTGAGTAATGAGCCCAGATAATCACCACATGCCTGAGGGGACTAGCTTACCTTGCTGTGGTGGCAAAACACCACCCTCCATCTGAACTTCAGGGCTGGTGGGTTTTACCAATACCTCCTGGAATCAACAGTCAGTTGCATACAAAGCACTCATTTCCTCCCCTTTTTCTTTCCTAACAGGTGTCCTCTTCCATTTTAAAAGTTAACGATCCACCCTATTCCCAGTTGTAGAAGAGGATCCGAATTTAGTATAAGTCAGTTATGTTATGCTATTCCCCCATAGCTGTTTATATACCATGGGTAGACATGTGACCTACTGTGACTGAAGGGAAAGATTTACAGATCTTTCTATATAGGGTGACCAGTGACAATATGTCTTGGTTTGTCTGCGACAGTCTTAGTGTATGCTCCTTTTCTTGGTGTGGCACTTAATAGTGCCCCCTTTCATTGTTAAAAGCATGGTGGTTTAGGAAACAAATCATAACTTCATCCTTATTGTAAACCATTCTTGGGGGAAATGTATTTCTTTTTCCTCTCCCATTAAATATAAACAAAAATTCCTGTAGCCTAGTTTATAGTCATCTTGAAATCTTAGGGACACCTGTCTTAGGATGACCCTGACCCTGAGATCTGGGAAGTGAAAGGAAGAATCTAAAGAACTCAATATTTGACGACACCGTTGAGTTGTTGATTTTATAAAGCCTGGATCCTACTCTACCCTGGACTTGTATGAATCAAGAAACAGTATTCTTGCGTATGACGGATTAACCTGTTACTCTGTTACTTGCAGACCAGATGACCCTAGTGATTCATATCCCAGTGAATAAGTTCTGCTCTCTTTCTGTAACAAATCTCCATGTGATACAGGCATGTCAGCCTTTGATACATTTTATTCTCCATTATTAATGCCCTTGTAAGAACTTTGCCAATTCTATTGAAAGCACTATATTTTTCCAAAAGAAGCAACAATTTCCTATCATTAAGGACGAATGGAAAACTCCTAGAGCACTATTTCTCAAACTTCAAGGTGCATAAGAATCATATGAAGATCTTGTTAAAGTGCAGATTCTGCTCAGTAGGTCTGGGTGGGTTCTGAGAGTTTGCATTTCCAACAAGCTCCCAGATGAAGTTAATACTTGCCTGTACCATGGACCACACTAGGTCTAACAAGGTCCTAGAGGACTCACAATTTTAAAATATTAATATCATTTAATAATCTCGATGGATTTTAGCCTCCTGAATTATGAATTATTTGGCCTCCTAATTTCCTTTTGATTCACAAAATCTGTTTAGCTATGTTTCTGGTAGATAATTTTCCAAGGCTATCCAAAATAGACAGATGTGGGATGGCAGGCCTGGAAGATACATTGGAGATATTATTAGATGGAATAAATATTCCTATTCGTTTAGGATATAAAGGAATATTGACTTTTTTTTTTCCAGGAAGAAAAAATTTGAAAGACTCTCATTCTGACTTTTTGCTTGTTGGACAGTATAGAGTTTGGTATAAACTAGTGGGCGGATCGCTGACTTCCATCCAGATTCTGGCTGACAAAGCAACCCTGTCACATCATTTCATCTCGCCGAGGATCTTTTTCTCACCTTTAACTATGTTGAAGTCAGACCATGTCCAGATTCCTTTTCAGAACGAACGCTCTGCAAACACAATAAGCAACTTTCTGCCACTGGTTTCCAAACCATTTGAGACTATGACCTTTGTGGTAAGACCAGCTGTTTTTCCGTGGAATGATCCCTTCAGTTTCAATGCCGGCAGCCAAAACCAGCGTGGATACACCTGATGCATGTGAAGCCAGGAGGTTTCTCACGACAGCAAGACCAGTGATTCCCAAATTTCTGTATGCATCAGAAGTGCCATGAGGCTTCTTAAAACAGACATTTCCTGGGCCCCACCCTCAGGATGTCTGATTCATTAAGTCTGGGGTGGGGCCTGAGAATTTGCATTTCTAAGTCCTCAGGTGATGCTGATGCTTCTGGTCCAGGGACCACTGGGCAAGGCTGTAAACCCCAAAAGTAAACCTCAAGTTCTTCTTATTTGATTGGGTGATCCTACTCTTCACAATTCCTCTATAAATGGAAGATCTCACGCTGTCTCTCTTGGACCCCACATCCATGGGTCAATTGCTGTGTTTGTCCGTGCCTCTCATTTCGTGGATTTTCAAGTGATTTTTAAGGACACAATTTTTAAAAACAGAAAGAAGTATCGAGATGAGCATCAAATTACTTATAATTCTCCCACAAGGGCTGAGAAAATATTATATGTTGATGTATTTTTCTCTCATTTTTTCTTTTTTTGAAATTATGCTGCTTATATCATTTGGATCCCTGGTTCTTTTTCTTTCCTCTTCACACTATAGCACGATCGCTTTCTAATTTATTTGAAATCATGATATTAAATGGCTTCATAGTACTTCGACATAATTATTAGTACGGTTTAACTACATGCCCTCTGATGGAATACTCTGTTTCAGATTTTTCATAATTTTAAATGGCCAAATGACTTACAGCTTTACCCATAACTCTGATTACTTTCTTAAGATGTATTCCTCAAAGTGAAGTTACTGGCCTAAATTATGAACATTTTTAAAGTTCATAATTCCTGCTGATTGGCTTTCCAGATAGGCTCCAGCAACATATCCTTCCCTGCGCAATGCAGGAGAAATCTTTCACTTCTTGCCCACAGTGAGTCTTCTCTTCAAAAATCTTTGCCAGTTTAATAGTGAAATTTTGCATGTCATTATTGTTCTAAATTTACATGTCCTTGGTTATCCCAAAAATGTAAACCTTTTTTGTTGGTTTCTTGGGCATTTCTATTTTTATTACTGTGATTGTCAGTTTCTGTATATCTGCTTTTTTAAAAAAGATTTCATTCCATTTATCTTTTCAGGCTGTATATGCCTTCTGAGGAAAAAATAGAATTAACATTAAACAAAAAGAGAAAAAACACTTTTAATCCAACAATACAAAATTAACCACTCTTAACATGCTGCCAGACATTTTTCTTTGCATATGTGTATACATTTGTCTGCATTCATTCATATATTTTGCTTACAAACATAAGCAACATTTTTAGGAGTTGTTTGCCAAACTACATTACACTGTACATACAGTTTATGTTCTACCTAAATGTTAAAAATATATTATAAACATATTTTACTTTTAAAAAGTTTTTATGTATTTATCACAGAGAGAGAGTGAGCACATGGGGAGGGTAGAGGTAGGGGCAGAGGGAGAGGGAGAGGAGACTCCCCACTGAGCAGGGAGCCCTTCAGGACCCTGGGATCGTGACTTGAGCCAAAGGCAGATGCTTAACCTACTGAGCCACCCAGGTGCCGCAAACATATTTTAATTTTTAAAAATATAACTAAAACATCATTTCAATGTACTGAATGGAATTTAATGTTATATATGTATCCTATATCAAACCCATTCTCTCTTTAAATCATTGTTTGTCATAGGAACATATTATTTATGATCAGGAAAAAGTTCTAGAAATAGAATTTCTATACATACACATGTATGCCTTTTCCTCTTGATTATAAGTAAAATTTTCTAAAATTTAATGTTACAGAAAAGATATGCTACCATATATTACTAATATTAAGTTCTTAAAAACAGATTATAGTTAGCATACTGATGTGTGATTTACTTTTTATCTTTCCACTTGTCATCATATATTGACCAACTTTCCCATCGATGTACTCAGTTATTTCTCCATTTAATAGGGCCTGCCTACTATTCCATCTTAGGGATGAAGTATAGTTTAACATTTCTTTACTGATAGTTGTTGAGACTGTCTGTCATCATATCTTCTCCCTCATGTATCTATGCACATTTGTGAGTATTTCTTGTAGAGAAACAGATAGAGGTGGGAACCATCAGTCATAAACATTTTAAATACTAAAATATATTTCCAAACTGTCCTTCAGAAAGTTTTAAAAGTATATCCCCATTAACAATGTGTTAGAATGCCCACTTCTGTATGACGGATGGACACTTAAAAACTCTGACTATATGTTGTTCAATGACTTGAATCCAACTTAGGATATTTGAACCAGCCTATGTTTCCTTTACCAATACAAAAAGGAAGAAAGGAAAATAAGGGAAGGAAGCAGAAAAGAACATAAAAGGAAGAAAAAGAAAATCTTTGCCATTCTGTTATGTAATAATTATAATCTTAATGTTTCTGCAGTTTTGATTAGTAGTAAAAATGATTCATTTCATTTTATATGTAACTTCTACGCAGAAAAATACTATGCAAGTGATATTGCATATTTTATTCCCGAGTCACTGATCCATTAACGAATACCCTTTGCCCATTTCCTCCTGAACTGTTGGTGTCATTCTTACAGATTTATAGGAGCCTTTTGAAGCCTAGGGTCTTTAAATCACTGGCATTGCTGCTGTGGTAGGCTCTTCACAATTAAATATATATATATATTTTTATCACACATGCATTAGAGTAGATATTTACTCATAAATTATTTCTCAAAGAGCTGATTGAGACAAACTTCGAGGTGAAACTTTTGCTCCACCATTCACATCAGCAATGTGTTGGGATCCACAGAGATGGTCTGAAGCTTCAGGGAAAGAAGGTGGCAAGAGGCAGAAGGCAGTGATCAAAGAGGATGGGGCAAAGTCTTTTAAAAATGGAAGACCTTGAGATGATCCAGTGCAGGGGGCTGGGGGGTGATGTTAGTCAGATTAGGTTATTTTGGTTGCTTCCTCTTACTGATCCATTCTTTCAGCCAATCATACCTTGACGTGCTAAGAACCATGCTAGTGACTTGCACACCATGGAGGTGTAAAGGCATTAGATGACTGGCCCCAGAGTGGTCCTGGTCCAAACAGTGTAAGGACACCTCATTAATAAAATGCTGCTTAGGGTTCAGATCAGCTGTGATAAGGCATAGCTAACAAAAAGGATTCCGCCGTTCAATGCCAACTGGTCCTGTTGTTTTGTTTTCTACGCATTTCAAGGAATGGAAAAATGCATTATGTATTCATGGCTTTCAGAGTTCTTAAGGGCCATAATGGTGTCATGTAATTAAGCATAAGAGCTGTTTTAAAAGAAGACTAAGGGCGCCTGGGTGGCTCAGTTGGTTAAGCGACTGCCTTCGGCTCAGGTCATGATCCTGGAGTCCCGGGATCGAGTCCCGCATCGGGCTCCCTGCTCGACAGGGAGTCTGCTTCTCCCTTTCCCACTCCCCGTTTGTGTTCCCTCTCTCGCTGTGTCTTTCTCTGTCAAATAAATAAATAAAATCTTAAAAAAAAAAAAAAAAGAAGACTAAAATAACATCTGGCTGATAGTCATGGTTGACTCTGGCCTTCCAAGGTTTGGGGATAGTGTGTGATCCCTGTTGTATGAGATAAATTCATGTTGCAAGCATTGACTTCAAAAGGAAGTTGTCCCGTGTTCTTTTGTTCCCATTGCATTAGCGTTTATGAAGAATTGGGTCACAGGTTCATGTGGAAAATAAGAAAAAAAAACCAGTAAATTTGTTAAATGAGATTAAGCCATCTGAATTGTGAGCTCTCTAATATTTTCCCTTTGATGTTTCTGTGTTCGAGGTTTGAAGTCTAGTCTTTATTTGCAGGGGTTCTTTATTTTGGAAAATATATCTATTGTTTGCCATCCTTTGAAATTTCAAAAGGCCAATCACAAATTATAATTCATCAGATTAAATAACATGGGGATATTTGACAAAAATCAGTGGATCTGATGACCTTTGATGAAGCCTGCAGCTATGAGATAATATAGAAAAAAAAAATCTCTGGGAAAAAGCCCAGTGGATGAGTTCAGAAATAGCGCTCAACATTTGAGAGGATATACTTTTTTTTTAAAATGCAGTCAATGATTTAGAGAAGTCTTGTTTGCAAAAACAGATTCATTTCAAGGTGAAATGATAAAGACTTCAGAAATTCATCATCACGCATTTTCTCTGGAACCAACAAACAGAAATAGTCTCTTCTCTTTCATTAAAATTGATTTGATTTTAATTTTGACAGTCACTGGAAGTTAATCTATCATCTTTACTTTTGACAGTGAAGCAAGAAAACAGGTTCTGTGAATAGGATTTTTCTATGATTTGGGCGGTTGTCATTACTAGAAGGATTTCTGCGAATAATAGATGCCGAACTTTGCTTGACTCCTCATTTCCAGCCCTCTTTGCTTCTTTTGTATCGAATTGCTAATAACTAGCTTCATCTTTTGCCACCAAAACAGAATGGCTTTTTTTGTTTGCCCACAGAACTGTATTGCTCAGTGTTGGGCAATGAGTTATCACAAGATGATAATCCACTACTCTGGAAACAGGTCTGTGAATCCACAGGCACTTCCGCAAATAACAGGCCACAGGCTTGTGAGCAGACACTTTTATACCCCTTTTGAAAGCTGTTTATTAAATCTGGGGAGAAACTGGCGATGGAGAGAAAGCTACACCGAATAGGCCTAGTTCCCTGACTGTGGAAACGTTTTCTCCTGCCTCAGAGGGAATGGTCCATGAGAAACTCGTTAACTCACATGCATTTTAGACAGCCCATCCATACATCTATAGTTCATTCCCTAGCTTTCTCTCATATTAAGGAAAGGATTTACAGAGCAACGGTCTAAGATTTATAAAACAGAATTGATTAACGATACTTTGCATTCTAGTTCTATGTCCCCATAAGGAAATCATTTACAAAAACATACTGGAGAATTATTTTTCATGTTTCCTTTGTCACTTGGGATGTCTATGTATATACTTGTATCAGTCAGGGAACCAGAACCACTGTGAGTTATGGGATAAGGGATTCATTTTGGGAATTAGGACTTCCACGGTGTGGTGTGGGGGGAACTGGGGTGGGGGGTTGGTGGTTGGGGTCCAGCAGGGGGTCAGAGACACAGTGAGTCAGAAGCCAAGCACAGTGGATGGTGAAGGGGAAGGTCACCTCTGTGGGTTTGCTGCCACACATTTGGTGGTGGGCCTTGGGCTCCTGTTGGCCAACAGTAGAGTCAGCTTGTAGAGAGTCGCTAGAAGCAGCATGGAGGAGAGTGAAGATAGCCCGGTACCGGCTGGCATCTCTGCGCCTTCCGTCCCCCTTCTAATCATGACGACCGTCGTTCAGAGAGTGGTGGTGCTTCACGTATGCTTCCAGAGCTCATGTGCATTCCTCCCTGGGCTTTACCCCAGAGCCAGAGAGAAGGACTTTCTAGGAAATAAAGTTCCAGCTTATCTAAGCTGATTCATTGCAACCTCATGGGTATTTAACTGAGAAAAGAGAGACATTCTATAGGAAAGTGATATCTCTACCCTATATCATCACCCCCTGCAATAAAAAAGAATGTCTTGAAAAGATTTATCTTAGAAAGAAATATGGTAAGGTTTTAGAATATTTTTAGCAGCTTTGAAAGAATACCTTGACTGAAACCTTATAGCTTTCAACCTTTATACTGTGTTTCCTCATTGACAGATGGCGTTTAAAGTATCAAAAACTAGAAGGGGGTAAATACTTCAAGGTCACATTTTCATGTGGGTGATTCTGAGTAGACTGTATTCCATGCTCCAAGACATCTCTTCTTCTCATGGCCTCCTATATATAGAAACATGATTCTCAAGGGTGTACATGCCTTTTTCATATACTACCATTTTATAGAACCAGCAGTTTCTGAAATATGGGGAAAGAAGACACTTTTACTAAGTTCTAATTCATTAAGAAAAAAAGAAGACACACTGGTTGAATGCGTTTCCCATCAAGATTAAACTAGAAAATAAGTATATTTTTGATGTAATTATGCAAGCAACTAAAAATTTCCCATATTAAGCTAGGTCAATTTTTGCTAACATATCATCATAAATATTGAGCACTATTTCTGAGCACGGTCTACTGAATTTATTCAGTATATATCCCCATTAGAGGAGAGTGGTGGTCCTAGGTACAGTATGGTGATTGACAAACACATTTTTCTGGCTCAGCCATTCCGAGAGCATTTTGTACCCCAGAGACAGATTTATTGTGTACCTAGGCTTTCTGTAATGCTTTATGGCTAGAGCAGCTTTCTCTGGACCCCCTACTAATTATAACAGAAGAAATGCACTCCGTATTTGTCAAAAGCAGTGAGACAGATCTCTCTCATTCAGCTCACTAGTGCCAAGTTGCAGTGATGTCTGACTCACCATGCGCAACCTTGGAGCTTTTGGAGTGAGGTTCATCAGCTGCAGTGGTGATAACCGTCTCCCCTCTTCTCGCCTACTCGAAGGTGCTGATGGCACCTCAGACAGTGAGGGAAGCATCCTGGTGCAGCCCAACCTTCTTGGGAGACTCCTGTATCCCAAGGCAACAGAGCCCTGACTTGGCCCACCGGAGCTGTGCACAGAAGTCTGATGCATAACTCACAGACCCCCCCCAAGGGGGGATTCCTAGAAACACATTAGGAAAAATCCATAAAGCAATCATCTTCCTTAAGGAAAGAGAAGCTCAGAGTCACTGAGATTTGCTGGGAAATTTACTCACGGGTTGGTGAAGATGGAGGTATTCGGTTCCATTTCTAGTCTTCTGCTTCTTGTTTCTGGAGCCATGAGTACATCTCCCCCTCAACATGCGCCATCCCTATCCTGTGCTGCCCTGTTAGAGCAAAGCGCCCTCTTACCTGTGCTTACAAGAGTGTGAAAGCACAGATAGGTTGCCAAGGTGGGCAGCCTCATTTGTGTGAAGGTATCTTTGGTCAAGTTCAAAAGCACTCTCCTTTTAGGCTGTGCATGCTTGAGTTGTTCCTAATATGATGCAAGTTCCCCACCCCCCCCAAGCAGAAGCTGGGCAACTCTTAGTCTCCCTTCTTGATTCTGGCAAGTTACTTCCAGTTGTCTCAGAGGCACTGATAAGCTCCAAAGTCATGGTCATCACTACTCCCAGGAGGCTTTGGGGGGCTTCATGTGGATAAGAATCTCGGCTGCCCACACTGATATTGGAGAATCCCCTTGGATTTCACTGCACCCCCTTCCCTTGCCCCCAAAGTTAGAAACGGCATATCTAAAATGACATATCCCGAAAGTCTCATTTTCTCCATGAAATCTTTCACTATGAAAAATCCTCAATTCCAGTGACTCTAATCACTTAATGAACCCTCTTATCTTTTTTTGCTGTTCCACTTTCTGAATTCCTTATGGAGCGAGCCAACTTAAAGTGCCCGTTGATGGAATGTTCAAATGGGAACAGATGCAGACTCGGTGTTGCACACCAACACAGAAAAGCAGCATCCACACTTCTTAGAATTCAATTCGAAAATTTCAGTTAATTAATTTTAGCCTAAATAACTCCAACAGTGTGGAAACCTCACTGTGCGGTTTATCACAAGAGAGGCATAGGCTACTCCTTAGGAAAATTCCTTAATTTTTTTTTTTCTCTTAAGTGTTTTAATTCTCAGAGTAACCTTTCCTATCTTTACACCAGAATGGAAGTGGAAGAGAGCTGGGACAGATTAGAGCCAAAGTACTTATCCAGAATAGACGCTCTCACATCTTTCTAAGACTATGTGTAATTCTCACTGGAGTTAATTTTTCTTTGTGGTTTTGTACAGAATTAGACAAAAGCCTGGTTTGAAAGTGAAGGTGCCCCAAAAGTCTGGATTTATGACATTGGGATAGTTCTTCTAAAACTTGTTTTAAAGGAAAGATTATTTTAATGTTATTTAATGTTATTGAAAGGGATTTAATAGTAGGAGTTCTGGTGTTGAGTCATTAGATATTCCCAAATATATGTATTGAGTGGTGGTATTTCTGTATAATAGATCTGTATAAAGCAGGGAACTGTGTGTGTGTGTGTGTGTGTGTGTGTGTGTGAGAGGGAGAGAGAGAGAGGGAGAGGGAGAGAGAGAGAGAGAGAGAGAGAGAGGATGGGTGAAGGCTGGGTAAGAGTGGCCAAGGGAAAACACATTTGTTAAAAGGTTAGAGCAGGTCTCTATAGTCGCACAAATATCACTTCACTGTTCTTCCTTCTTCTGGATGCCATGCCTCAGGGTGTAGCCGGGCTTTTACCTGGCATATTTCTCGGTGTGACCTGAATTTCAGTCAGAATGTCTGGATGTCATGTTCCTGTGCCTGTGACATTCTCTTTCGCCCTTATTCTGATTTTCCCTCTCTCTCTCTCTCTTTCTTTCACTGTGTCTCTCTCTCATGTGTGTGTCTCTGTCTGTCACACATACACACACACACACACACACACTGCCTCAACTGTGCCCATATAATCACTCTGCCCTTGGCCGAAACCACGCAAGCAGGAGAAGCTAAAAGGATGCTTTCCTGAGGAGAATTATAAATTTATAATCATTGCGGATGTGGTTTCTATGGATTCTTCCTATTTTCTATCTTGGTGAGGGAAAAGGGGAGGATGCTAGACACATTTGAGAAAATTCAAGACAGCGTTTATAAAATTACAATCCATAAAAAGAAAACAAGGCGCTGGTGGGTTTACTATGAAAACTGTGATCACAGGTCAATCCCCATGGGGAAGCTGGAAATCAACCTGAGACCTGGATGGGGGGTGGGAGGCACCACAGAGCAGATGCTTGAAAAGAGAGAAGTCCAGAGTAAGAAGGCGTCAAAGGATAATGTATCGATCTTTCAGGGGGAGACTCACATCCTATCAATTACAAATAAGCGTGCTAAAGAAAAAGTATCAAGGATGGTAGTCTATACCTATTATTCCCCAGATAACCTCTTTGTGGAGGCAGAGGCTCTCAAAATATCAAATGACTTCATTTCCATAAAAGTTACTATACTTCATTTTTAAATATTTACATCATATGATAAGGCTCAATTTTTTCCATGAACAAATAAATGTCTTCAAAAGTGTTCTGAAGTGATTTCCAAAATCTGTGATAGGTGTTTCATTTCAAATAAAAACGGGGGGTTTCTGGAAAGTAAAAAAAAAAAAAAAAAGTGCTAGTGATATAAGAGCACACAGTCACACGCACATTCTTTTTTTTTTTATTCTTATGTTAATCCCCATACATTACATCATTAGTTTTAGATGTAGTGTTCCATGATTCATTGTTTGTGCATAACACCCAGTGCTCTATGCAGAATGTGCCCTCCTCAATACCCATCACCAGGCTAACCCATCCTCCCACCCTCCTCCCCTCTAGAACCCTCAGTTTGTTTTTCAGAGTCCATCGTCTCTCATGGTTTGTCTCCCCCTCCGATTTCCCCCCCTTCATTCTTCCCCTCCCACTACCTTCTTCTTCTTCTTTTTTTTTTCTTAACATATATTGCATTATTTGTTTCATAGGTACAGATCTGAGATTCAACAGTCTTGCACAATTCACAGTGCTTACCAGAGCACATACCCTCCCCAGTGTCTATCACCCAGTCACCCCATCCCTCCCACCCCACCCCCCACTCCAACAACACTCAGTTTGTTTCCTGAGATTAAGAATTCCTCATATCAGTGAGATCATATGATACATGTCTTTCTGTGTTTGACTTATTTCACTCAACATAATACCCTCCAGTTCCATCCACGTCATTGCAAATGGCAAGATCTCATTCCTTTTGATGGCTGCATAATATTCCATTGTATATATAAACCACATCTTCTTTATCCATTCATCTGTCGATGGACATCTTGGCTCTTTCCACAGTTTGGCTATTGTGGGCATTGCTGCTATAAACATCGGGGTGCACGTACCCCTTCGGATCCCTACTTTTGTATCTTTGGGGTAAATACCCAGTAGTGCAATTGCTGTATCATATGGTAGCTCTATTTTCAACTTTTTGAGGAACCTCCATACAGTTTTCCAGAGTGGCTGCACCAGCTTGCATTCCCATCAACAGTGTAGGAGGCTTCCCCTTTCTCCGCATCCCCGCCAACATCTGTCGTTTCCTGACTGGTTCATTTTAGCCATTCTGACTGGTGTGAGGTGGTATCTCATTGAGGTTTTGATTTGGGTTTCCCTGATGCCGAGCGATATTGAGCACTTTTTCATGTGTCTGTTGGCCATTTGGATGTCTTCTTTGGAAAAATGTCTGTTCATGTCTTCTGCCCATTTCTTGATTGGATTCTTTGTTCTTTGGGTGTTGAGTTGGATGAGTTCTTTATATATTTTGGATACCAGCCCTTTATCTGATATGTCATTTGCAAATATCTTCTCCCATTCTGTCGGTTGTCTTTTGGTTTTGTTGACTGTTTCCTTTGCTTTGCAAAAGCTTTTTATCTTGATGAAGTCCCAATAGTTCATTTTTGCCCTTGCTTCCCTTGCCTTTGGTGATGTTTCTAGGAAGAAGTTGCTTCGGCTGAGGTCAAAGAGGTTGCTGCCTGTGTTCTCCTTTAGGATTTTGATGGACTCCTGTCTCACATGGAGGTCTTTCAACCATTTGGAGTCTATTTTTGTGTGTGGTGTAAGGAAATGGTCCAGTTTCATTCTTCTGCATGTGGCTATCCAATTTTCCCAACACCATTTGTTGAAGAGACTGTCTTTGTTCCATTGGACATTCTTTCCTGCTTTGTCGAAGATTAGTTGACCATAGAGTTGAGGGTCCATTTCTGGGCTCTCTATTCTGTTCCATTGATCTATGTGTCTGTTTTTGTGCCAGTACCATGCTGTCTTGATGATGACAGCTTTGTAATAGAGCTGGAAGTCCGGAATTGTGATGCCGCCGGCTTTGCTTTTCTTTTTCAACATTCCTCTGGCTATGCGGGGTCTTTTCTGGTTCCATACAAATTTTAGGATTATTTGTTCCATTTCTTTGAAAAAAGTGGATGGTATTTTGATGGGGATTGCATTGAATGTGTAGATTGCTCTAGGTAGCATTGACATCTTCACAATATTTGTTCTTCCAATCCATGAGCATGGCACGTTTTTCCATTTCTTTGTGTCTTCCTCAATTTCTTTCATGAGTATTTTATAGTTTTCTGAGTACAGATCCTTTGTCTCTTTGGTTAGATTGATTCCTAGGTATCTTATGGTTTGGGGTGCAATTGTAAATGGGATCGACTCCTTAATTTCTCTTTGTTCTGTCTTGTTGTTTGTGTATAGGAATGCCACTGACTTCTGTGCATTGATTTTATATCCTGCCACTTTACTGAATTCCTGTATGAGTTCTAGCACTTTTGGGGTGGAGTCTTTTGGGTTTTCCACGTAAAGTATCATATCATCTGCAAAGAGCACACACACATTCTAATTACCAAATTATCCTCTTCGTTGCCACTGAATAGAGACGGGAACTTATTTTTACCATAGATATTGGTTTCAAATAGAAAAAAAATGAGACAGTATTGCTCAATATGGGATTTTAAAAGCCCATAATTCATGAATACCCAGAAAAGGAACTTTGACCTCTGTGGAGAAGGATTTGTAGTTGGTGACGTGGTGATCGGTAATATTCCATGTGCTATATTGTTTAAGTGTAGTGATTATACAGGTAAACAGGGGTCCCCAGCAATGCAGTAATCTCAGCGGCATTCCATATTCTATACTCTCTTTCCATCCCTACCCTCTCCCCTGGTATTCATGTCTCCAGGTAAAACGCACCACAGTCCCTCCTGGGACTGAACATTGACCAGTAGTGACAGAGGACCAAGGGGAGCCTGGGATTTAGGACTGGACAAGTGCGAGGTCAGGAGAAATGGCGAGTAAAGGACGAAGCCGATAAGCAGCAGTGACAACAGGTGACAGTGACAAGCACTCAGCTGTGCTTGTATGGGGAACAGAAGGGGTCTGGTATGATTCTTTGAACGACCTCCCTGCTTTAATCTCCCTAATGGAATTTCCACATGCCTACTCCCTGCATTCCACATGCAGCTTTCTCCCTGCATTCATGCTGTTGGACTATCCTTGTTTGGATTCCCTTTTCCTCCCATTTCCCTACTGCCGGGTGATAATTTTCATTACCTGCTCCTATCTGCCCCTAACTCCCCTCAGAGACCCTGGGTTGACCCCAAGGATTCCATTCCCCACCCGAGAACCTCTCATCCTGTACTCAAAGCATCCCTCTTGTGCATATTTGTCTCATTTTCCTGTGCTAGGCTGGCTGAGAAGTCTGTACTTACAAAAATATTATGATCAGGGTAAGAGGTGAATCAGCTCTCAAGAAGACAATTAGATGAGTATCAAGGAGACAGAAAGGGGCCAAGTCAAGGCAATTAGACAGAGAACACCCTGCACAAGTCAGGAGTTAGGTAATCTACACATTCTGAGGTTAGGAACATGATAGGAGAATATAACCATTCTTCAGCAAACATTTATTAAACATTTACAATGTTCCAGGCACCTTGATTATCAAGTCTGATCAGTTAATGGTTGTTTATATGCTTTTTGCAAGGGCAGGAATTAATTCAGGGCATTAACAACCCAAAGCCCAATAATGTGGACAGGTAGTATAAGCATTCCTGTATGAAGAAGAAATGTTAATTAAACTAAGGAAATAGTCTGGAAGTAGCCTTAGGATTGCAATGGCTCACTTCTGACCTACAAAGCAAGGTTGGCTACATTGAGCACAGCGTGTATGGACCCAGGGCTCTGTACTTTTAAGAGGTTCATTCCAAGTGATTCTGATGTGCAGCCAAATTTTGAATTACTGATTCAGCAAACCATATTGATTCATACAACAGACATTTGTTAAACATTTGTTACAAGTTTACGTGCAAGGATAAATTAAAAAGAATCCTAGTCCCAATGCAGTTTATAGTCTAATAATACACAAATGTATTTAAAGTAAGCTGAAATTTAAACGACATAAAATAGATATAGATAGAATTGAGAAAAAAGAAGAATTTACTGATGAAGTTTCTGGAAAAGTGTTGGGTGGCAAAAAGAGCATTTGAGCTGGAGTTTGAAAAATGGCTCACAGTCAAATTATTTTTAATACAAAGACAATCCATGTGTACTTTTGAAAGATTATCTAATACACACATTCACACACAGATACACACAAAATAGTTCCCTGATCTACAGATAACCCAACTCTTAATATAAATATGAATGTGGATATAAACATAGGTATAATTATAAACAGATACATACATAATTGGATATGTTTAGTTCTATAAAAGCAGAACCAACTTGTATAGAAAAAAAAAATTTTGTTCTAGCAAACATACCATGGATATCATTCATGATCTATAGCATCATTTTTTGTTGCCTGAATACTATCGTGTATATAGATGTGTTATGATTTATTCAACTACTCCCATAATGTTGAGAATTTGGGGTTGTCTTTTCTTTTTCTTTTTTTCCTGGTCTAAACATGCTGAAAAGAAAATCCTTAAAATGAACTCATTTCTTTGATGATGAATGTCTAGAAGTGGAATTTTTAAGTCAACGCATATGCATATTTTTAACAGATCTGTAGAACGCTGAGATGTATTCCAGGGGTGGAGTAATGTAAATGATAGCCAAGACATAGGAAAGTCTGGGCCACTGGGCATAGAGGGTAATGTATTATGTTTTGCCTGAAGAATAGGGTAGAAGGGGATGTCTTGGTCAATTCAGGCTGCTATAACAAGAATACCATAACCTGGGTGGCTGACAAACAACAGACATTTATTTCTCACAGTTCTGGAGGCTGGGAGGTCCAAGATCGAGGCATCCACCAGCAGATTCAGTAGCTGGTGAGAGGCGCGTCCTGGGTTCTGAGCTGGCAGTTCCAGGAGTCTTCCCCTGGTGGAAAGGACCAGGGAGATCTCTGGGGTCTCTTTCATGGGGCAGTAATGCCATTCATGTGGGCTCCACCATCATGACCTAATCACTCCCAAAGACCCCACCTCCAAATAACATCCCATTGAGGTTTAGGATTTCAACACATACATTTTGAGGGGGTGGGGGTGGGGGGATGCAAACATTTAGACCAAAGCAGGGGAGTAATAAAAGGTAAAGCAATATGGCTGACACATTAGGCTAGGACCAGAATTTGCAGAGTCTTCAATGGTTGGTCAAAGAACGTAGGCGTGTCAGCATTTGGTGTTCAGTGGCTTTTAATCTGAGACTATGGATAGTCTCTGCAAGTGTCCTTTCCTCAGAATGGCTCAGATTTGGGATAATTCCAGAGTTTTTGACACATTGCATCAATGCTTGATATTGCTGAAAAGTCTCATAAGCGCTTTGGGTAAACAACAAAACTACCCAGTTTTCAGAAACCATCAATGCTTGACTAAAAGGCCTCAAGTAGTGGCTGCTCTCAGCATGAGGGTGAGGAGGTCCATGTCCAGGAAGTCAGCAGAGGCGGCCTTCCCCATCCAGCCCAGCCTACATAGCAGCTGACAGTGATTTAATTCAAGGGAACAAAGGAACTCCGCATTATATTTTTCTTTCTCAGCAGAGTCTGCTTCTCTCTCTCCCTCTGCCCCTCCCCCTGCTTGTGCTCTCTCTCTCTCTCTCTCAAATAAATAAATAAAATCTTAAAAAAAAAACATAACAGGAAGGGATGGAATATCCATGGGGACAGTCAGTGCTGGCCGTTTTCATTTGGGAAGAAGTTTCATTATCCTTCTTTCCATTTCCTCTCCCACTGGGAAGCCATTATTATCCTGGCATTCCTCCTGACATTTTTATGATGTTGTTTATTTTAATACATGGTTCGTTATTTGTGTTGGAACAGCCCTCCAAAACAATTTCTCCAAACGCCGTCTTAGCTTAGCCCACGAGATGGCTCATCATGCCCTGTCTCATTACTTCTTACCGCTCGGCTACACTTTTACCTTGGGTGAGGGTATCAAGCTCTGGGAGAGCTCTCGAGGACCCTGACGTTGATGTGCCTCTTCTTGGGACGGTTAGGCAAATTCAATACCAATTGATTATCTCTACACAGAGATTTGTATTGTGCCCCTCACTCTCCATAAGGGGAAAATAGGGTGTTTCCCTCTCAAAAAAAAAGACTGTTAAATTCATTTAAGTAATAACTACCAGCAGCAGAAGCAAGCCACCAAAAGGCATTTCTTTCTCTCTGAGTGCTTTTCCTTTGCGCCAGCAGACGGGTTTCTGTGCAGCTAAGAGTCACATGTTTGATTGACTTGCTCCCAAGCTGATGTTCACGCCGCTGTATTCATCTTGCTTCGATGACTGTGACATGCCACCCGGATGCGGCAAGGCTGACAGGGAGTGTGAGGGAGACCAGACAGATGACAAGGTCTCCGAGCTTCAGAGCCAATGCAGGATGATCTGTCACCTGATGATAGGCCACAGCCTGTCATTTATCTCCTTACAGCTTTAATGTGGGTAAAATGAGCAGGACGGGGGGAGGGGGGACAAGTGACAAGAGGCAAAGAGAAAGTGAGTGGTTACAGGAAAGAAACATCTGACAGACCCTTTTTGGCATCAAAATATCAACAAGAGCCATTTCATACATCTCAATGGGCATGCCAGCCCAAGAGCCAATTATGAGCAGCATTCCGGGCAAGAAATCAGATTTGCAAAGCAGGAACTTTGGCCATTTAGTCCGCGGGAGTGGGGGGGAGACCAGCCACACTGCCTCTTGATTATATTAAGTGCTTTGAATTTCTCACACATTTAATTTCTGCAATATTCAGTGATCGTTTTAGCGAGCACATTTTCCTCTTGTTTTTTTTTTTTTTAAATCTGTACACATTTTGCAAAATAACTTTTATGTGCTATGGAAATCAACATCCAAGTGTCCTTTTTGCTTTAAAAGTGCTGCTAGAAATCTGATTTTGGAGACAAAACCTTTGAAAGCCACTGACCTGATTGTTTTTTGGAAATGTCATCCTGGTTACAAGAAAGAAACGCTTCAAAATAGGGGGAAAACAAAAATAGATATTTTAGCTACTAAGTCAATTCTGCAGGAACAAAACGGTGATGATTCATATTCGAAGAAAATATTGTGCACCAAAACATTGGTCTTCTCCTGTATCTAAATGAATAAAATATTCCCAAGTGAAACAAATTTAATCAACAGGGGTGCCTGGGTAGCTCAGACGGTTAAGCGTCTGCCTTCGGCTCAGGTCATGATCTCCAGGTCCTGGGATCGAGTCCCACATCGGGCTCCCAGCTCAGCGGGGAGTCTGCTTCTCCCTCTCCCTCTGCCTCTCCCGCTGCTCATGCTCTCCTTCTCAGTATCTGTCCCAAATGAATAAATAAAATCTTTTAAAAAAATTTAATGAGCAAAGAGTTTCATGAACAAAACATGCATAAATGTGTATACTTATACAAATGCATAAGTATTTTATACATGGGCAGATCCAAACCACTGTAACCTAGAGTTTGGACATTCCTTTCTTATTTTATAACACCAGCTCTTATGTTGTCACATGGCCCTGGGGGGGCAGGTAGGGAAGGAGGCCCCAGAATCTTCCCACACACTGATGACCTTGGACCGAGGGTGTGAAGTGCGCAGGGAGAGTGTGACCGGAAATGCACCTTCACGTGCCCGAAGACCATAAAGCAGTCACAGATCATCCCTAACAATGGAGTTGATGAGGCCCAGGTGTGGGGTCCAGCATGATGTCAATAAAATCCATCATGCAAAAATATCAAGGAACTGACATATATTTCCTAGGAAACATTGCCTCTGGGAAATTGTAATTGTAGCCCAGGGTAGTCAGCATCCAACACCCTGAGACTGAGTGTTCTCGATGAGGCTCTGGCTCTTTGTGTGTTTTTTTCAAATGTCTAGATTTGTTGTGCATTCTCTGTACACTAAAGAAATTATCCCCATTTTCGGCTCTCAGGTTTGCAGCACCCAGGCAACCACTCAGCAGGCAGCGTGGGATTCGAAATGTCTCACCTTCACCCCGTGAAGGCAAAAATCTCTAAGAAAGTCAGGCACGTAAGTGTGATTTTCCAGAGTGTGGAATCCTTCATTTTTATAGTGTGGGTCTGCTTTGGGCGAAGGAATAGTTCCAGCTGATGCTGAGAAGTTTGTTGGAGAAGATTAGACACCGTTTACCCTGTGGATTCCTTAGCGTCTTCCCTAAATGTCTCCCCTACTCTTAGACATTAATGTGCTTTGCCGCTTCAGGCTCCAGGCTGCCATCAGAAAGGAGGAGGCTTTGGGCGCCTGGGTGGCTCAGTTGGTTAAGCGACTGCCTTCGGCTCAGGTCATGATCCTGGAGTCCCGGGATCGAGTCCCGCATCGGGCTCCCTGCTCAGCGGGGAGCCTGCTTCTCCCTCTGCCCTCTTCCCTCTCGTGCTCTCTGTCTCTCATTCTCTCTGTCTCAAATAAATAAATAAAATCTTTAAAAAAAAAAAAGAAAGGAGGAGGCTTTGCAACAGCTCCATATAGGGGCCCCTAACTGAACTTAGAAATACAAGGTGCACTTGATCTGTCACTTCTCCTGTTGCTAGCTAGGAGAAACGTCTTAAGGATAAGCCCTGCTCACAGGTGTTATGGGGAAGCAGTATTCACTTACAAGGGTATGACTCGGTCTAGCGTCCCATATTATATTTGAAATAAGTTTGTGTTTAGAGCTTTTAATGAAAATAGACTGACACCGGGAGGAACTGGCTCTGACACTGGGAGGAAGGGAGATATTACCGCGAACCCTGATGATCCAAGGGTCCTCTGAAATACAAGACTCTCAACCAGCAACTTTCTGCATAGTGTCCTCAATTCCTGGTGTGTATAATTTGGCATATTGCAAATGAGCCAAGTAGTGAAGTAGATAGAGTCACTCGAACTCCGAGCTGTTTGATATTTTCAGTGCAATTTTGGAGTGCATTCTGTATTGGCCAAGATGCCTCATTTTTTTTCTCTGAAGAATTTCAGGAGGAGGGAAGAGAATTTTGTCCCCTTCTGTGTATTTGACAGCATGGCTCTAATGCTTAAAAGGGCCAAATTACCTGTCCTTATTTTCTTGCCTTGGCAGCAGAACGTGATGAATCCTATAACCTTGCTCACGACTTAGCTGGATACTGTTTGCATTGGATTTATGTGGACACAGGTGGTGCCCTAAGGGTCCAGGCCTTTATGGGGAACACCTGTGTCCATTTCTTTTGCCTGCATTATTGCCGGGTATGACATATGTGAGGTGGGGCCCTAAGTTATATTTGCAAGATCAGCAAGGTGAAGAGTGTTAAACATTAGGATTTTATTACAGCTAAGCTTTATTGTTCTTCTCAACAGCCCCTCATGGTTCCTTAGCCTTTTTATATCTCTGGTTAATGTTGTTAATAATGGTGACATGGGAGGAATCAGAGCCAGAGGGAAGAAGGGCAGAGGGTGCCCCAGAGCTGACCCTACCTAAGAAATTTCCATTCTAATTCCCCTATATACTAGTAAATGTTTTCTAATTTACCAAATATTTCAGTCCCTATGATTACACACTACAGTATAACTTATAATCATTTTAATAAGATAAGAGTTATGTAAAAAAATTATTTACTGTTTGTTCTTCCATCAAACACTGAAGAACCTTTGCATGGAGCCCCCTGTAAACTCCTTGAACCAGGGTCCTGATTTTATGTAATATAATATGTAAATGGGTTGTGGTGGTTTGTTTTTTTTTTAATTCACATCCTCTCTCCTTTTATAAACTGAAACAGCTCTTTCCCATTTCCTGTCTTTCACATTCGTTTTGCAGCGAAGGTGAAAAGTAAAAGTAATTGTCATCCATTGGGACCTGTTCCGCTGAGACCATAAGCCATATCCAAGCCTTCATTGTCTAATTTTTGCTGCTACCATTTTTATTCTTGCCCCAGAGGGAATGCCAGTTCCTCCCAGTGTCAGTCTATTTTCATTAAAAGCTCTAAACACAAACTTATTTCAAATATAATATGGGACGCTAGACCGAGTCATATCCTTGTAAGTGAATACTGCTTCCCCATAACACCTGTGAGCAGGGCTTATCCTTAAGACATTTCTCCTAGCTAGCAGCCGAGCACTGATCAGTGAGCAGAGGTTGGATATCCAAACTGTTACCACCTGTCCGTGCCATCCCCTGAAACTCCCCCATGCAGGGGAGCATCTCAACGTGGGAATGCGGGAAAGCTGGTCTCCCTGGGACATAAGAACATAGCCCAAGGAAGGCACATTACCTTCCGTACTGGTTTCCCAGGGCTGCTGTAACAAATAAGCACAGATGAGGTGGCTTGAAACAAATTCATTCTCTCACCGTTATGGAGGTTAGAAGTCCAAAATCAAGGTGTCACGGGGCTATGCTCCCTCAGAAACCTCTAGGGAAGAATCCTTCCTTGCGTCTTCCAGGTTCTGGTGGCTCCTGGCATCGCTGGCTTGTGTCCACACCACTCCCCCCCTGTCTCCACCCTCACATGGGCCTCTCCCCCGCGTGTCCCTGTGTCTTCTCCTCTTCTTAGAAAGACACTAGTCATTGGTTCGATGGCCCACGCAACATTCACGATGATTTCATCTCAAGATCTTTAATCTGCAAGGGTCCTATTTCCAAATAAGGTCACATTCTGCAGTCCTGAGTGGACATGATTCAACCCACTACACTGTCCCTCACGTGCACTGTTTCTCAGAATGATATAAATGGCAAGAGATTCTCAAATGGCAGGTGCAAATCTTTTCCCTGATTTTCTCCCTGAGCAAGGTGGTGGGAGAAGTGTCCATTATTTAGTTTCGTATTGATTCATCTATCAGCTTAGTTATTTCTCCATTTAATAAAGGCGAATGCAGAGTTTTGAAACACTTTCCACACTGCTTAGAATTTAAAATGATAATTCTCTGATAAATGCTCGGAACTATTTTCCTATTTATTTTTCTCACTGGATCCTCTCGGCGGCCGCATGAGGGAGGTAGAGTAGATCTGAGTCCTGGCCTCAGCAAGTGGGATGCCAAGGCCCAGAAGGCCTGGCTTTTGCCCATTTTCCCTCCATTAGCAACTGATGGAGCCAGGCTGGGCCTTCTCTATCTAGATGAGATTTTCTCCCATTGCCTCAAGAAACAGCCTGATTTTCACTTTTTCTTGTCATAGTCCTCAGGGAACCCCCTTCCTTCGTTTCCATTTCCATAGACAGATGGCTTTGCCATCAGCCTGAACTGTGTAGGCGTCCAGATTTTGCCAGCTTTGTCATGTTGGATGTGCTCTGTAACCTTTCTGGGTCTCCGCTCTCTCATCTAAATGGAGGGAATAATAATGATCTTGTAGAGAGATAATGAGGAAAATTAATTTAATACATTAAAAGCATCTAGCAAAGTGCCTCCAAAATAGTTTTATATTTTCTTATAGCCTGGAAGGAAGAGCAAATGGTATGAGGGATCCATGTGCATTGGGTCCGCAGAACCAGCTGGATGATCTTGAGCAAGTATCAGGCATTAGTTCTAAGTTTCATCATGTATGAAATGATGGGAGTCTCCAAGTACGTTCAGTTCCATGATTTATGGCAGAAGACTGGGAGAAAATTGCAAACTAAGGAGTCTCCAGTTTTCCTAGTTAACAGAACAATTCACACTTCATGTGAGGAACATTTATGAAATTTCTGAAGACAGCACGAGGGGCAGAGAATCTCTATAAGAGGCCTAGAGAATTCTTGGTGTTGCTTCCATGTGTCAGATAAAGAAGTGACAAATGAAGCGTGTCTTGTACAAATGACCCTTGACCAACTTGGGGGTTAGAGGCACCGACCTCCCCCGCCCTTGTATAGTCAAAGATCCACTTGTAATTTTTGATTCCTCAAAAACTTAACTATGAATAGCCTACCGTTGACCAGAAGCCTTACCAAGAACATAGACAGTCAATGACTACATATTTTATATGTTATATGTATTACATACAGGATCCTGACAATAAAGCAAGCTAGAAATAAGGAAATGTTATTGAGAAATTCATAAGGAAGAGAAAATACATTTACAGTGCTGTACTGTAAAAAATCCAAATATAAATGGACCTGCCCAGTTCATTCAAGGGCCAACTCTATATTTAAGATTGAATAGGGGCTATCCTTTTTTAAAAATTTACCTTTACTTTCCATTCTTTCGAAAGATAATTGCACAAGATTGCCACTTTGAAGGCAACATGGGAATTAAAAATTTCAGTGTTGGGGCGCCTGGACGGCTCAGTCGTTAAGCATCTGCCTTCGGCTCAGGTCATGGTCCCAGGGTCCTGGGATCGAGCCCCGCATCGGGCTCCCTGCTCTGCAGGAAGCCTGCTTCTCCTTCTCCCACTCCCCCTGCTTGTGTTCCCTCTCTCGCTGTCTCTCTTTCTCTGTCAAATAAATAAATAAAATCTTTAAAATAAAAACTTCAGTGTTTCCAAAGGAATTTAGAGTCACAGGATCATGTCAGGGTCAGTGCAAATAAAAGTAACTTTTTAGATTTTCATTTACTAAAACGGTACGTCTTGAAGTATTTTCTTCCGCTACAGTTCCACACAGGCAGAACACAGTTTGAAACTTTTTAACTAGCAGTTTCCACAACTTCAGAGCCCATTCTCTCTTGCCCGCATGTTGCTCCTTCTTCCTTAAATCCCTCAAGGAAACAAAGGATCCAAAGGCAGATAGAGACAATAGGTCCTCCTTGTTCAGATGAACAGCTTACATTCTTTTGTCCGAAAATGTAGACATTTGTGAGAAAAACAAAATCTATGTGGGGTATCCCTGTCCGCCACTACGATCTTTCATGTAGATGGTGGATGAGGATCTTCTAGGCCTTTTGCAAAAAAAAAAAAAAAAAAAAAAAAACCTGAACACCTAAAGCAACATTTTCAAGGAGTGGTTCCAAGTCTCAGTCCCACTGCAATCCCTTTGTAGTCTCATCTGAGTTTCTTAATGGTTCTGGGCCAGTTTCTAGGTTTCTTTCTCGTTTGGACACACTTTGTCTTATGTTTGCCATCTTTTCCTTTAAAAATTCAAACCAGAGCGATCTCGACCCTTTCCTGGAATTCGTTCTATCAAAAATTAGAGCAAAGTATATCATCCTTTTATTAGGAAAGCACTCTTGCTTTTTATCCGACCCAGAATAGACAGGAAGTAAAGCACGAGCATGCTTTCATAGCTTGCTTCAGCATAAGAATTCTTACTTTCTTGATAATTCCGTCCAGTTAAACCAGCATCTGCTGATGATGTTCCATGTCACTGCTCTGTGCTAGTGTGAGAACAAGGAATGGATACAGTCTCTACTTTCAACCAGGTTACTGTCAATGGGCAGTGTTTTGGACAAAGCATCTACTGAGAGGTAAGAGGCTTCTGTTCCAACTCAGAGTTTTATCCCAGATTGATAAAAGACGGGAAGATAAAACCCCATTATCTTTGTTTTCCTTGTTCACAAAATAAGTCAATGTGATTAGGCTAGGAAATGATTTCTGCTTGATTATCCTGTATAGGCTGAGTGATAAAGTCTCGTGTTGGTGTCCTCACAGTCTAGTTTGATCTTTCTGGGGTGGTGACATTCAGTGTCCCTTAGGGGAAATAAAGGAGGAAGGCAGGCAGAAACGAGGTCAAAGAATGAGAATGAAAATCTGAGAACCATGCTCAACTTTTCTGTATTTTTCTAGTCCAGGGAGGAGGAAGAATGAACCAAGTCAGCACGTACCCCCAGTGTCTCAAAGGAGCCTCTTTGAAGCTCTGCCTTGGAAAGTTCAATCAAGAAAACCTCTTCTCGGCCTCCCCATCTTCACGGTGATTAGATTCAGTGACTATGCTGGGTGTAATGTTGCTTTCCAGGCTTCGGTCTAGAAACAGATGCCCTTTTGCAAACTCCTCCGCCGTTAATTTATATGTTCACAAAGTGGAAATGGCATCTTAGAGGCAGGGAAGCTCCTTCTCTTTGATACCCGCTCTCAGGCCATGTGTAGAGAAGCAACCATACAAAGATGGCTCCTCAGGGGCTGTATTCCCACAAGACCTATGTAACTTCACAGTTGTTCACGGGGTGTTTCAAAAGCTTTGCTTTACTTTTAGGCTTTTATTACTTCAGAAGTATAAATGTACTGCCTTAGAGTAATCTTTTGAAATATTCATTATTTATGTCCCTTTTATAAATATTCAACTTTGTGAATCATTGAATCATATTTAACTTTTTTAATCACTGCGTACCATCTTCCGCAAAAGAGACCGGAAAAAAATTAAAATTAAAAAAAAATCTAAAAATTCACAAAACTGCCTAAGTGTAAAACAAAGGTTACCCATAACTATGACGAATAGTGTACTTTGTAAGTTTGTAGCACTTTTGCTTCTGAAGTTATTAAAGCTTAAAACTGCACCAAGACTTCTGGGATAGCCTGTGATAAGTGGTGGATTATTTTGGAATTCAAATAGTCTCACCAGTTTTTTAAAAATGGGAATAAAATTTTTTTAAAAAAGAAAACATACCATTTCAACACAATGACTACAACTTTCGAGTTAAAAACTGAATAAAATTGATATCAAAAGACTTCTAGGGGCGTCTGGATGGTTCAGTCTGTTGGGCATCTGCCTTTGGCTCAGGTCATGGTCCCAAGGGTCCTGGGATTGAGCCCCATGTCGGGCTCCTTGCTCAGTAGGGAGTCTGCTTCTCCCTCTGCCTCTGCTTCTGTGTTCATTCTCTTTCTCTCTCTCTCAAATAAATAAATAAAATCTTTTAAAAAAAAAACAACCTTTTATGTCCGCTCATAAAAATCAGTCAACTCATTCACACAGACTGTGTAATTGAGAAATCTATACAACCAGCAATTCGTGGTTTTTTTTATTATTTTTTTTTATTCTTATGTTAATCCCCATACATTACATCATTAGTTTTAGATGAAGTGTTCCATGATTCATTGTTTGTGCATAACACCCAGTGCTCCATGCAGAACGTGCCCTCCTCAATACCCATCACCAGGCTAACCCATCCTCCCACCCACCTCCCTCTAGAACCCTCAGTTTGTTTCTCAGAGTCCATAGTCTCTCATGGTTCGTCTACCCCTCCGATTTGCCCCCCTTCATTCTTCCCCTCCCGCTACCTTCTTCTTCTTTTTTTTTTTCTTAACATATATTGCATTATTTGTTTCAGAGGTACAGATCTGAGATTCAACAGTCTTGCACAATTCACAGCGCTTACCAGAGCACATACCCTCCCCAGTGTCTATCACCCAGCCACCCCATCCCTCCCACCCCCCACCATTCCAACAACCCTCAGTTTATTTCCTGAGATTAAGAATTCCTCATATCAGTGAGGTCATATGATACATGTCTTTCTCTGTTTGACTTATTTCGCTCAGCATAATACCCTCCAGTTCCATCCATGTCATTGCAAATGGCAAGATCTCATTCCTTTTGATGGCTGCATAATATTCCATTGTATATATATACCACCTCTTCTTTATCCATTCATCTGTCGATGGACATCTGGGCTCTTTCCACAGTTTGGCTATTGTGGACATTAACCAGCAATTCGTTTTGAAACTCAGAGCGAAGCCACAGAACTTTGCCAGTTCTGGAGGTCAGCGGGAGCTGCTCTTGGAGATGGGGGGTGAAGGATGTGGGGGTATGATGTGGGGGGGGATCAGCAGTGCTGTGTTGCTTTGTAAAAAGCACCCCTAAGCAGCTACACTCCAGAGTTGTCTTGATGTAGCTTCTACTCAGAATACAATGTAGACTTGGTCACTGCTAAGTTTTCATTTTGGACAAAACAGATGTCAATATTAGGTAATACGAGCAAGTCTTCCATTTCCCTCTAGAAATGAAGGAGTTACATTCTCCTGTCCTGTCTTACTTTTGGTTTATGAGGGCAGTGAACGGCTCGGGAGGGAGGCATCTGGTTAAGGGGCGGCACTGCGTATCTATAGAATAGACTAAAGTGTGTTCCTCCTCTTGGAGAACAAAAATTTTCCCTGAAGTTAAGTCTGTGTGGCTGGATGTGCATGGTGGGCTCATGAAGTGGGGCACCATGCCTGGCCCTGTCCATCAGAAGCCCTGCTCTCTGAGCAAGCCTGGCGGTATGGTGGGCCAGTCGCTCTTCAGCCAGTCCTTGTGTCCTACCTTTACCCTACATGGGAATTATTATTCATTTCCCCCTGTGCTCCTCACCCACTTAGTGGTAATTCACAGGCCCACTGCATACACCCTGCTGCCTTGTCCCGTTCTGAATCTTGGTTCAGTTAGGTGTTAGGCATGTCTTTGCCAACACAACCCCAATTAAGCCGTGCGATGATTTTGTAACATGCAGTGCCCTTGGCTCTTTGGTAGATTTAATTTGGGGTTGTGCACTATAATCGAGTCGGCTGTCAGAGTGTACCGGCCTCGACTCAGCTGATGGAAACAGATCGAAACCTTGAGACACCACTTATAGAACTAATTATACTGCCCTTTGAGTGGCACTTCACCTCTCATGGTTTACAGTGGAACGGTCGTCCCTTTTGATGATCAAGGGATAGAGGGCTTAGTATGACTTGTGAAAGTATTTACTTGAGGTGACAGCAACTCTGATTTTGGCTCCATGGAAGGGTGTCCTTTCTAAAAATTCAAGTCATTCAACTTTGGAATGAGCTGCCTGATCGGTGGTGAGCACCCCGTCACTGGGAGGGTTCAAGCAGAGACGACATGGTCATGTGCCAGAAACTCTCTAGAGTCTCTTCCCAATCTAAGTTTCTCTGTCCATACCAAGTCTCAGACTTGTAAAATTGTAATGATTCCCATTATGGAGGCTCCCTATTCACTTCCTCCTTTTCTCATTTTAGTCAAACTCTCTCGCTTTCCACAATTTACTTGGGCATTTGCCCAAGCAACAGCATTCTTGATGTTGTTTTGCCCTTTTCCTCTGATAGCAATAGTGACTGAGAAATGGGGGGGGTGGCTAGAAGTAGGGGAAGCGGTGAGGTGCTAGGGCTCAGTCCTCAGCCACACGGCCCCAATTGGGCAGGGCGGGCAGTTTCACACGAGCAAGGTCCATAAATCCGAAACCAAATGCGAAGCATAACCAGTACCTACCTTACAGGGCTGCTGAAAACGCTAACTACGAAAATAACTACAAAGGATTTAGTGCAAGGCATGGCACTTCTAGGGAAGACAATTTTGAATATTCAGTATTTGTTAGCTGTGGTGATTTTGATTACTTACCTGGGTTGTCTGTTCTCAGTCAGCAAATCTGTCACTTGCCTGCCACAGATGGATGATGTATTTGATTTTGAGAATTTTGTTAATTATTAACATTTTTTAAAAGATGAATAGGTATAATCATCATTGAGATTTATGTCCTTTTATCTATCTGTACTTTCATTTCTATAATTCTATTAATGAAGTTATTTTTAGGAATGGCTTTAAATAGGGGCGTCTGGGTGGCTCAGTTGGTTAAACATCTGCTTTCAGCTCAGGTCATGATCCTGGGGTCCTAGGACTGAAGTCCTGGGATCAAGCCACATACTGCCCGCCCCCCCACCCCCAATCAGGCTCCCTGCTCAGCAGGGAACCTGCTTCTCTTTCTCCGTCTGCCCCTCCCCCTGCTTATGCTCTCTCTCTCTCTCTCAAATAACTAAACAAAATCTTAAAAAAAAAAAAAAAGAATGGCTTTAAATAAAGTTTAAATTTACCACTTTTTAAGAGGAGCATCAGCTTAAAGTTCTTTAAATAGCTCGTAATTTCGGTGCGCCTCCCCTAAATTCCAATTCTGATTTTAAAAGCCTGTGTTACCTCCAGTCTCCCACTACTCCCATTGTCATCCGGAAGCTTGTTCTATTTATCTGTCCGAGAATGTTTGGACTTCAACATTTTTCAGATTTTTGTTTTGTTTACAGAGCGCTGATTCACACAAAAGTGGTAGCTCCCGTCTAACATATGAATTATGCTTGCGTGTGCAGCTTTCCTTTCCCATTGAGACAGAAACGATCCCAGGGAGGGAAAAGCAAAGATAAGCTGAGAATAGAGTTGCGATCTCAGTTTGTGCAGGTGCTGTTTTGTTAACATCCTGGTGCATGCGCATTGTATTTTTTGCACACACAGTAATAGTCAATTTATTATTTTTTTAGAACATGCATTACAATGTTCAGCTCATTACAAGTCATGACAAAGCCCTACTGGAACCAAAAAGAGGACTTATGCTCTTTATATACTCAGAAGCTGTTCCCGTTGTAACTCAAAGAATTTTAGCTCAGGAAAGATCAGCTGGTAATTTGCTTTGTGGGTTGTTTACAGACCAACTACTCTTGCCTTACATTTCTTCCGTGCTGTTCTGAGACAGTCTCACGCTTTGAGGGTAGTCTCTTCAAATGTGTTTTAAAATGATAAAAATCACACCAGGCCCCAACTGGATCTTCATGTCACACAACTACCCCCTTGTCCTTTCTCCCTCTTTTCCTCCATTCAGAGCTAAAACAAACCACTTCATAAGAACCTCATAAATTTTTCCCTCTGTGCACTTTAGTTAAAAGACCCTCCTGTGCTGTGCATTCCGCTCCATGGGGACACCATGTCACAATCCACTCGTTGGAAGATCAGAGTGGAGCATTCTCAGCTCACAGATTGCCTGATGTGTCCCTATAATGCACCTAGCGAGCCTTCTGAGTGCACTCACTTTCAAAAGGCTAAGGGAAAAGGGGCATTTTATCACAATACATAATACATTCAAATTTTGATACAGTTTGTAGAACCAAAAATAATTATACCTTTCACAGATAAATGGCTTGGGAGCTGTCTCGAGGGCCACTGCCATGTTAGAAACTGTTAAGCTTTTTTTGGCATGGAATAATTCATTCTCTTTTCTTCCAATCAGAAAACTTCTAACTTGATTTATAAATGGTGAATGTGAGTTCTTGATCTTTTAAAATACAAGATATGGAGTGGGCTTGTGTGTGGTGTCGTATCTTCCAGCAGAGCAGGGAAGGTAGTGTTTGCATTGTGAGAAATCTGAAAATGTGTTAAATATTGTATATGCACTTCTATTCTGGGCTGCTCTGTCTTCTCCCTTTTTGGGAGCCTGGTATTGTCCTCAGCTAAGCTGTCTCCTACCTGTTGACTTTGAGCAACAGCTTAGTTTCCTCGCAGGATCATTCGTCAATAACGATTCACATCCTTATCCTTTACCAAATAATCTTTGCTGAGAATCCACTGAACGGTGTAGTAGGTATCAAAGGTGGGAGAAACTGCAAGAAATCACCTGAGTTTAGCGATTGGCCCCACTTCGTGTAGAGTAGGAATCTGACATTCATCCAAGAGTACACATTCACAGAAGGGCTACATTTTCTTTAGTTTTTAACACCAACAATTTATACAAAACACCATTGCTTCATGGGACCATAAGACAGAAAAAGAAACATTGCTGATTTAAATTATGAATTCCCTTTGCCAGGAAGACACGTCCGGATTTCAGAGAGATTGTAAGTGTCAGACTACCCCTTTAATACAAACATGTCTCTCATTCACAGAATATATAATTTGCCCTCTTGTTTTTCATAAACACTTGTTTATTGAGGAGAATAGGTACATATCCTCTCCTAGGGGGAAACTGGGATAGCTGTTTAGATTAGAGAGAGAGGCAGCCACCGGAAGAGGAAATGGAAGGTGGGAGTGCACCAAGGTTGAAGTCATTCTTTGGCTGGAGGTTGTCTTAGAATTAGAGACCTATTACTCAGGCCCATGCAAGGCGCAAGTTTCCAATACCCTCGTCTGGTTACAGACCTTACCTTCTCTGCAGTTTGTGATTTTTTTTTTCAGGGCACCGTCTAAATGATAGCAATTGTGCAAAGCTCCTGAGCATTGGAGGTTGACTTCAGGGTTGTCCCCCACCCCTACCGTGTTCCCCACCCCTAGAAGGCATCCCCTTAAACACCTGGGAGGGGAGTATACCTGGAAGCTGCCTCTTCTGCCCCCTCAGGGCTTGACTTGATTGTCTCTAGCAAACCAGAGCCCACCTCTGGGGCTCAGCTTCTTCTCAGGGAAGAGCTGGGATCATTGGCCTAAGAACGACAGATCGTTGTTAGAAATAAACAGGATGAGAACCTCAGGACCAATGCTATGGCTCTTGTTTTGAAGTATATCCCAACGTATGGCAAAGTCTATCAATGTGAAATAAAAAACATTGTCATCTCTTGCCCTTGATCCTTCCTCTGCAGACCACGTGTTGTCTGTAGGTCCAGCCTTTGGGGAGATCTGGTATTTGTCTTTCAGGTTCTATTTGACGCTAACTTGCTTTAAAATTTTCTCTCCTTATATAGATGATGACTTTCTCCAGAAAGGAAATGTGACGCTCCAGTCTCCGATGAAAAAGAACCTTGTGATATGTGTCAACACAAGCCTCAGAAATCACCAGCATTCAGTTAACACCTTGCTTTTGTTACTCAATGTTTTTCATTCTATTCAAAATACCACAAAATTAAGATAATAGATTCACAAAATGGATTCAGAGATATTAATGACTTCTTAGCTTGTTTCCAGACTTATTACAATTCATTACTTTCTCCTGATGTGGTTAATGTTGTCATACTTTGGAGCTGGTATGCTGTGCCATTATCAATTTTTATAAAGCTCTGCTTACATGATTATATCACTTTGATTTTTAAAATGTCTTCATTTAGTTCCTGGAAGTTAGTGAGCTGACATTAAAAAAAAAAAAAAAAAGCCATTCTCTAATGGGAGTGAATTTTCATAAGCCATTTCCATCAAATCCCATCCTCAGATGCTGCATTTGGCCCCATGTCAGGCACTAGATTTCTTTGTTGGCGTTGTCTTTCTTACTCTGAGTGTTTACAGGTAATCCCTGTGCCCGTTAACGGTCTAATAAATTATATTAAGTGTATTCCAGATTGTAATATATTATGCATGTGGATTGCTTTCATAAGTGGTTTCCAACTGAAATTCAAGTAAAAAGAAGCAAGTGTTTTAAAGCGAAATCTCTCAATCACAAGGCAAAAAGAAGAAGTGGACGGGGTTCCTGTTACACTCGGAGGCGATCGCTGCATAATTTCTACCGAAAGATCCCCTTTGGCAGAGCAATTTAATCTATCGGGAGGGACTTCCACAGTATTGTGGGCTCCCTCCTCCCTCCGCGAGTTGGTGGTTGCGTGGGTTGGCCAGTTCGCTGGCTGCTTGTCTCTTTGCCTCTCAGGTCGGTTCCCAGGCATCTGCATTCTTTTATAAGCAGGGTGGAAGTCTGCGAACTTTATTTAACAGACTCCCTTACCAAGCAGCTTCCTTCTGTTCTTCTAGCAGGAGGCCCTAGCAGGAGATTGGAAGGTGGGAATAAGAGAGAGGACATTTTCTTTCCTTTTTTCTTTTTCTTTCTTTTTGTTTTTTGCTTCAGGCAGCTCTCCTGGCAACAGCAGCCTGAGAATGAGCTTCCTCGCCTGGTCTTGCAGAGTAGTGGCGGCGAGAGATTATCCAGCAGGTTCCATAGCAGAGACCATGGGCTCCTGAATAGTATTGTTTCTTTTAGTCCTCTTGCCGATGGGGTGGAAGTGTTGTCTTGCAGATACTAATCAAATGCTCCTGTGTTACTCCTTTAGCCTTTCCAAGATTTAGTAACCAATTTCCTGTCCTCTTAGCTCCATTTGAGATTCTTAAAGTTGTTTCTGGTTTTCTGACTGAGCCCAGACCAGGGCATTTTGTAAAACCATACAGAATCTTAGAAGACAGAGGGGAAATACTCAAATGGGGACTCATGGGACCTCAGTTGCTCATACAGGTTTCAGTGAGCAAGAATTATTAAACTTCCATGGGTGAAACATTGTTCTAAGTTCTAACGAAGAACAGAGAGTGTAAAGATTGTATATTCAAGCCACAGAGGCTGATAATTTATAATGCAAGAATTCTGTTCGGACTCTAATCATTCATCTTTACTCCGTCCATACCAATTTGATGGTAAAATAAACACTGCAGGCACGGTCAATGTCTCTCCCCGATTCGTCTAGCACTCTGAGTTACTGCCAGATACTCCCCATTTCCCACCACCTTATCCCATTAAATGCATTAAAACTCATGGAAAACAGGACTGCAGTGATGACATGAAGCCCCTTCCTACCTCTCCTATTATACCGTAGCTGCAAATTCTGGAAAGCTATCTTTTCTGTTCATCTCTACTTTGTTAGAACCCCAAAGAGATAAAGCATCCATCACTCCCATCTGTTGCAGGAATGTTAGTAGCATATCTATTTCAAGTATGACTTTTTATTGCCACTGCTCCCTCAGGTTGAAGGTGGTGGTTATATGAGTCATAGGCACAGAGTGTACTCAAAACACTCTCCCCTTAGATGGCTCTCTGCTTAAATGTCTCAACGTGTTCTCCCTCAAGATGCCTTCTTACCAAAGAGCCTTCTTAGGTCTTCGCCTCCCACTCCCACATCCCCACCAAACCAAATGTGTCAATATCATATAGAGAGTTCAACCTAGGCCCAAGCTGGAGCCCTACTAGCTACGTACAATATTCTTGATTCATCCAAGAGTTCAAGTTTCCATGACATTCTGTGCCTCTATTGGACGCCATTGTTTGAGGTTTGGACCAATTGATTTCTCTGTGCCTGAACTTCCTTCCCATGTTTAAAGAGAACAAAGACAGGAACGAAGAGACATATCTAAAGAATAGTGCCAGTCCACTCCCCATAGCAGTTGATTTCAAAGTGCTTTCTGTAAATACTTGCTATAGAAATGCTTAATTAATGATAATAAAATTCCTTTTGCGGTTTTGCTTCCATAACATGGAGTCTCAAAGCGCCGTGCTCCCATTTTCTGGTCTGTTTCTTCGAAGTCACCTAATATCCTAGTTGCATGGGATTCAAGCCCCTTTAGTGTTAATTTAGGGAAACAATTACTTCGACTAACCTTGCAAGCTCCTAGTTCTTTTAATTTGCAAACCAAGGTTAAAGAGATTCTTATTGAAAGTCACCTCAAGTAATGTTTAAGAGTAAAACACCCTAAAGCTTTCTTTTTTTAAGGTTACATAGTACTAAGTAAAGTTTAACTATGGAAAGATTAATATTAAGTAATGAACACGTACTGTCCATGGGTTACTATTCTCTCCTGTGCCTATTATTCAGGAATCATCCTTTGCTGTTAACTGAAGTGTGCCTGTGTGTGTGTGTGTGTGTGTGTGAGCATGTGTGCACGCATGCACGCCCAAGCACATGCACGCACACACACAAATGAGTTGTGGGTTAATGTCCCATTTTTTATGCCATTCACTTTTGTGCATGCCAGTAGGGACTTTTGAGGGATCACATCGCAGGGATCTGAGAAAGTGGAAAAGAAGCTCATTTTTCAACCATTTTATTGTTTGCTCTTGAGCCTGCAAATGCAGCCTAAATAGTAGCACAGGGCTCTAGGGCAAGGCTCACTGCAATTCCTTTCTCTTCTATTATAAGTCCATATCAGAGTTCATCATTTCCTCCAAGGAGGCGATGCTGTGATAAAGATAATTAAATTGAAATTTAATATAGTGGGGCATTGCACTATAGCTTTATATCAGTTGAGGGTTCTGAGAGAAACCAGCACTGTGAGGGTGGAGCGTATGGTATGTAATTAACAATTATGTTTGTCAGGTTTATGAAACAGAAACTTAATAACACGGAGACTGTGAAACAGTGAACAAAGCTGAAATTCTAAATTAAGGTGACTGGGCTATCATTTACCCCTACAGCAATGGGTGTCTTTCTCTTTGGAAATAGAACATTGGATCGTGTTGATTTATTCTCATTTGTAACTCCTCTCACTCCCAGCCTTGGGTTTTTTTGTTTTTTGTTTTTTTCTCCAAAAAGCTGTGATTCCTAATCTTGGCTGCATATCACTTGGGGGAGTTTTTAAAAATCCTAATGCCCAGGTTCAGGACAAATCAAAGCAAAACCTCTGGGGGTTGGACCCAGGCACCGGTATTTTGAAAAGTTCTCCAGGGGATCCCAGTGTGTTTGAAGACCACATTAGTCAATGTTTAGTATGACTGATTTCTCTAGAGGAAGGTGTTAGGTTAAAAGAAAAAAAGGGAAGAAAAGAACAGGGATGAATAATTGCATAATAATTAAGTATTCACAGACTATCTTCACCTTGACAAAAACTTGCAGTTTGTCCACCAACAGGAGGCATTATTAAGACCGAATGGCCCTTGCTAATGTTTAGACACCTGTGCTTCCTGGGAAAGCAGCTCAGAGAAATCTCGGCCCCTCCCTATCATTCACTCCTGGCCTCTCAGAAGCCATGAATGTTTTAAGGTTTCTGAGTGAGGCCACAGAATCCCCCAAATTACTGTGGGCAAAAACTGGCTCTGCCCTTACCTGTCAAGTCCCTAGTAAGCTCCGTGGCAGAATGAGAAGAAAAGATAGAGTGATAATCCCTTAACTGGGAAACTGAAACAAGGATGCTTGGCAAATCCCAATTGTAATCATGCCTTAGGGCATAGAGGCAACACCCAAGGATCCCCGGGGAAAGTGAGTGCTTCTAACATCAAATTAGGCAGTTCTTGCCCTGAGGTGTAGAGTGAGAAGCCGATCACACACACACACACACACGTATGTATACACATATGTAACACACACGTAACACACGAGTACAGAATCCCCCTGGATAAATAGTTTTTCTTCATTGTTCTATCTCTGTTTAAGAGGTTGCCATCTAGAGTGGATTAGGAGTGAGTTTATTATTCATTTATGTACCTAATTTCTCTGTGGTAAAATACGTATTTTGAAGCTACTCTTCATGATTCTGATAGGCTTTTATTGAGAACGTCTGAACTTGACAACAGTAAACCATCTAAATATGCTTTCAAAGACTAATTACCGAGTAATTAAATTTTGCCTGTTTTCTGGGACTGGAGAAATATCCTGTACTTAAGAGGATGGGAGAAATTGTTGTGGGGAGTCAGCCTGCATCCTGGGATTTGCATGCTGAAAACTTTTTCTTCTTTTTTTCCTGTTTCAATTTTGACACAAACTACTGGAGTTAAAGACTAACTAGATAAACCTTGTCTTGCTCCAGCATAATCATACTTGGAGAAAACAATGTATTTACTTCTCCCCATAGTCAGCATGATTATAAATGTTTCTTTTTTACCTTTGGCCATATATAAGGGAACTGCAGAACTTTGGTAACAATTATATTCACTCAGATCAGTTTTTCCGACTGTGTATTTTTCTACAGAGATTATTGAGATTTTTCTGTTGTTAATTCAAAGGAATGAGAAAAAGTAATTATGCATGTGACTGAGAACAAAAGACTTAAGCCTATTAAAATATTAAAGCCTTGAAATTGAAATTGGGTTAATCACATTTATCAATCCAACTCATTTTTAATTTGCTTTCTCTTTTGTTAAATACTACTGCTTATGTTTCCTGGACTATGGGTGTATCTAAGTAACCAAATAACTAATAACTTGCGGTTTTGGCTCTTTCAGCTCTTCTTGGTGGCCCCTGGGATAACTCCTCAGATGTGACAAGTAGCTGTCTAGAGATTTCAGCTTCATCAGGCTGGATTTGATGTCCCTGAATTGTCCTAGTCTCATAGATGCTACCTAAAATCTCACACTGTCAAACTGACCCTAACTTTCCTACCATCAGAATATTTGTGAAGCTTCTAAGGAATGGAGACTGTTTTTAACAAGTAGCTTACATATATTAATGATTATTTTAATAACACTAAAAAACACATTTCTGAAATCGGAATTATAAATGATCTAATTTTTACTCAATGCAAAACCTTTATTTTTTAATGTTTAATTCTAAACTTACCGTGCTGACCAAGGTCAAAGTGAAACTTCCATGAACAATCTCTGGGTAAAGTGAAATTTAGAGATGTCATTTATAGGGCGCCTGGGTGGCTCAGTCATTAAGCGTCTGCCTTCGGTTCAGGTCATGATCCCAGGGTCCTGGGATCGAGTCCTACATCGGGTTCCCTGCTCCGCGGGAAGCCTGCTTCTCCCTCTCCCTCTCCCCTTGCTTGTGTTCCTGCTCTCACTCTCTTTCTCTCTCTCTGTCAAATAAATGAATAAAATCTTTTTTAAAAAAAAGAGAGAGAGATGTCATTTATAGATGGTCCCTGACTTAGGATGGTTCAACTTATGATTTTTTGACTTTATGATGGTGTGAAAGTGATATACATTCAGTAGAAACTGTGCTTTGGATTTTGAACGTTGATCTTTTCTGGGGCTAGAGATACACAGTATGATCCTCTCCCTTGATGAGGGACAGCAACAGCCAGAGCCCCCAGTCAGCCAGCCCATCAGGAGGGTCAACAATGATACCCACACAACCATTCTGTTTCTCACTTTCAGTACAATAGCCCATAAATTACAAAAGATATTCAACACTTCACATAGGCTTTGTGTTAAATGATTTTGCCCAACTGTAGGCTCATGTGAGTGTACTGAGCCTGTTAAGGTAAACTAGGATAAGCTATGATATTTGGTAGATTAGGTTGATAAGTGCATCAACTTACTATATTTTCAACTTAAAATGGGTTGTCAGGATGTAACCCCATCGTAAGTCAAGGAAGATCTGTGCTTAAGAGATACATTTTTCTGAGTTCTTCATAATACAGTGATAAGCTTGCAGTTTTTGTAATGTTAGTAAATCAAAACAAAATCCCTTTATATACAGAAAAGCATTTTCCAACCATTAGCAATGTGTAAAAATGAACAAACCAACCTAATTCGGGGCTCTCGCTTGTGTATGTGATGTTGATCAAGCTGGGGTTTTTTTGTTTTCACAATGGCCCTAGGCTCAGGATAAGCAGGTGGAAAAGCCCAGGAGTAAGCAACCATAGCTTCCTTGCTTGAAAGTATGATCAGTAGGCATAGTTGGCAATGTAATGGCTGGTAAAGAGTTGATTCCCTCCTGCATGGAAAGAGCTCTTAGCTCCAGGGCTACAGAAAGCCCTTGCTTTACCATTAATGTTGATTGTTTGGTTGGTAGCACATCTCATTTATAGAAACTTTCAGTTGACTTGTAGACCCTCAGAATCCCAGTATGTCTGGGGATGGAAAGAGGTATTCCAAGACTGGTGATTGGTTCTTTCTCTTGGGAGGTTGGAACATTGAGGGTCATAAGTGGAGCCTTGGCCAGGGCTGGGTGAGCAGATGCCACCTCTTCCTTATTTCCTTGGGCGCTCTAGGATAGCTGCTTTAAGGCCCACTCAAAAACCCTCAGTAAAAAAAGACCATGAGCAACATGGCACCCTTGCCCACAGTGAGAACTGAGCACAGCCACGGAGATGTTTCAGCACCCAGACATATATATGCATCTGTGCCACCCACAGCCTGTGGTTACTCACTGCTGACCAGGGGACCATGGTCTCCTAGAGTTAATGTAGCAAGTGTCCAAAGCATATTGCCAAAATATGTCCTGCTGGTAGGAAATGTGAAATCGAGGGGCTGAGAAGAGGGGAGCTACTGGTAGGTGCACTCCTAAAGAGGCCCTGAATCCTTTTCGAAAATGTATATTGTAGGGACGCCTGGGTGGCTCAATCATTCAACGTCTGCCTTCGGCTCAGGTCATGATCCCAGGGTCCTGGGATCGAGCCCCGCATTGGGCTCCCTGCTCCGCGGGAAGCCTGCTTCTCCCTCTCCCACTCCCCCTGCTTGTGTTCCCTCTCTCGCTGTGTCTCTCCCTGTCAAATAAATAAATAAAATCTTAAAAAAAAAAAAAAAGAAAATGTATATTTCATACTCATGTCCATTTGCTGGATATGCCTTTTGTTGACATATAAGCTCCCACAGAGTGACTACTCTAGCAAATGTAGGCATGATTTGCAAATTGGAGCTTCATTTTTACTAAAATAATTGATACGGAAAAAGTTCACTTGGATTTGAAATCCAAAGACATTATCTCAAGAAATTTCAACATAATTGATCATTTAAGAAAAGCGGATCCTATAAAAGGATCCTTAGGATGTAAGGGCTATCTGGCTGTGACATCTTTCTCCCCATTGATCCCACTGATTGCCAGGGTTGATTCGGCTGATCCCTGGCTGGCTAGAGGGGTGTCCCCTTCCTCCCTCATCACTCTGTGTGTACCCTCAGGAAGCTACACACTTGGTCAAAGAGGACGACCTTCCCAGACAGAGGAGGACCCTCCTCTGCTCAAGGGTGTATGAGTAGCTGTGCTCCCCTGCTAGAACCTCCAGACAAGCTCTCAAGGTCCATTTGTAGGAGAACGTAGGGTAGTCAAGCTTCCAATGCATCCAAATGAGGTGCTGCATGTGACAGTCTGCCTTTCCTTAAAGCATAAAAATAAAAAATAAATAATAAATAAAAGGATCCTTAGATCCTTGAAAAAAGTCAACTGCTGTAATTGACTGAAAGGTTTTAAAGACGTTTTAGGGGTGCCTGGGTGGCATGGTCGGTTAAAACGTCAGACTCTTGGTTTTGGCTCAGGTCATGATCTCAGGGTCATGATCTCAGGGTCGTGATCTCAGGGTCGTGGTCTCGGGGTCGTGATATAAGGTCATGATCTCGGGGTCGTGATCTCCAGTCATGATCTCAGGGTCATGATCTCGAGTAGGGAGATCGGCAGTGTCAGGATCCATGCTCAGCGGTGGGGAGTCTGCTTAGGACTTTCTCTCCTTCTCCCTCTGTCCCTCCCCCTATGTGCTCTCTTTCTCTCTAAAAAATAAATAAAATCTTTTAAAAAATACATTATTTACTCATATAAATATATATCATAGATCACAAATTACAAAAATTTGAAGAAACCGTCCTCACAAAGCTTTGGCTAGGAAGTATGCATAGCCCTTTCAGGCTTACAACCTGGTATGAAAAAATGACATATTCACAGAAGCAAGCTCAATTTTCTCCTTAAATATTTTGATATAACTGTATTGGAAGTTTGATTTAGAAAGGATATCTTTCCTAATACTTTCCATTTTATTTCTCTTACCACAATTTTACAATATAAGTTAAATAAAAGAATATTGGTGACCAATCCCCAAATAGATATTCTCAAACTCTTTCTTATTTACCATGGTGCATTTAAAAAATATTCTGATTTTCTGTGTGCTTCATGAAAAAAAAAAAAAAAAAAGGTTGGGAAGAACTTGTTCACCAAACTTTGAACACCTGTTTCTAGGCTTACGGGATGTATTGAAATTCTATCATCCACCTATCTATCATCCACCTATCTATCTATCTATCTATCTATCTATCTATCTATCTATCTATCTATATCTATCTATCTATATTTATCATCTGTCTAGCTAGATGACAGGAGTAAAATATCTCTCCTCTGCAGACTGTTTCTTTTTCTTCTCCTGCCTTATCCACTCACCTAGTGCATGAATATACATTTTCTCTTCAAAGGGTAGCGCAGAGTAGAATATTCATTATGAGACAAGATATATTAATGCCATTCTGATGAAAGAATGCCCCCCAAGCCCCTATGTGTGCATATACAAACCCCCAGAGCTGATATTCTGCAACTATAGATTGTAGGCAAGTATAAAACTCCTAGCAACATAGAGACAAATCCAGCATTTCATGTTTTTAAGTTAATTCCATGATGCCATAAAACCAACCAGAACTAAAAGAAAATGGGGAGAATAAAAGATGATAGACCTCCTGTATCCAAAATCCCAAAAATGAAAACTATCCCCAAAAGGACATGTGTGTACATGTATGTGGTTAATCCCTCATTCCCTTCCTTCCGTGTCTTCCCTAATTCCTTGCTCAAGTACATTTTTCTGAGGTCATCTACCACTTGGGCAATTAACTCCTATTATTGTAGATCTGAGAGACTTGAATACCCGCTAGTTCTCGTGGCACTCAGCTATGATTTGGGGGTTGTAAAAATTGTATGCCTAACAATTAACACAGCCTTTTTATTATTTTGAACTCTTCACGTCCCTGCCTTCGTTCTCCATAGAAGACGAAATGACAAGGTTTTGAAAAAGCATTTTCTTATTTTCTACAATATGTATTTTTTAAAATCACACTGACAGTTTTATTCCACAGCACACCAGCGATTGCTCAACTTTCATGAACATCTCCATCCCAACAAAATCACTCAGGGAAGAGAGGTTTAAGGAGACAGATTTCAGCTTCATGTTTCAGAGGGGTGGCTGTAAATCACGGCATGGGAGGAGGAAAACAAATATAAAAATGATGAAATGTACCTTGATAGGAGTGTGTTTTTAATCACTAGTTTTATAGGCAGGCGCAATTCTCAAAATTTTGTAGGTTGGGCCTTGTTAGGTGAAATTCACCTGCCTGCCTTTGGATAGAATCAAGGGCTCCTCTCCATTCTGCTCATGACCATGCCTATTTCACTTGGTGGGAGGCAGAATCCCAAGTCTAGACTGTTTCAGGGCTCGCCTAACCTTTCCAAGATGGGGCTTCTCCCAATCTTTCTGCCTGGTGAAGGATTTGCTTATAAATAGATGTTAGCCTTGAAGCAATGGGACTGCTTCCTGAATTGCTTCGAGCTCGCTACAATTTACCAGCCTCTGAAGTGGCATTAAAGCAGTGTTCATTTTTTAATGAGTATTAAATTTACTTTTAGCCAAACCCTCTAGCTGACAATGAAGTGTTCGCTGGGCTTGCTATTGGCTCTCTCTTTGCTAATTGCTCTGCTGCCTATGATTACACACTCTCTCTCTCTTTGGATGCTGAAGCTTAATGTTTGAGTCTTGTACTTAATTTCAAGTGGGAACAGCAGTACTTCTCTCCAGATTTCAAGTCTCTGTAGGGTCTCTCCTCAATTATGAACCAAAGCCACAGAGTGAGGTGGAAAGAACAGGAGTTGTGGCAGAAGATCTAGGTTGGAGTCCTGACCCTACCGGTCTATCGGGGACTGGTTAACTACCACCTGTGCACCAGATCCAACTCCCCACCCCATTTCAGCCCGAACCGCACGCAAAGAATGGGTTTTACATTTTTTTAATGGCTGGGGAAAAATCGAAAGAATGGTATTTCATGACAAAAATTATATGAAATTCAAATTTCAGTGTCCATAAATAATATTTCCTAGAAGATAACCACACTCATTCATTTATGCAGGGTCTATAGCTGCTTTCCTGCAATAGCAGCAGAGGTGGGCTCTCCGGTTTTTTACAGAAGCACTTTGCTGATCCCTGATTCTAACAGTTGATTGATCACGGGCCGGCTAATCTAGTCTCAGGGCCTCGGTGGCTTCATCCGTAGACAGGGATCAATAACCGTGGTGACTTCACCGAGCTATTGAGAAGAACAAATGAGGTCGTTCATCTCTCAGCATCTAGAAATCTCACTGTTTAAAAAAAATCAAAACAGAATTACTGGCTGTGAGTTGTTGCAAGAAGTAGAAACAGAATTATTGATTATTAGTTGTTTTATTCTGATCATTGTACTTGTCCTTCTACCAATTTGACTCAATTTATTTTTAAATAGATGGTGTACGGTCTAAGTAGTACATTTGTTTATATTAGATACGATTTAGAACTAGGCATTGAAAAGAATTTAAACACATACTTACTGAATGCCTATAATAAGCCCAGTGCTCATCTTTGAAGACAGATTATATAAAAATGAAGCTGCTTCACTCTCTCAAAATGCCTTTGGGAAAAAGTTCTCAAAAGCATATCGACATGTATAATTTTTGCCACTTGATCCTATTTATGATGCGTCTATCTGTTCCTTTTCCTTGTGCTTAGATCACCAAAAGAAGACAACGTAAATCCACATTCGTTAAACATATTTGGGCTCTAGTTATTATTGCATAGAAAAATAAAGGGAACAATAAAAGTATGTATTCTACTCCTCAAACATAAATTGTTTACCCTTATTACAAACTCTAATAAGTTAGAAGGTTGCTTAAATTTTCCACCTCGAATTCCACGTCCCAAACAGGTTTTTGAATGAAAGTCCAATACGGATTTCTCTTCTGATGTGATGAAGGCATTTGCCATGTTGCTAATGAAGGAAAAAAAAATGAGAGGCAACCCATTTGGTTCCTTCCTGATTCTTGTCCAGAAGCAATTGCCTCCCGCTGCGGGCTGCTCTTAGCGTTCAAACAGTGCTGGTCTAGGTCCAAACCTTCAGTCTGTTTTGATCCAGGAGAGCTAACTTCTTTGATGTGTATCAGTGACTTCTAAAGTGCTGCGCCAGGTTTAATCAAAGGTACTTAACTTCAGCACAAGTCAATGGCAAGAAATGATCACAGGGCCGCACGCAGGGTCTGTAGGCAGCCTCCAGACGTCGCTGGGGCCGGGCGCCCTCCGCAGAGGACGGATGCAGGAAGCGGAGAGGGTCTCGGTCAGGTGAAATAATTGCAGAAAAACACAACCAAGGGAAGCAGGCCGACATTCCCGGGCCCTGGGACTTCGCCGTGCGACTGACATTGCTGTCGCTCGCGGCGGTTCTGCACGATGCCCCGGGCCTGGGCTGGCATGTGGGGGAAGGACTAGATGAGAACATGAGCGCTGACCTGAGGACCTGCCCCGCTGGGGCCACGTGGGTGGTCACTCGCTGGCCTTCCAACCCACGAGTCCAAATCCGAGGCTGCCTACGTGTATCCAGATGACTCGCAACACAGGGAAACCGTGAAAATACCTTCTCAGCTGGGCGCTGATGCTACCCTACAGCAGCAGGGTTTTCCAAGCATTTTAAACCTCCCGCCTCGAAAACTGTTTCAGACGTGCATTACCTATGCATATGTATTGCTGTCGATTCACATAAAGCACGTAATATAATATTATTATAATTACGCTATGTATTGGATTTGAACTTCTTGGAAGGTGGATGTCTGATGCTTTCTTTTTTTTAAATTTTTTTATTAACATACAATGTATTATTTGTTTCAGGGGTACAGGTCTGTGATTCATCAGTCTTGCACAATTCACAGCGCTCACCAGAGCACATACCCTCCCCAGTGTCCATCACCCAGCCACCCCATCCCTCCCACCCCTCTCCCCACTCCAGCAACCCTCAGTTTGTCTCCTGAGATTAAGAGTCTCTTATGGTTTGTCTCCCTCTCCGGTTTCATCTTGTTTCATTTTTCCCTCCCTTCCCCTATGATCCTCTGTCTTCTTTCCAGTCCTCAGTGTATATTATTTGAGGCATCTGCCAGAGGTCTCTATACACCGTATCTGGAGACCACTGCTCTATCATCTGGACAGCTTAGAGTTACTTTCTGAAAAGCCCATCAAAATATTAAAAATCCAAAGCCACAGGATGTTTCTTTCTTTTAGGCTAGCCTGTGATTGAATAAAATCCTACTGGGCCACTCCACCCAACCTTCTGTTGTTAATCACTCCTGTACAATTATCTTTTCTCTCTTTGCCCAAAAGAAACTGCCCCCTGTCATCTCATCCTATTACATGTCCTTAAATACTGAAAATATTCTGACAATTATCAAAGGTTTATCTCTAGTTGGAACACTCCTCTCAACAGTAGATTTGCACATCCCTTTTAACTTAGCATGTCTAAAACTGAATTAAATGCGACTCCCCTGCCCCCCCCACACACACCTGTCCTACCTCTAGTTCTTTTCATCTTAGAAAATGCAACAACATTCTACCTGCATCAGTACATCCTGTTGTTCGGACTTTCAAAAGGCATGCAAACACTTTATATCACCTTTACCACTAATTCTCTAGTCCAGCCCATTATTATCTCTCACACAGATGATCACAACAGTCTCCTTCTAATCTTCTGTACATGGAGATTCCAGAATGGACTGTTTATTATTTTTTATTATTTTATTTTTTACTTTTCTAGAATGAGAGAGAGAGTGAGAGCATGCATGGGAGTAGGGGGCAGAGGGAGAGAGAGAGAGAATCTTAAGCAGGCTCCACACCCAGCATGGAGCCCAGTGCAGGGCTCAATCCCATGACCCTGAGATCATGATCTGAGCCAAAATCAAGAGTCAGGCGCTTCACCAACTGAGTCACCCAGGCACTCCCAGAATGGACTGTTGAAAACATAAGCTAGGTTAGGGCAATTCTTTGTTCAACATTCTCCAGTGGTTTCGCATCTCATTTAGAGAAAAAAAAAGGAGATCTCACTGCCCATGCTTTCTGTGTTTCAACTTATATGCTCTCAGTTCTTTCTGCTCTGGCCTCTTGGTATTCCTAGAATTCACTGGCTAACCTCTTACCTCAGGACGTTTGCACTTACTCTTCTGCAAAATACTCAATCATCTTCCTTTTCCCCTCCTTTCCCTTTCTTTCCTGTCTTTTTCAAATGTCCTAGTCTCAGTGAATTCTCTCCCAACCACTCTATTTTAAATTGCAAGCCATCCTACTCATCCTGTGTCTTCTTCCTGCTTTCTTCTTCTCTCACCAGCAGACAAATGGCACACTTAATTAATGAATTTATTTTCTGTTTAACTTGCCTAGAATGTAAAGCAAAGATTTTTGTTTCATTCACTGCTGTATTCCTAGTGCAAAGAACAGAGCCTGGAACATAATAGCTTCTCCAAAAATGTATCTGAATGAATGGACGGATGGATGTACATAGACTATGGGTGAAAAGGATCTACACCAGATGTGGTTATCTCTGTTGCCATAGAATTAATGGTGATTTTTTTCATCTTCCTTATATAGCACCTTATATTGTTTGTTATTTTAAACAAAATAATTAACATGTTATCTTTATCACCAGGAAAAAAGAAAGATGTCTTACTGAATGTATTTTAATGTTTAAACAAAAAGGGTATGAAAGAAACAAAAGGAAGAAAACAAAATTATGTGTGCATGATGAATATATCGTAAATACGTGTAAATATGTGCACATAAAGAAAACAAAAAAAAGGCCAAAGTGCTTACAGTGTCTTCAAGTGCCAAAACTAAGAGTCGTGTTTTTCTTGTTCTCCTTTATTTCCTTTTATTAATGAGCATGCATTCTTTTACAATAAAACAAATCAAACTTTAACATAGAGGTTAAATGAATTGCCATATATACACACATATAAATAAATGGAGTAAGTCAATATATAATCTTAGCTCTCAGTTACTCATGAGCAGTCCTAATTAAATTGCTAAGAATTTTATTATTTACATTTTTAAAATTTTTATTAAATCCTTCAGCTTTCTGTCTTTCTATTCAGAGATAAAATCTGACTAAGAGAAGTCAAATTCATCTTTTTGCCTCAAGCTTATTTCTTACTTTTGTTGAGAATGTTTCACAAATGTGTATTCCCAGATCGTTAAATTAAAATCTTCAGTGGAATGTGGTGGGATCACTTTATGTTCTCAATTCTTTAGTTCTTTAAGGTGTAACTGTGATCTGATCACCCCATTGTTAAAAACTATTTTGATTAATACTATATTTTCAAATATTCTAGGATATTTCAATAAAATACACTTAAATAATAGTCCTTTAAAAGATTCTTCTGTTGCCATGAGGATATTTGCTAAAATGAAGGGCTCTTCTTTTACCCTTGGCATTGATAGTAATTAATCAGGACAACAATGATCAAAGCCTTTTCTGGTTGGCCTCTTGCTGGGCTTTTTTGCATTTGTTGCTGAATATTGCATTTTGGAGAATAAGCTTGGATGTTTATTTTGCAGAACCCATTTTACTGTTACAAAGGAGAATGATTTATGTTTCCTTCCCTATGTGAAATCAAACAAAAAATATGCCTCCCAGATCTGGGGGAAATGGCTCACCCTCTCTCCCTCATTTCTAGGCATGGGATTTGTCTTCCAAGCCCAAAACCAAGAATATCCAAGGGGATACTCAAAATGGACTTTGCTCAGAGTTGGTCCAGATCACAGCTCGTGGATGAGAAAGTAACAGGGTCTAAGGAGCCTATTTACCCAGCACCTCCCTGACATCGTGGCGGCCCCCTTTGTGAGAGCAGGGAAGCCATACCTCTGGGGCCTCCACCCCTCTGGGGTCATCTGTAAGGTCCTCAGCTTCTGTTGCTTTCAAAGTATTAATGACACCAAAGCTTATTATGTACTATGTAATATTAAATAATTTGTACAATACCTTCCGTGGTCATAATAAAGTGTTCAGATTTCCTTAAACAGAAGATAGAAGGAGCTAATAAATGTGATATTAATAGTAGATGTCCATCTCTTTCTTAATAAAATAATTACAATTTAAATACAACTCAATATTAAGTAATTTTTACTTTTTTTTTTTTTAGATTTTTTTATTTATTTATTTGAGAGAGAGAGAATGAGAGATAGAGAGCACGAGAGGGAAGAGAGTCAGAGGGAGAAGCAGACTCCCTGCTCAGCAGGGAGCCAGATGCGGGACTCGATCCCGGGACTCCAGGATCATGACCTGAGCCGAAGGCAGTTGCTTAACCAACTGAGCCACCCAGGCGCCCAGTAATTTTTACTCTTATTAAAGCCAACCTAACAGAAACTCAGTGGTTGCTGTGGGTTTCCCATGTGCTCCTCAGGAAAAAGGAGAGTTCTCATAGCGAAGTCCATCTTTGGAATACCCACATCAGCATTATGAAGTTCGAATAATCCCCCATTACCTTTCTGCTTCTAGTATAATGTTTGGGTTTGGTGTCTTCCTTAGGACAGAAGAGGTAAATGTAACTTACACTTAGGGCAGTGGGGAGGACAGGATATGGCTTATAAGAAATTGTCTTCTTCCAGCTTATTATTTTAAAAAATGTCTCAAGTGGTTTATTTTTGTTCTATATATATGTAATATATATATATATCATATATTATATATATTTATATATATTTATATGTATATTTCATGTTCTATTCATATATTAAATATATATATATATTTCATGTTCTAAGATGTGACCTCCGCATTGCAATACAGTTGGTATAAGTTGGCTATAATAAGAGAAGAATAAAAAAAGCCTGGACTACAGCTCTTCCTACTGTACCCTTCAGAACAGAGAAGACAAACTGCTCACACGGTGGCACCCAGCCAATCTCTAACTAGAATCAAATGCTTTGCCAACAAGGAACACAAAAGATGTTCATTGTTTGCAAACTGAGTTTCCTGTGAAGGCACCTTTTCTCCAGGGTGGCAAAATGGAGAACAAGACAATTCCTTCTGCTGCTTCTTTCTAGTTCTCTTCTCCCTATGATGGGAATCCCTTCTGAAGAAGGCAAATCTGAATCTAATCCCAGAGGATAAGGAGACTTTTCACTTCACAGTGTGATCTCTTCATTACCACGGGGTGACCACAGCGGGCAACTGTGCGGACAGACAGTGGCCGATATTATAATTATCTACGTGAAACAATTCACTGGGTAGCCTTTGTTCTTGAAGGGTTGTTTTGTTTTGTTTTGTTTTGTTTTGTTTTGTATACAGTCTTTTCTCTCACCATGATGTGGCCTGGTTGGGGGAGGGGGTAGCTCCTGGAGCCAGTTCTGGGAGAGGGGGCTGGGAGGAGAAAGGAGAAAGCACGCTCTCCTCCACCCCCAACTTCTCTCCTGCTCTTTATTTCCTTCTTCCTCCTATTTAATCCCCTAACCACCAAGGGATTAAAATGAATGTGAACTCAGAAAGAGCAATGGACTATAATATAGTTCTGTCTGTCTGTCTGTCTCTGTCTCTCTCTCTCCCTACCTAGCCCTTCCCATGTATTCTCTTTCTTTTTTTTTTTTTTAAAGATTTTATTTATTTATTTGACAGAGAGAGACAGCGAGAGCAGGAACACAAGCAAGGGGAGTGGGAGAGGGAGAAGCAGGTTTCCTGCAGAGCAGGGAGCCCGATGTGGGGACTCGATCCCAGGACCCCGGGATCATGACCTGAGCCGAAGGCAGACGCTTAACGACTGAGCCACCCAGGCGCCCCCATGTGTTCTCTTTCTATCTCCAGCCCTTGTCCTTACCCTTCACACCCTTTAGATTTCCCTTCTTTCTCATAATTTCCAGCCCTCCTGCATGCCAGGTCTCAGGATCCCAAACAGCCCACCTTCTGGATTTGCAGCGCTCGTAGCTCCAACCACGTGACTAGTCGGCATTTGTGGATAAGGGGAAGCTCTCAAACATCTAAGACGTTGTTTCTATGGCAGAGATACATCGGGTGCCGAACTGCCTCCCCAAACTTCTAGGACACAACCAGATTAACATTTGAAGCCTGGGTGGCTCAGTTGGTTAAGCGTCTATCTTCAGCTCAGGTCATGATCCCAGGGTTCTCCCTGCTCAGTGGGGAGTCTGCTTCTCCCTCTGCCTCTCCCTTCCCCTGCTTCTGCTCTCTCCCTCTCTCTCTCAAATAAATAAATAAACTCTTGGGGAGGGAAAAAAAAAAAAGATGTGGTTCCTACATTTAAAGGACCCACATATAAGAACTAGACATTCGGTGTGGAAATTGCAAAGATGTATATAAATCATTTCAGAAATACCATCAAAAGTCCAAAGAGGCATTTTATTTTTTATTTTTTTACATTTTTTTTTTAAGATTTTATTTATTTATTTGACAGAGACACAGCGAGAGAGGGAACACAAGCAGGGGGAGTGGGAGAGGGAGAAGCAGGCCTCCTGCAGAGCAGGGAGCCCGATGCGGGACTCGATCCCAGGACCCTGGGATCATGACCTGAGCTGAAGGCAGTCGCTTAACCAACTGAGCCACCCAGGCGCCCCAAAGAGGCATTTTAGACCAATGATCATTTTATTATTTGTGACTAAGATTGAGATGTGTTTCGTGGGTTATACTTCCCCATACAGGGTTTTTGTTCAGATGTCAGATAGGAGTTTAAGACACTAACATAGTCACTGTGTAGATTTGAAATGATTATTTCCTATTATTTTTTGTATATTTTGATATGAGCCATAATTATTACCTGTAGAAACCTGGAGTGGATTTATAAGTTTCCAGAAGGAATTCTGAAACAATAAAAGCTCTTTTGTATGGAGGAAGGGGATTATAAGAGAGCAAATACTGATTACATTGGCAAGTAAAAGGATGTTCACATTATGCTAAAATTAAATCTATATTATACAGAACATCATTCACTAGAATGCAACTTCGGAATGACACTGTAATTTGGCATTTGAGAAATTACTAATCTCAAATTAATCCAAAGTATAAATAGTCCAAGAGTTTAAATAATTAATATGCTTCTCAAACCATTATGCAATAATGTTTAAAGTAAAACTCCAAGCACTTTAAGATCCTCATTATATTACATTTAATAGTGTTTAGTATTGAACATATTTAACTAAATTGGAATTCTTTGAGGTTGCAAGATGTCAACAGATTGTCATGAAATTTCTGCCAATGAATGTAACAAAATGTGCATACCTGCTATTTTTGTTTCCTTTGTTGGCTAATGGACCCACCTAAGTCCTTATTATGCATTTTTTCAACCTCACAGTCCCACAGTCAACTCAAACTCAGTGTCACTGGAACAGAACAACCCCTCACAATCTTAATGCCTATTGTGCAGGCTGGTGACTGACACCTTCTTCCATCTCTCTGCTCCATCCCGACACCGGGAAGTGGCTCTTCATATTGTTGCTTAATCTCACGTCCGATCACATTTGTCTCCTCTTCTAATTCCCTTACACTGTCTTCATCATTTTTATCTGTTTTACTCTAGTAGTTTATCTGCTCTTTCTCCTGAGCCTTGAGCCTCTCCACCTGTTTGAAGCAAGCTGCTAGAGTGACTTTTCTCAAGGAATCTCATCACTCCGCTCCCTGCTTAACATTCTTCATCACTAAGTCCTCTTTGCCTTTGGGCTAAAATCCAAACGACTTAACATGACTTAGAAAACTCTTCAACAGCTCTGCACCCCCCCAGTTTCAGCACTCGGGAATCCATCATTGTGCTGTTTGGTAGGACAGCCACTAGCCGTAGAAGGCTGCTCGAATGTTTTTTTTTTTTTAATGAGTTAAAATTGAATAAAATTTAAAATTCCATCCCTCGGTCACACTTCCACATTTCAAGGGTTTTATAGTCACATGTGGCCAGTGGCTCCACATTGGTGAGAAGGGAACAGGTTCATTTGCATCGATGAGGACAGTCCCACTGGGCAGCACTGGCCCCAGGTCAGTCACACAGCCAGCCCGTGCTCGGTCTGCCGAGGAGTTCCCCAACCACATCACTCCCCTCTCTTCTGTATTGTTGCCCAGCCTCTCCCTTCCGTCCAGTGTCCTAGTTTTCTTTGTCTTGCCACATCCTACTCACCTTTTCCTAATCCCCATCTCAACCTGGGGCAGGTACTCTTCTTGTGGATTTTGTTCCCGCTAAATGGACCTTTCTTGCAGAACACTCACTGTTGTTATACTTTCTTGCCTGTCTTCCCACTAGTGTGAACTCTCTACTCTCAAAATCAGTCTTTTCACATCTAGTACTCTGCCTGACTCATAGCAGCAATCGAAACCATATCTAAACATAAATAAAACATTAAATATCAACTTAAATTGTTTCCTTTGGGATTAGGTCTGATGCTCATAGTAAACATTCCATGTTTATAGTTAGGGGCAGCTGAATTATTAATGGCAACTTTCTCTTTCAATTTCCTTGTGCCTCGCTGACCGATGACACTGAAGTATTTATTTATCTTACTTCATAACTTTAAACCCAATATAAAATTAAAAGATTAAATTATTGAAAAGTAAATGACATAGAGTTCCAAGTTGTAGTAACACATTTTGATGTTTTAGAAGATCTCTTGGTGTTGGTTGAGTCAGGTACAAAATATACAACGCAGTTATTTCAATGATACTAATCATGTAAATTTCAACATGCTGTGTTGTAAATGTCCTCTACTTAAAAATAGGAGAACTTTTAAAAAAAGATTTATTTATTTTAGAGAGAGAGAGAGAGAGCACACAGGCAAGCAGGGGGAGGGGTAGTGGGAGAGGTAGAGAATCCTCAAGCAGACTCCCCATTGAGTGCAGAACCTGATGCGGGGCTTGATCTCATGACCCTGAGATCATGACCTGAGTTGAAATCAAGAGTCAGATGCTTAACCAACTGAGCTACCTAGGTCCCCCAAAATAGGAGAACTTTTAGTTAGTGAAATTTTCTCACTCTGAGCAGTTGAGTTACTTATATTTCTAAGCCAGTAGGTAGACCACAAAATCACTCTAATTTAATTAATAAGTGGACTGTGTGAGCAGACAAAAACAAAAACTGATTTGCTTTCTTTTTCTACCTTCAGCATATTTCTAAGTTTATGATTCACAATTAGTAACAACACAAAGCTTTGCTTCAGTGGTTAAATTTTTACCTTTTAACTTACTGAAAGAACTAACTTGTGAGTCATCTCAAATGTCACTCAAGAAATTTGCTGCTCTGAGTGTTCACTTATTCATGACAGTTTTATGTAGTATTTGGAGCTTTAGAGCATGCCGATCCTGCCTGTGTCTACTTTATTCCCATTTTTCATGTCTTCTTCTCCACATAGTTGTCCTTCCCTGCAACAGGCCCCCACTAACATAACTGGATAATAAAACAGTCACAATTCTTGTAATTTCATAATCTGTGTATTGAAGTGACTGGCAATGCATGTGTGATTGTGAAGGTCACAGAGCAGCAAGAGGGTATGGACGTACATTAATGGGAGATAAATAACTCAGCTCAACATTGAAGATCTTTATTTGAAATAACACTGTAAGGCAAATCAGGTGTAGCTTATTGGAGTTTATTTTTCTGATTAGTAAGAGCTAGCCCAATATGGAGACAATCACAGGCCATTCTTATTCCTACATAAAAGATATCTGATCTTTCTCTGAATGGTACCATCTATAGAAAATTTAATATTCACATATATAATGATATGGTGTATTTTCTAATCTAAATGTAAGAGATTTATAAGCGATCCCAGGACTAATTCTGCTTGACAACTTGTAAAGAGATAGATTTCCAATTCTGGTTTTCTTTTTATTGCTGAGAAGGCACAAAAAACAAACAGCCACAAGTATCTCAGGATTACTGTATCATGGAGGATTGACTAAGTTATACCAGTGTATAACAAACAAACTCTGAGATCTTGATGACATAACCAATGCTTTCCTTTCTCATGCTGTATCACAATATAGTTGTGTGTGTGGAGAGGTGGTATGAGGTTCTTCTACTCATGGAAACTTAGGGACACAACTAACATTCCTCCACCATATGGAAAAAGTGCAGATGAAGAATTCACACCTCTCCTTCTGTGCTTTGACCTAAAAGTGACCCATGCCAATTCAACTTACAACCAATGGCCAGAGCCAGTCACATGCCCTGCCATATTCAAAGAGGGCTTGGAAATGAAGGGTGGCAAATGAACATTTGATGAGCACTACAATTCTGTCATAATCAACTAGAGGAAGAGTTAAACCCGAGACTCTTCAATTCTCACCATGTCAATTAATATAACTTGGAAATAAATATTATTCTGAGACAACTCTATTTTTAAATTAAATGAAAGGTAAATTAATGTTTAGTCAGGCCAATTTCCATCCTTTTAAATATTGGCTTGCTCTGACTAGCTTTTGATTCTATATATCAGTTCAGATGATGGGTCAGTTTGAGTGAAAAGTATTCTTCTTCTCTCTCTAAAAAAAATTCAGCTATTGGAGGCCATAGTTCACCCAAGGATCACAATGGAAAATGGTATCAAAACATGAATTAACTCTTCTTCCATAGATCAGTTGCCCAATGTAGAATTGGAGCTTATAGGGCAGTCATCTCCAAAATGGGTGCATGTGTATTTAATATACAGATGGAGATACCACCTCATTCACTAGATCTGTACATCATTGTCTCTCATCATATATGGCTTGAGAGGAAAGCCTAGAAAAAGAGTGGGACCTCCATATCATAGAGAGGTTGAGGATGGTGATGTTGTTTATTTACTGCATTCTTTATGTCTCCTAAATGAGAACAGGTTCAAGTTTATACGGATTTGAACAAATTTGTTTTTTCATAGACTTTCTACTTTTCTGCTTATATTGCCCATCTTTTCTTGCATATTGTCTACCCTTTTCATTAGAGGTTTTAACATACGCTATTTTTAAATTCTCTGACAGTTCCAAACGCTGTGTCATAGCTGAGTCTGATTCTGATGATTATTTTGTCTCTTGAGTCTGTGTTGTATTTTTTTTAAATATATGTAAATTCCTATAATGTCTATCTTTTTGGACCCCTTTGGACTTCCTTAAGAACCCTCCTCACATAGAGTCTGTGCCTCACTGCTCTTTCAGCTGTATTCAACTGTGACTATACTTGAGTCCTGTGGGTGTAGGGTTAAAGTGGGAAAGGGGAAGTGTTCTATCATCTTATGATTAAACCTCAGTCTTGCAGTGGACCTGTGTCCCTGGGCTTTGACTTTTGCAAATATTGTTTTAGTTTTGTTCTCCCCTTACATGACTTGGGAAGGCTAGAGGAGGCTAAACTGGAGAAATGCCCTTCCCCCAGATGGGAAGGTCCTACGAAAGTTTTATTCCCCCTTGGAGAGTAAGTTTTTGTTACAGAGAACACTCTGGGTGTATTTCATGAGAGGATCTTTCTTGGCTCTCAATCTCGAGGAATTGTTGGAGTTTCCAGATGTAGAAACGAGGGGTCCCCCAAGAGTGCAGCCGCCAGAGGTTTCTCACCCTCCAGGAAGTCCATATTTAGCCTCTACTTAAGTGTTTCTACTAGTGGTTCCAGTGGCCTCTGCTCTAGATGAGAGATCTCCACTGTAAGATTTCAGGGTCACGGTTTGACTCATGATATCAGTTCTCTCATAGAAATAAGAAAAGTCACTGATTTTCAGTTTGTTCAATTTTGTCTTGTTGAACAGATGACAGTGATGACTTATAAGCGACATGTCAGAGATGAAACTGAGTCTGAGCCCATTTGCTAATAATATGAAATAGCAGTATCTTAATATCTTCTGCTTAGTTTGCAAGAATAATTAGCTCAGGTCAGACAAGAGGAAAATTTTGAACAGAATTTTAATAGAAAACATTGCATAATTGGTGGTTGGACTTGAAAATGATTTCCACAGTTAGTCAGTATGACCAACAACATACTTCTTCTATTTTATTTACATATGAATGTTGAGTGACTTTCCATTTTTATCTGGCCATAACACCAACTACCCAAATAAATTAGCCTAAAACCAGAAATTCAAATGGCTAAATCATGAGAATTAAACCAGAAGTTTGAAAAATAATAAACCACATTGAGCTATATTTTTCACACTCAAAACGTCTAATACTATTTTTTTTGTGTTAGCGCAAACTTTTATTTCATTGATAAAATTATATAACTTAAATAATTATTGGTTATTTTATCTTCATCTCATCCTTAAAATTCCCATTTGGGGAGTAGGTTTTCTAACACATTCAGCATAATGCCAGAATATCATGTATGTACAATTTATAAATAAACACATGCACATGAAATGAATATTTAGATTTTTACCAATGGTGTACAAGATTACAAGAGTTTGCTAATTCTTTCTTTGAGTAACCTTGGCCAAGTTATGTAACTTCACTGAGTGTTTCTGATGTGCAAAATGGGAACAATGATTTCTGTTTCTATGGATGTCGGTAGCATCAGGTAAGAGAATGTATATGAAAAGGACTTTCTAAACTGTCAAGTGTTGAGCAAATGCAGCTATCTATGCTTCACTATGCTTTCTAGGTTTCCATCCAGTGACTCCATATTGCTGTAAAATGAAATATTTTTTTTTTATTCAGCTAAATAATCACAAACTGGGAGTGGGTTAAAAACTACAAGAACTGTATCTATAAAGTACCACTATGGAACTACTCTGAGCATATGAAAAAATTTACTTTCCGATCAAGAGCATAACAGTGCCACACAGTATCTGACTCCTGTGCTGGTTTTAGCGTAAAAAAATTAAAAAGCAGAACTTCAGCAAGGCAGAAGACAGCCAGCTTAGACCCTTGATGGGCTGGTCAGGGCCAAAGAAACATGACTGTTAACTCACTGGTTCTCAGATAACAGCTTTCTCTCCTTTCCCAGAAACCACCAGGGACATTAAAAAGACCATGAGGCTTATAGCACATTTTGATGCAGACATTAGATTAAAAGCCTGGAGGACTTGCATTCTATTCCTACTCCTGCATCAAACCACTGGCCACCTTGGGAAACTCACTTAACTCTCCTAAACTTGAACTTCCTTCTCTACAAAATGAGTCTCTTATAACCCGGACCTAGAGGTTCTCTTAACCCATGAAGGGTACACTTGGAAAAAGCCAAGTCCACTGACATGGTTTGAATCATAGTTTGGATTCTTCATGGACTTCAACTGAAAATGTACACACTTGGTACAATATTTGTATCAGTAAACAATTTTTGTGTGTGACTACAGCTTGTTCTGTAAGAGCCAAAAGTCTCTTGCCTCGGGGCGCCTGGGTGGCTCAGTCATTAAGTGTCTGCCTTCTGCTCAGATCATGATCCCAGGGTCCTGGGATCAAGCCCCACATCGAGCTCCCTGCTCCACGGGAAGCCTGCTTCTCCCTCTCCCACTCCCCCTGCTGTGTTCCCTCTCTTGCTGTGTCTCTCTCTGTCAAATAAATAAATAAAATCTTAAAAAAAAAAAAAGTCTCTTGCCTCCATAGATAGCTTAATGCAATGTTTTGGAGTCAGAGGATCCCCTAGTCCTATTCTTGGACTGGTTCATTGAGATCAAAGGTGTTAGGGATCATGCAAAGCTCCAAATGCAGGAAAATCATACTGTTAGTGGACAGAGACAAGGTGGTTGAGTTTGGAAGGGAATTAATTACTTTATTTTTTTTAAGATTTTATTCATTTATTTTAGAGATAGAGAGAGTGGGGGAGGGAGAGAGACAGACTTCCCGCTGAGCATGGAGCTTGATGCAAGGCTCAATCTCATGACCCTGACATCATGACCTGAGCTGAAATCAAGTGTCGGATGCTCAACAGCCTGAGCCACCCAGGTGCCCCGGGAATTAATTACCTTTAATAACATTTTTATTAGTTACATACCATACTAACATCAATAAAATCAATGTGACCTTCTAACCAAATGACTGGTTAGTGAAGATAGGTACAAGAAAACACATACAACTTCTGAGAAAGACTAAGAAAAGACTGTATTTGGGGCATACAGGCAAGAAAGAGATGTTCAAAACAAAAATGATGAACTACAGGGAAGGAAGAGAAATGCAGGCTGAGTTGCGAAAATTTCACTCATCTGTTCCTCACACAAATTTTCATATCTCTCTGGAGATGAAATTTATTTCAGGACTGTAGCTACCAAATATAAAATAAAAAATGAACTCTCAGAAAACGACTCAAGGCTTCATAATTTTAAAAAGAAATCATATGATCAAGCATATCACTAATTAAGATGGATGCCTTTTTCAAAAGCAAAATCTGTTATTTTTTTCAGAGGTTCAAGCAAAAGAAAGGCAAGGAGAGAAGGGGAGAAGCTGAGTGGGAAATTCTCTGAGGAGACCATAAAGTGTCTCTTGAGTAAACACCATCCAGCCCAGCTGGGCAAGCCCTTTTCTTAATATCACACTAGTACCACCTTGGGAAGTCAAGACATCTCTGGATTTATCATTATTTTCCTAACAATCTCCTCAGGGCCTCCTGTTTGGGAGGCCCAACAACAATCAGATATGCACAGAGGGAAGTTGATATTCACATGACCAGAACAATTGTGTGCTGAAGTTATTATCTGTCAACTGATTCCAAACATTCTTACCCACAAATACATATTTAGAAATACATCAACAGCAGTGCGGACTATATATGGACGAAAAGAAAAACAACAAATATTAAAAAAAAGCAAAGTGTGCCAGGCATTATGTTAGGCAATTTCGATGGAATAAAGTGTTTGTTACTCATAATGCTTTGTTTGATATTATTATCCCCATTTTATAGAATACTAAGCTAACGCTTAAGACATTTAGGATAATTTGTCAAGTCCTCAACCAGTACCTGGTTGAGGCCGGCTTCTAATCCAGGCTCATCTCTGCAGGGACTATTCAAAGACCCTTGTAGGGAGTCCTGATACTCTTACTTTGGGGGGCCCCAGCCCATATTCTTTCAAATATGTTAAAATAAGCACAACTTCAAACATTATTTATACATTACCAGATCTGTTGAGTCACATTTGAAAAATTATAATAACTTTGTGGCTTTAGAAACTTAAACAACTATAATTTTTTATTTTGCCATTTTCTTTTTTTTTTCGCTTTTTGTCCTTTTCAGTGTGTACACATTTGTGTAAGCTCTTGAAGAGTTCATGGTTCTCACGTTGTAGGTGGGGTACCCACCAGACACAGCAGCCTGAGAATGCATTTGAAGATTCTACTCCTTCCACTTGGGGCCAGCTGAGTAGACCTTCACAGCTTACCCAGAACTTTATCTTCAACGGCATATTTGCGTCATAACTGAGGTGCTTGGCTTGAGCAAGCCCTGTGGTATTTTCTCTGACGGCGAGGAATGTGGTGCAAGAATGTGATTGCGTCTTTGCTACCACCATACCGGGTGCATGGGGCTACCCTAAAACTAAAGACACACAACAAATACCTGTTATCTAGGCGAGCAGCTGTTTGAGGACACCAGCCATTTTGAAGCCATTCGTGCAATCCAGAACTTTCTATTTTTGGTGCACACATAATAATTAGCAATTTGAGCAAACCCCCTTGAGGGAGCCCAAAGAAGAATGGATGCGGGTGACTGAGTGGCCGTGACCTGGTCTCCTCACAAGTTAGTGGCAGCCCTCACCTTCCAGCCTGCTTCCCGGGCACCAGCCCAGTCATTTCCACACTGGATCGTGTTGTTCTGACCACCTCCATAAATGAGAGTCCTCTTTGCTGAATGCGGGTAGATAGTCTTCAGAATAGTCTTGTCACTCTTCATCTGGCGGCCGAAACTCGTAAGTTACGTACACTTAGATAATTTCCCCTCCACTCTTGAATGTGTGTCTCTCCTGGTTTGAGAGCTTAACAGCCTCATATCAGCAGCTCATTCAAAATGATCCATTTGGCTATTTTTGAACTATAGGGTTTTTTTCTCTGATTTCTTATCCTAATAAGTCTTAGAATCCCTTCCATTCACCATTCTGGTGATTTCTACCCCTTACCTTCACATTCCTCTTGCTTTGTCTTGCATACAATACAACATTATGTGTACATCTTTGGGGTGTTATGCCAGTGAGTGAAAGGAAACAGATTAGTCACTTAATTTATGGAGAGAGGAATGAGTGGAATAGGTGATGAGAAAAAGCCAACCCAGGCCAGCCTCGTATAGAAACCCTATTGGGACCACATCAAAATAAAAGCTTTTGCACAGCAGAAGAAACAATCAACAAAACAAAAAGACAATTTATGGAATGGGACAAGATATTTCCAAATGACATATCCAATAAGGGCTTAATATTCAAAATGTATAAAGAACTTATACAACTTAACACCAAAACAACAACAACAATAAAACAGTATGATTTAAAAAATGAGCAGAGGACCTGAATAGACATTTCTCCAAAGAAGACATACAGATGGTTAACAGACTCAAATCACTTTGTGCATTAAATTTTAAAATATTAGTTCCTACATATGGAGCTATTGTTTCTTTTAAAATAAATAATCAACATTAACTAATAAGCCCTCACAGAACCTATGCATCTAAATGAATGAACCTTGCTTCACACAATGGTTTGTCTAACTGAATGTGAGATATTTCTTTTTTTGTTTGCTCTTCATATTCAAGGCTTGAGAGAATGCCATGGAATTCCTTCTTCGGATGGAAGAGAGAGGAGACTATCTTGCAATTCCTAGTAGAATCTACTGCAGTAGTTTTACTCCAACCACCTGTTCCAGCATCTGTGTGTAGGACCTGGTAAATAGACCACATTTGTTTCACTCAAACTGTATGCCCAGGCTTTGGACTGAGTAGAGTCAGATGAACTGTTCCTCTCTGTAGGAAGCCACAGAGAATGGCCCGCTGTCTTCAAGGAGGTGAATCCAGCTCATAGTGCATTAGGTGAGGAAAAAGAAGAGAGGGTGTAGGAAAGGAGGTTTGGGTGCTGGTCCTTTTGTTTGGAAAGATAGGGAAAATGCCAATCATGACCACAGCTGCCTTCTAAAAAGGGAAGAGCCGTATGAAGGTCCTTTAGTTCTGCTGTTGCCATAGAAGGTTTTAGGGCTAGATTTGGGGAGAGGGGTTAGAGAAGTCTACATTGCTAATATGATAGAGAATAATTTGGCAGTCTGAGGAAGAAGAGAGACAGTAGAGGAAAGAGAGTGTGGGAGAGATGTGAAGAAAGAAAAGCAAGACAGGAGATAGTAGGAGTATGAGCATGATGCAGTGTGAGGTTGGGGTATTACAGCTGTGAAGTGATTAAGGCAGAGAGACTAAAATGACTTTTAAGAGCTGGATGCCTAATATTCAACCTGAAGTTGTTTGGGTTGTGATAGCCCCACTTTCCAGCTCTGGAGATCTTCAGTTAACTCTCTAGATACACTTGTCTGTGAGGCATTTTAATGCTTCTTTTCATGTTTGTGAAATTGAGGAGAGTCTAGGTAGATATAATGCAGAGGGGAATAGCTTTCTTGGGAATGTGTAAAAAAAATTATTAATATGGGATAATTCAATGGAATTAGGAACTAAGAACCAGAGGCAAACTCCACTACTAAGAATTAGTACAAATCTTGGAAACAAGTTTCAACTTCTACCAGATTTGGCATAGGAATTCAAGCAATCTTTTGAAAATCTTAGGAGGCAGAGAGATAACAGCTAATATCTGGACTAGATATTTGTACTAAATCAGTGCTTTTCTTGTTACACATATAATACATTTTATGAACTTGAGGAGTAAAATAACAAAATTGTAAACATTTCTGTACATTTTTTAAAAAAAAACTGTGGTGAACTTTTTCACACCATTCACAAAAATAAACTCAAAATGGATTAAACACCCAAATGTGAGACCTAAAACCGTAAAAAGCTTAGAAGAGAGCACAGGCAGTAACTTCTCTGACATCAGCCATAGCAACACTCTTCTAGTATGCCTCCTGAGACAAGGGAAATAAAGGCAAAAATAAACTATTGGGACCACATCAAAATAAAAGCTTTTGCACAGCAGAAGAAACAATCAACAAAAAAAAAGACAATTTATGGAATGGGACAAGATATTTCCAAATGACATATCCAATAAGGGCTTAATATTCAAAATGTATAAAGAACTTATACAACTTAACACCAAAACAACAACAGCAATAAAACAGTATGATTTAAAAAATGAGCAGAGGACCTGAATAGACATTTCTCCAAAGAAGACATACAGATGGTTAACAGACTCATGAAAAGAAGTTCAACATCACTCATCATCAGGGAAATGCAGATTTAAACCACAGTGAGATATCATCATATACCTGTGAGAGTGTTTAAAATAAAAAAGACAATAAAGAGCAAGTGTTGGTGAGGGTGTGGGAAAAAAAAGAGCTCTGTGTGCACTGTTGGTGGGAATGCAAACTGGTGCTGCCACTGTGGAAAGTAGTATGGAGGCTCCTCAAAAAAATTAAAAAGAGAAATACCACATGATCCAATAATTCCTCTACTGAGTATTTACCCAAAGAAAACAAAACCACTAATTCAAAAAGATATATGCACCCCATGTTTATTTATTTATTTATTTATAATTGCCAAGATGTAGACACAACCCAAGTGTCCATTGATAGATGAATGGATAAGGAAGATGTGAGATACACACACACACACACACACACACACACTGGAATATTACACAGGCATAAAAAGATGCAATCTTGTCATTTTGACAACATGGGTGGACCTAGATAGAGGGTATTATACTGCATGAGATAAGTCACATAAAGACAAATGCCATGTAATTTCACTCATATGTGGAATCTGAAAAACAAATGAATAAACCAACTAACTAAAAGCAGAATCTGACCTATGAATACAGAGAACAAGCTGATGGTTGCCAGAGAGATGGGGGGTGGAGGAATGGAAAAATGTGTGAAGGTAAGTGGGAGATACAGGTTTCCAGTGAGGGATTGAGTAAGTCACAAGAATAAAAGGCACAACATAGGGAAGGTAGTCAATGCTACTGTAATAGGGTAGTAAGGGGACACTTGTGAGCATAGCATAATGTATAGAGATGTCGAATCACTATGCTGTACACCTGAAACTAATGTAACATTGTGCATCAGGGATACTCACATAAAGTTTTAAAAAAATAAAAAAAATAAAATACGCATAGAAAGCACACTTGGCTAAGCTGAAGGGTCTTATTTAGGAGTGACAATTGAGTAAGAGAGAAATAAAGAGTAGAAGATCCATAGAAACATTACTGAGAAGGAAAGAACTATAGAGTTTTTATAGAGTCTAGGATGGACTTTAGGGAGCCATGTAATGGTTCGAAAATGCAGACAATTTTATGCGTTTGTGGATGGATGGGTAATATATGACATTTTAACTAGTGTAGTTTCCTCCTTGTAGTTCTGCCCCATTCATTTGTTCAAGCTGTGCAATAATAGAAAATAGATATTGGTCTTTGGCCCCAGTTCCTGGAACAGAGCTCCTAAAACCCTTGTAATTTCTTGGGTGATAGGGGGTTTTTTTGTTCTAATGAGGTAACTCTGGGTGGGCTCCTGGGTGGCTAATGGATGGGGGGGCTGGTCACCGGGAAGACCAAACCATGACCAGAAGCTTAGAACTTCCAGTCCCCACCCCTTTTCTGCCATTCTCTTAGGAAGGGAGAGGGACTGGAAATGGAATTAATGATCAGTCATGCCTACCTGATGAAGCATCCAAAAAAATCCCAACAGTATGGGGCTCAGAGAGCTTCCAGATAGGTGAAAGCATCCATGTACCTGGGAGGGTGATGTATTTCAACTCCATGGGGACAGAAGTTCCTGTGCTTGGGACCCTTCCAGACTTGTCCTATGTACCTCTTCATCTGGTTATTCATCTGTATCCTATATTAAATCCTTTAATAAACTGGTAAATGTTAAAAAAAAACTGTGGTAAAATATGCATAACCCAAAATTTCCTATCTTAACTATTCTTAAATGTGTAGTTTAGTAGCATTAAGGGCATTCACATTGTGATGCAATTATCACCACCAGCCATCTCCAGAATTTTTTCATCTCCCCAAACTGAAACTCTATACACACCAAAAAAATAACGCCACATTCTGACCTCTCTAGCCCTTGGCAACCACCATTTTATTTTCTGTGTCCATAAATTCAACTTCTCTAGGTACCTCATATAAGTGGAATCTTACATTGTTTGCTTTTTGTAATTGGTTTATTTCACTTGTCATAATGTCCTCAACGTTCATCCATATTGTAGCACGTGTCAGAATTTTCTTCCTTTTTAAGGCTGATAATATTTCATTGTATGTATCTACCACATCTTCTTTATCCATTTATCTATTGATGGGCACGTGGGTTGCTTTTACCTTTTAGCAGTTGCTAATAATGCTGCTATGAACATGAGTGTATAAATACTTCTTTGAGACCCTGCTTTCAATTATTTTGGGTATACACATAGTAGTAGAATTGCTAGATTTATGGTCAGTTTTTAATTTTTTTAGAAATCATCATACTCTTTTCCATAGCAGCTGCACCATTTTACATTCCTACGAATAGTGCACATGTGTTCCAGTTTCTCCCCATTCTTGTCAATACTTATTATTGACTGCATTTGTTTTTGTTTTTTTTTCTTCCCCCATCTTAATGGATGTGAGGTAGTTTCTCATGTGGTTTTGGTTTTCATTTCCATAATGATTAGTGATGTTGAGCATCTTTTCATGTGCTTATTGGCCACTTGGAAAAATGTCTATTCAAATCCTTTGCACATTTTAAAATCAGGTTTTTTGGGGTTTTTTGTTGTTGAGTTGTAGGAGTTCTTTATATATCCTATATATTAATCCTTTATCAGATATACCATTTGCAAAGATTTCCACTCTGTGGGTTGTCTTTTCATTCTGTTGATTTTGTCTTTTGCTGACCACAAGTTTTTATTTTTGTTGTAGTCCAATTTATCTATATTTTTTTTGCCTGTGGTTTTGGTGTCATAACCATGAAATCACTGCCAAATTCAATGTCATGAAACTTTTTTCCTTTAGCTCTTACATGTAGATATTTGTTGATTTTGAACTGATTTTTGTCAATAGTGTAGGGTAAAATCACAATTCCATCCTTTTGTCTACATTTTTTTTAAACCTGCTTTTCTTAGCTTAAAATATTATAAAAACCTTTCTATCTGTTCAAAGTTCTTCTCTCAATGTCATGTTTTATACTTATGCCTTGGGCCATTCCTGCTTGTATCATAGTTTTCATAATTTATAAAAATTTCATAATTTATAATGCCATAACTTTTAAAACTCACCTTCAGAAATCTACCTTAAGCAAGTAAATTGATTTGTAGTCACCAAGTGAGCCAAATTCTCCCCATGAAATCTGTTTGGAGAATTTCTAGGGGAAGAGGAACCAGTGCCTTTGAATGAAATACAATTAAAAAACACTTTCTAGTATATTTGTAAAAAATGTGCTGTTTTTAAGTGATTTCCCACTGTCGATTGCCTACTCAGCCCTTATTCCCTCCTCATATTTCCTCTTCAAAGAGCCACAGCTTTGTACATGTGTCTTCATGTCCCTCACCTATCCCTTGCCACTCATGAACATCTCCTCCTTTTTTAACTTCCTGAAGAGATCCTGATGAATCAAAGCTGGATCCTTTTAGGAATCCAGGTATAAATCAATCATAGCATCATTTGCTGATTATTGTTATTGGTCCAGGAATGGATATAAGGCCTGGAATGAAATATTTAAATTTTCTTTCTGGATATAAATAAAAGAGGCAAGGATTTCCTTACAACAATGAGTAGGAGAACAAACCCATGGGTTAAGACAAATCTGTGAACAACGGAAGAGAGTCTTGAAAAGAACATGTGTTGCTAATGACACCATATTGTTGTGGAAGCAGTTGACCTTCAAGTTAGCCATTCCTTTGAAAGTCATGTGACAAGAAATTATCTGACCCTTTGAGGTAGTTTGGTTTCCTCAAAGCAGCTTAAAGCATCCCACTTGACATACAGGTATATTTTACTAGATTTTAATAATATAGCTCTGTGAGGCAGGTAGGATAGGTATGATTATTATCATTTAGTTTTTTTTAAGATTTTATTTATTTATTTGAGATATAGAGAAAGAGCACAAGCAGGGGGCAGAGGGAGAGGGAGAAGCAGTTTCCCTGCAGAGCAGGGAGCCCAATGTGGGACTCAATCCCAGGACCCCGGGATCATGACCCAAGCTAAAGGCAGATACTTAATCAACTGAGCCACCCAGGTGCCCCTGATTATTATCATTTAAAAATGAGGATGCAAGCTCAAAAACGTGGAAATGATTTACTGAGATTACTAATCGGGATAAATTTTAGAAACTGCTCTGGAACCCAGCTAAGTCTTTTGTGTATCTGTATATTTATTTCCTTTTGCCTTGTGGCCACTAGAAAAACACATTTATAGTCATTCCAGCCTGGCTAAAAAAAATGCAACTGTATGTTCTTGCCAAACAAAAGAGCAAAATCCACATCTACTTTAATATCCGAATTGTTCCAGGGCACCTGGGTGGCTCAGTCATTAAGTGTCTGCCTTCGGCTCAGGTCATGATCCCAGGGTACTGGGATCAAGACCCACATTGGGCTCCTTGCTCTGCGGGAAACCTGCTTCTCCCTCTCCCTCTGCCTGCCTTTCCCTCTGCTTGTGCTCTCTCTTTCTCTCTGTCAAATAAATAAATAAAAAATTTTTTTAAAAGTCCTAATTGTTCCTTTATATAATATTCTACCAACCTGCCTCAGATTTCCAGATTTCCACTTTAGTTTTTCTTTTGGATTCCAAAGAGAGAGTCGGTTTTCACATATTTCCAGAATGTACTTTTATATATCTGATGAGGCTATTGGCATGCTGCAGAAATTGAGTAATACAGAGACTTTATCTGAAGTAAAGTAAAACTTTGGTCATCTTGCATGTAGACAAGCTTTGGGCAATGCCTTGGCGACTACAGCCTGCTTATACTTGTGTCTTTTGCATATTGAAATAGGTCTCCTTTTTTTCTGGACACTTTAACAAAAACGGTCATAAATTACTCAAAGTCAATTTAACTTTTTATATTATATTATTAGACCTAACCTGTAAGACAGAAGGAAGGTAATATAGGTAGGCGTAGAGTTGTGGTAGCACTAGCTCAGAGCCTGAAGCCACAGAAATAAAAGTGGATTTATAAATGTCTCCTCTAGGATCAGAATGAGATTTTCCCTTTCAGCTCTAATCAAGTCTTTCTGGAGTTCTTAATTCTGAGAAAATTATTTCTGTACGTGATTTGAATCATCTTCCCAAGGTCAGTCATCAGCCACCTATTGCTCACAAAGAAGGAAATGTATTACATGGGACAGCCAAGGTGATTCATCTGGGCATGTGCTAAGTACAAACTAATAGAGGAACAAGCCCAACTCCCATTAGAACTGTTTTTTTATTTCTTCCTTAGTGTATGAACTTAAGTAGCTATTGCATTCTGTTCCAGATTTTTCTTTATAAGATGTTATCTTCTTGCTTTTCAGAGTTCTTTAGAATTTTAAGATAGAAGAAAGAAAACTAGAATTAAATATTTTTTTAAAGTTTTTATTTATTTATTTGACAGAGAGAAAGAGAGAGCACACAGGCAGGGGGAGCAGCAGAGGGAGAGGGAGAAGCAGACTCCCTGCTGAGTGGGGCACCCAACACAGGGTTTGATTCCAGAACCCTGGGATCATGACCTAAGCCAGAGGCAGATGCTTAATTGACTGAGCCACCCAGCCACCCCTGGAAGTAAATATTTTAATAATCAACCTTACCTAAGGCTGCTTTTTGTGATAACACATTGTGGTAAATTATAGATAGGCACAAGTTCTTAGACTTTCTTCTCATTAAGAGGTGGAGTTTATAATTCATCCTTTGCATTTGGGCAGGCTTTGTGACTGCTTGGCCAATAGGATATAATGGAAATGATGCTCTGCCAGTATCTAAGTCCAGGCCTTAAACACTGGCAGGTTCCTGTGTCCTAAGATGTCCTCCAAAATTTTTACCCCCTAGATCATAAGCCCTGTACTACACCCTCCTCTTGATTAGAGGCGGGACCTGTGTCTGTGATGGATGTCACACCAGTGAATATGTTACCTTATGTGGCAAGCGTGAATGGATTTGCAGATGTAATTAAGGTCCCTAGCAAGCTGACTTTGAGCTAATCAAAAGGAGATTATCCTGGTTAGGTCAGCCTTACTCAGGTGAGCCCTTTAAAAGAGGGCTTAGTTTTTCCAACAAATGGTGCTGGGATAAGTGGATATTTATATAAAAGGATGAAGTTGAACCTCTCTTCATACAATACACAAAAATTAATTCAAGATGGATAAAAGACCTAGATGTATGCATTAAAAATATAATACTCTTAGAAAACGTAAATCTCTATGAATTTGGGTTAGGCAAAAATTGCTTAGATAAAACTTTAAAAGGGCAAGTGGCAAAAGACAGGCAAATCATTAAAATTAAAACTTGTGATTCAAAGGACACAAGAAAGTGAAAAGTCCACCCACAGAATAGGAGAAAATATTCACAAATCATATACCTACTAAGAGACTTGTGTCTATAAGATGTAAAGAACACTTACAATTCAATAATAAAAATATTCATAACTCAATTAAAAATATGGGCAAAAACTTTGAATAGACATAATCCCAATGAAGATATACAAATGGCACATGAAAATATGCTCAACATCACTAGTGATTAGGAAAATAAAATCAAAAGTACAATGATATACAAAACTACAATGAGATAATAAACACCCACTAAGATAATTACAATAAAAAAGACAGATACTTGTAAATATTGATGAGGATAAGGAGAAATAGGAACCCTCATACATTGCTAGTGGAAATGTAAAATGATACAAAGCCTTTGAAAAATGTTTGGCGATTCCACCCCTCTGTATAAAACCAAGAGAAATACAAATATATATCTACACAAAGATTTCTACATGAGAGTTCATAGCAGTATTATTCACAATAACCTAAAGTTGAAGCAACCTAAATGTCCATCAACTGATGAACAGGTGAATAAAATGTGATGTATCTATAAAAAGGAGTAGTATTCAGCAATAAAAAGGAATGAAGCACTAATACAAGGTACTATATGGCTGAACCTTAGAAACATTATGCTAAGTTAAAGAAGCCAGCCACAAAATCCCACATATTGGTTGATTTCATGAATATGGCCAGATCAGTAAAATCTATACACAGAAATAGATTAGTGGTCACTGGGGCTAGAAATGGGGGTAGAATGCAGAGTCACTGCTAGTATTTCTTTTGGAATAACAAAAATGTCCTAAAATCAGATTGTGCTGATAGATGAATAACTGAATATACTAAAAACCATTGAGTTACACATCTTAAATGAGTGAACTGTACGAGATGTAAAGCATGTATCCATAAAGATATCCTTTTTTTCCCCCAAGTTTCAGACCTTCCCTGAACTAAGATCTACTCCCCGTCAACCTTGAAGAAGCAAATTGCCATCAGTTCTACAGCTGCAAGGAAATGGGTTTTACCAACAACCTTCAAACTTGGAAAATGACCTTGGACCTCAGATGAGACTCTAGTCCTGGCTGACACCTTGTTTGCAGTCTTGTGAGATCCTGAGCAGAAGATCCAGCTAAGTAAGTGGTGCCCAGACTTCAGAACTTACAGAAACTATGAGATGATAAATGGGTGTTGTTTAATCCCACCAAATTTGTGGTAATTTGTTACACAGCAGTAGACAACGAATATACTTCTACTTGTGGTCTCTCGGAATACTTGCTTTTGGAACCCAGCTGCCATGATGTGAGAAGCCCATTCACATGGAGAAGCCCTACCTATGCTCCCAGCATCAATGGCAGTCATGGCAGTGTGGCATGTTAGCCATCCAGCCCAACTGGGTTTGATTACAACTGCCTGAGCAACCTCTCAGTCAACTCACAGAAATGTGAGAGATAATAATAAATCTAAATTTTAGGGTTGGTTTTTTTTTTTAATTTTTTTAAAGATTTTATTTATTTATTTATTTGAGAGAAAGAGAGAGAGAGAGAAACAGCATGAGAGGGGAGAGGGTCAGAGGGAGAAGCAGGCTCCCCGCTGAGCCGGGAGCCCAATGTGGGACTCGATCCCAGGACTCCGGGATCATGACCCGAGCCAAAGGCAGTCGCTTAACCAACTGAGCCACCCAGGTGCCCCAGGGTTGTTTTTTATATAGCTATAAATAACAGGGATTTTTTAAATGCTTATTTTATTCATTCGAATGGGTCTTTCATCTATTCTCTTGGTCTTATAAGGGAGACTCTGCTTTCAGTTTTCTCCATTTTGTTCCTGGCATTCTGACTGTGTCTTGAAGGTTGACAGATGACTTCTCTTAGGAAGAACAGAAAGGCATTGTGAGATATATCTTCAATTCAAAATGAAACATTTATTTTAGTGGAGTGGAGATGGGATTCCTGCTATATTTCAAAGGAAACTATAGTGAGGGCCATATCAGGGGTGCCATAATTAATTGAAGAATGCCTTCTCATTCTAGATATAGGTAGGTATAGGTATAGAATCAAATATAAATATGAATATGGATATAGATAGATATAGGTTTAGAAAGATATTTATATTCAGAAAGAAAAAAATGCAGACATATTGAATCTAAATTAAAAACGTATAATAAATACCATAAAACACTCATTACCACGATGTTATTAACATGGAGAAATGGCAATCACAAATGAATTCCTTATGTTTTTATAGTTCTGGCTGCTTAGTATTTCTATACTAAATAAAAAGTACAGTGTAGTAACATTTTAGTCTCTTGTGCCCATATGTATTATTCATTGTGGCTAAAGCCAATTTGTGCACAAGTATGATAATTATCTAATTCTGCTTAGGAAAAGCTTTTCTCATTACTGGAATAAAATTTCTAATTCCGGTAAAAAGAATTTTCAAATCCTCTTGGGAAAAAGTCAATGCGTGAGTTTCAAATCTGCTTTGTTTTGTTAAAATTAGAATCAACAGTTTGAGAGGTACAGCTTCATAAGGAAGTAATCGCGTTAGTCACCCTCTTGGCACTTCACGGGCATTAATCTTTTCCTTTCATCAGTCTCTCTGACTCTTTCACAATGTTATAAGGTCCCCCACAAAGCCAAATTAATAATGTTCCTTTCATCAAAACTCATGAATGTGCAATTAATAATCAATGATCTTGGGAGAATACAAGAAGCAACTTTACAATTTCTAGATCATTTTGATGGGCAGTTGGGTTCCATGCGATACTTGAAGGAGTCGCTTCCTACTTGTTGTACCTTTATTACAGAGAGATTGGCTTGAATATTTATCATCCAGATTAAATGATTATCTTATTATTAAGTTTTGTGAATATACTTGGGATTTTGTGATTTTTTTAAAACATTCATTTGGAATGTGTAATGATCTGTCCCTTTGACTTGTGGCTTTAGTATAAGTCGATTGCAAGTCAAGGTGCAAGTCATTTGCAAGAAGGCAAAGAGATTTTTCAGCCCTTTATAAGCAATGTTCTCAAACTTTAAAGTGTATGTAAATTACCTGAGAGGCTTGTTTTCTTTGGGACTAGCTCTGGCTAGAGATAATGAGGTACCAGGGAATTGCTTCCTGGAATAATCAACTAAATGCATCAGAATCACCCAAAAAGATAATGGCACACATTATAAAGCCCTTTTCCCTGATCTTGTCATGGCTGACTTTTTTTCTCATAGAGACCTCTGCTGAAAAAGAGTCTTACCAGAGAGGTTGTCTTTGACCACACAACTGAAATTATCCACCTACTCACACCCCTTCCCACCATTCCATTTTAACTCTTGGATATTTTCCCTGTTAGTTGTTTATTTTATAATGAGTCACTCTTTCCTCTTCGACCACAATCTCTGCCAAAGCTATATCTTATGTGTCATGATTGCTGCTGAATCCCAAGCACCTACAACAGTGCCTGGTCAACAGTAGATTTCAGTAATTGTGCCTTGAGTGAATAAATGTCTAGCTTGCTCTTCATTAATAATAATGTATAAAGATGATGATGATGGTGATGTACAGTTGGTCTTCATTAGTGGCAATGTAATGTGATCGATAATATTAAATGCAAAATTGAATTGAACAATTTCTCTAGCTGAAGGAATGTGCTTGATCTACTTCTCTAATATTGGATTATATTTGATTCATTGTTAGGATCACTCATTTCCTCTTCTGGGGCCAATTGGCCAGGGGTGTTGCAGCAGATCACAAACCAAATTTCTAATTTGACCTATCCACTGAATTCAAAGAAAGTGCTCCATTATGACCATGAGCTGGTAGGAGGATATTCTTGGGTATCAAAATCCAGCTATGAAACATGTTACTTTCTCATCTACAAGACCAAACTCAGTTTGTCTTGAGCTTAGTCTTGCCACAATTACCATTACATTTTATTATGATTTAAAGTGAAAACGGGTAGGAGAGGCGACATACAAGAATTTCTTATGTGGCAAGCACTGCATAAAGATGACATTGTGTTTGTTAAGTGTATGGAATTTGGAAGCAGACAGACCTGAGTTTCAATCCCAGTAGTACCACTTAAACTCTGTGACCTTGGGCAAGTTAATTAACATCTATAACCTTTGTTTGTTTGTGAAACGAGTTTAATACTACCTGCCTCCCAGGATCCTTGTAGACATTAAATCAGATAATCCTATGAAAAATGGTTAGCACAGCATCTGACACACAATAGCACTCAATTATTATTGCCATCACTATTATTTTTTATCACTTCACTCAGTCATGAGAAAAATGGTTAAAATAGCCGAAAGTTTATTTTCATTTCTTTAAGTCTTCCTTCATTGCACTTCAAGTTGGAAATTCTCCTTTCCCCATCCTTTTAAGTTTATTTCTTCATACTGTCACTTTCTCTGATGTTATTCATCCGAAGGGGGAAAAATGTTTCTGGAAAGATCTGATCGTGGTTAGAAATTCCTACTTATTATAATGTTAAATCAATATACTATCATCACTCCCTTCTCAGTTGAGTTTTATATCTTTCTCCAATTGTTAGAGAACTTCTGTCCCAAACTGAAGGACTTAATATCACCAAGCCAACAATGGGGAAAGATTATCTTTGGCAGAGAACCATATCTATGAACACTGAGAGGGTTGGCTCTGATGGGATCTGAGAGACTCCTCCCCCCTGGCAACCCCAATACTGCCAGAGAGCTAGTGCTTAGAAGTGGGCCGTACATCCTCAATGAAAGTTACTGGCCCTCATTATATTTCTCATTCATTCAAATGCAAGAAATTTACTATGTAACTACTGAGTGCAATGTTCCTTCTCAGACCAATTTCAGATCAAGTAATAGAAATCTTCACTAGGTACTTCTGAAGAAAGCATACAAACATCTGATGTTGAGATAAATGCAAGGCACTGTGATGTTAGATAGGATACCATGAGGGGCAAAGTAGAAGGGACAATGTGAGTTAAAATTGCAAAAGTACACCTATGACCCATTGTTTTCTTTCTACATAGGCTGAATTCAAAGACCTTTAGATGACATAGTCTTATTTCGAGCAAATGCACGCCTTCCAATTTTTGAAGACCATTTAGTTTGAATTCTCTTGGGCATGGAGCCATCTTTACTCAGTTAATTTTACTATGGGATAGATGAAATGTAGCTACATGTGTATCATGATATATTCCGTATGTGTATACTTAACTACTATCACCCATGCAGAGGATTGTGGTATACTATATAGAGAGAGAACATAAATAATTTTCCGAGAGAAGAGTAGCATGAAGGTTGCCTGTATCCCAGCCTCAGTGTTCAATTATGCTGACACAGTTTGAAGTTTGTGCCAAATCATTTTTCATTTAACAGTGGGGTTAGAACTGTACCAGTTGCTACTTGCTCCTGCTTAGATAAACAACTGTAGCCAGCACTCAAGTGTGCCTCATGCTGATCTCATCAGGGAACTGTGTGTAGGTGGACTTCTTGGAAGCCTATGGTTCAAGGTCAGAAAGGTAAAAATTGTCCAAGTAATTCTCCCAAACATAAAAACAAACTCTTAACTGCTCTCTACCTGTCCCTTCTCTCAGCCCTTTGTCCTGCTCCATTGCAGACCTAGGTTTTCATAGTCACAATGTTTTGATCACTAGTTTTTTTATGGTATCTTAACGTCTTCCAGAATTTTGGTGAACACACACTTCTACTTCATATTCCATTCAGACGTAGAATTTCTATGCTCAATATTCCAGACGAGGATTTGCTTTGAAACCTACACTGAATGGCCACTCCTGTACCACTATATGCTACAATCTTGTTGGACAGCAGGGACAGTAAAATAAATTTTGCGTGATTCCTCCTTTCAGCAATTCACCCTGCAGCCAGCAAAATGGAATTCGAATTAAAATGATATGCTAATTCTTTGAGAGGGCCCTGAGCAAATTTCAGGGGGCATGCAAGATGGGAAGAATCCATGGAACCTTCATAAAAGAGGTGACACTGAGTTGCCTGCCATGGGACAAGGATAGTGGAAGGACATTCTGGGCAAAGAGAAGGGTGTGAGAAAATCAACGGGGAATGGGAGAATGAGCGTTATGTTTAAGAACAGAAGCAAGTCCAGTTGGGCAGAGCATGAGGTTTGTAATGGGGAAATGGCAGATGGTGAGAAGCTAGCCCTTGGGCTGAAGACCATGTTAGAGTATAGAAGGCCAACCAAAGTTTCCCCATGGATCAATGGTATGATCAGACTTTCATTTTGGGAAGATAGCCCTTGTGGCATGGAGGAGTAGGAACTGCCAAGAGAAGATTTAAGAGGAAGAGAAGCAAAAAGTCCTGGGCAGAGATGCTACAAATGGAGAAAAGAGGATGAGTTCCAACATTGCTTCTGGAATAGAACTATGACATTTAGTAATGAATTGGATAATAAGAGCAAGAGAAAAGAATGAGTCAAGAATTTATTAATCTATTGATTAAATATGTATTAAGCACCTGTCATGAGCTGGGAACTTTGCTACACAATGGTATACAAGGGTTCCCAAAACAGAGTCCTTGCAGTCATGCAGCTCAGAGTCTAGTGGAGGAGAGAGAAGGATCCCAAGTTTCTAGCTCAGTTTATGGATGAGATATAGATACTGTTATATGCCTGGAAATATAGGAAGAGATAAAAGCTTAAGGACAATGGGATTTTTGAGTTTGATTTGAGAATGGTAAGATTAACTATCTGAAGTTCATAAGAGTACGGATGAGTGGGAGGTCTGGCCTAAAAAAGAGAATGGGATTGATGCTGTATATGTGAGAATCATGAGTTTCAATATTAGTCATGAGAGTAAATCAAATTATCTAAGGGGAGCAAATAGAAGAGAGTCAATGATGGAACGCTGGGGAATGATATCATAGCTGAATAGAGGAAAGGAGTCTAACATATGAGACTTAAAAACATGGCAAGATAAGTAAGAGAAGAGCTCCCGAGAAGAAAGGGAAGAAAAAGTTAAAAAAAAAAAAAAAAGAATCAGGTGTGTCAGTTTTTCTTAAAGCTTCTCTGATCCTTGTTTCTGGGTAAGAAGGATCTCATTGGCACTAATCACATCGAGGCTCAGGGATATTTCTTCTGCCCTGGATTCTATTTTGCGCATCTTCTTCCTTTATTATAAATAATCCTCTACTAGGAGGGGAGCACACATAACTTAAAAATAAGACAAAACCAACCAAACCAACCTTTCTAGGAACTTCCCCCATTCTTTCTAGGAACTTACCCTAAATGCGTGGGTAATTCTTACTTCGTAGGCAGTGGTACAGCTCAGTGACACACATTCAGACATGACAAACTAGCAGGATTGGCTCAAGATTTTGCTCTGAAAAGATAGAAAGGAACAGCTTTGGAAATCTGGATGCTAATTCCCTTGTTCCAGGATTATCAGTAATTCCCCACCCAGGGCTCATTCAGATAAATATACTATACACTGGATGTAAAAAGTTTGAGCATCAGTATTTCCTCTTGCCAGTAGTCATCAGCTATTATCTTTTGGAAAGATCACGGGTATCACTAAGTGTCATTATTTAGGTGTTGCATAGAACACCATTACTACTTTTCTGAATGCAAAATAAGAACGCAGTTTAAAGAGGACATGGGATCATTTTTCATTGCGAGAGGAACACTAGGAAATGTACTTTAGATACTTAGGACGTTTTCACTGTTTCTGGAAAAAAGGGATGTGATATTGCAATAGTGAAGAGCATAGACTGGGATAACAGGATGCAATATTTAAAACTGAGATTGTCTTAGAAGATTTTGGCTGAACGTTGGTTGAGATCTAGTAACTCTTGCTGTAATATCACTTCCCAGTGAGACAGGGGAGCCTGACGCTGGAAGTTATACCTGTCGTTCTGGCAAAGTAAGAATTATTCCAGCTTGCAAAGCCATCTTTGTGCCAGTTGGCCAAAACAAGTTTGTATACTTATGGTGCTAAAAGTGAGCCACTGAAGCCTTTTTTTTTTTACATTTTTTAAAAATTTTATTATGTTATGTTAATCACCATACATTACATCATTAGTTTTTGATGTAGTGTTCCATGATTCATTGTTTGCATATAACACCCAGTGCTCCATGCCGAACGTGCCCTCTTTAATACCCATCACCGGGCTAACCCATCCCCCCACCCCCCTCCCCTCTAGAACCCTCAGTTTGTTTCTCAGAGTGCATCATCTCTCATGGTTCATCCCCCCCTCTGGTTCCCCCTCTTCATTCTTCCCCTTCCTACTATCTTCTTTTTTTTTTTTTTTTAACATATAATGTATTATTTGTTTCAGAGGTACAGGTCTGTGATTCATCAGTCTTACAAAATTCACAGAGCTCACCATAGCACATACCCTCCCCAGTGTCTATCACCCAGCCACCCCATCCCTCCCACCCCCCACCACTCCAGCAACCCTCAGTTTGTTTCCTGAGATTAAGAATTCCTCATATCAGTGAGGTCATATGATACATGTCTTTCTCTGATTGACTTACTTCGCTCAGCATAACACCCTCCAGTTCCATCCACGTCGTTGCACTAAAGCCTCTTTTGCACTACGGGATCCTGATTCTTAGATGGTGATAACACCAAACAGGCAAACTCAGTTATCTTTAAAGCCCGAGATCATCAGAAGGGTTTGGATGCAGTGCTTTAGCCCTGGGCCAAGCAGGGCTACTTTCTGGAAGTACACAAAGCCACAGATGATACTGGCTTGCTACCTGGGTCATTTCATCATGCTTGGAAACTAGACAGAAGGCTGGGGTTATTCTGCATACTCGTCCTTGTGTTTCTGTCTATGTGACAATGACCAAGTGGTAACACGAAGGAGGACACACGGAATTATGGTAAATGACCCTATTTGTACATCAGCAGGAAGTCGATAATAAAAGCAAATTTCCATTCTTTTTAAAACAAGGAAGGTGTTTCTAGGAGGAAAGTGGGACCGATTTATTTTAATTAAAAATAGAACGTGCATCTTTGAAGTAGCTAGCCATGATATGGCTTCTGGGAAGTGTTGTCTTATTCTTCTTTCTCCTCAGTCTAGCTTTCAAAGAAAGTCCTGAATCTTCTGGAAGAAGTCTCTTTGGTGCTGGTGATCCCTGAAGGTGGGCCACCTGCTGTTCTTAAAGTGATGGTGTGACATCATGACCACAAGAAGCAGCTTGTCACTAAACTGCATCCAACCCCGCCCCAGGTGGGTAACGACTGAGCCAGATATACTGTATTTGAAGGGGATGGAAAAATTAAAAGGAATTTGGGTGTGAGATTGTATAGGTAGAAATCGTCAATGATGCATTTAAATAAGGCAGAGGTGTGATGGGGTCTTTGTATCTTAAATATGGGAGAATATTCTCAGTGTTTTTCAAAATAGAATGAGGATGCTTACAAAAATAATGATTTTACCAACTATTGTCAGAGATTTATAGAATTATGATCTTTCCAGGGTCATCCATCTTTTCCGATTATTGCCACAAAGACCTATTGAAGGACCGTATTGAGACAGACAAAAAGGATCTGGCTCTGGCCCCACACTTTTTTTTCTTCTCCACACTCCCCCCACCCCCCCAAAAAAGCTTCCACTGTTATTGTCCTCCGCAAGGCACACAGTACTTGGAAACAACACATAAGAGTCAGGTTTGAAATTTTTTTGTTTAATCAAGAATGAATCAAATGTCAGCGACTCAATGTTCTAGATCAACAATTTCCGGGATTGATACATCTTAATCAAGTAATTAGGTGACTTTTTCGGTGGTGTTTTCCACACCGGAGAGAGGAACAGATTTGCCGCTTTGCTCGGCTGGCTGCTAGGAGCAGTGCTGGTTGTTAACAGAGACATTTACACGGAACCACCAGTTGGCAGGGGCTCACACTCTGTTCCTTGATATTCCCACATGCTGAGGATTGTGGGAAGGCTGCCAAGCTTTCTGTGTCATATAGCTCCTGGGTGTAATAGCAACAAAAAGCCTTGGGAAAAAAAAAAAAAGAAGAAGAAGAAGAAGAAAAATGAATAAAGGAAACAATGAAACTAAGTCCCAGGCCTTTCGTATTAGACAGGAATAGAATGAGAGATTTTTAGTGGCTTTTATCCCCTTCTTCCCCTTTTTCTTTTTTCTTTTTCTTTCTTTCTTTCTCTCTCTTTCACTCACTCTCTCTCTTCATTTAAAAAGCATTTTAAATTGAGGTTGATGCTCCTCAAACTTTAAAGCACATTTAAACCACCTTGGGGTCCCGTTGAAATGCAGATTCGGATTCTGCAGGTTGGAGGTGGGACCTGAGGATTTTCACTTCCATCTGGTCCCGGTGATGCTGGTGCTGCCAGTCCCCAACTATTATTTGGATGATGATGAGGATTGAAGAGACAACGGAAGGAGTAACACATGACCAGATCTTGTAGAGATGGTTGTGCTTGTCTCATATGCAAGGGCTCTAAAATGACAGTGATGCCTTTCTCTCTCACCTCTTCTAGATACCTGGGATTGAACCTTTTTTTATATTATGACCCCTATCAGTAACCTCACCTGTATTGGATAAAATATTACGAGTTAAAAAATTCTGATCCTAATTCCAGTTCTGTTACCAACTAGTTGTGTGATAACAAGCTGGTCCAGAATCCTCCCAGGGTATCAGTGTGTTCATCTGTACCCTGGGGGATTGCATGTCACGTGTTCGACAGTTGTCTCAGTCACTAACTTGATGAGCTGTCATGACCTATGTATTGAAAAGTTGGAATTTCTGGGGTTGTACCTGAAACCAATAGCATCTGAATTTGCTTTTGGTTACTTTGTCTTTCATATGATATAAAATCAGTAAAACCAGCTCCAAACAATGGAGGCTTTTCTACTGTGTGTCCCTGACCACATAAATATTTGAGCCCAAGTAATTGAGGGCTGACCGTGACACAGACCAGGAGCTGGTGACGAAGCACACCCTATTGTGGAGGGAAGTGATACCTCATAACCCTGGAAGCTAAAATGGGATGACTGGGAAGGTGAGGAGCATGTTGCAATGGTCCGAGAGAGTCAGAGGGCCAGGTGGTCAGGGACATCACCCAGGAGATTAGGAGGAGCTGACGACCAGGACTGACAGTTCTGGTTCCTTTGGAGGTTCATAAGATCAAAACAGGGCTCCTCCTAGATCAACGAGGATAAAAGGTGAGGGAGACCACGGAGATATGGGCAGTACAGGCTTTAGAATCTATAAGCCTGGTGAAAAATGAAAATGCAGAGCCCCTTCTTTAGTAAGTAGGAAATAAGTGTCATTGATATACTATAATATAAAGCTTTTTCCTTTCTTCCATGATCTTTCCAACTTATTTTAGTGTTTATTTAATATCATTCTAAGTGAAGAAAAAGAAAAATTTTAAGTTATTAGCATGAATTTTGCCATCTAAAAATTGTGCAATGTCCGTTTAAAATGCAAATATGAGAGCACTTAATTCTATGCAGAATTGCCAAAATGACATATTTCATAGTGCAACCATGCATATCTATTTTGTTCTCACCAAAGCAGTGGAAACACTGCACAAAAACAATGCAACTATTTTTCACTTCTTGATATGCACATATTCTATCAAATCTTTCATTTACTGGTGAGTAAGGAATGATTGAGAAAAAAAAGAAAGAAAGAAAGACTGGATTATGGGTTGCCCTGACTTTCCCCTTTCTTCAATGTCATTATTTTTTAGCATAAGTGAGTGACAAATGCAAGCAAGTACCACAAGTAGGAAAGGACACAATAGAGTTCCTTATTCATTTGTTTCTTAGAATGCCATTGCCTTTTTTCTGTGTTGGAAGCAAGTTCTGGTTTGGACAGAAAGCATTGTTTCTTGGTGCTCTTTGTGATCCCCACCTTCACCTTACTCAGTTGTAGATACAGCATGTTTACCTTGTATTTACTCTGGATCCTGCTGAGCTTCCATGCATCATGGATCCACCAGGATTCTGAGCCTAGTGGGCATCATTGATGCTATATGTGAATAGAGAGGCAAGGAAGGTAGACAGGCATATATCCTCTGTTCATACACATGTTCCATTGTCCCAAGGGCCTTCACATACAAAATACAAGTTCAAAGCTAAAACCATTAAGAATTTCAAGATTCTCACAGCAGAGCATTAAAGCAAGTGTGGGACACCAGGTAATCGCACTACTTGAATGTCCATGAAGCTGATTCTAGATACAGAAACAGAAAAGAATGAATCAAGGCAGTGCTTGGTCCAAATGGTCAAGAAAAGAATCTCATAGCCAGAATCACATTATAGGGGACAAAATGAACTTAGGTGAATTCAGTGTTGAGCTTCTGAACTCAAGGAAATGCTACCAGATTAAGAAAAGGGTTGATCTCAGAGTTGGGGGTTGTATAAACTATGACGTTTGGAAAAATGTGACATAACTGGATAACCTGCTATATCTTCTCAGTGGCTTTCACTCCATGAAAGTGTGTGTGATATTTTCCTTTCATTGTAGAATGAGAGAGTTGAAAGGAGTATTGATTTTACAGATGGAGAAACTGAGATCCGGTGCGGTAAAGAGACCTGATCTAGGTAACAAAACTCACAGAATCAGGAATAAAACCTAAACTTGAAGAATCCTAATGCAATGTCCCTTTGAGTCCCCCATGCTACTTCCTCCTATAACTCATCACAATGGCAAATGGTCTCTACTGGTAATGTTGAAATATTTTTCATGTCTGTAAAAACAATGAGAAGGAAATGGAGAAAACATACTATTTTACCCTACTCAAATGCTGCAAAATGAGTCTTCTTTTTCTCTGACTTTAGTGAGATGGTTTTAAAGGAAGTATGTTTTTTTTTTAGATTTTATTTATTTATTTGAGAGAGAGAGAGTATGCAGGGGAAAGAGGAAGGGGCAAAGGGAGAGGGAGAGAGAGAATCTCAAGCAGACTCTGCACTGAGCGTGGACCCTGATGACATGGGCCTCGATCCCACGACCCTGAGATCATGACCTGAGCTGAAATCAAGAGTGGGACCATTAACCAACTGAGCCACCCAGGTGCCCCTAAAGGAAGTATTTTCTCTATAACTTCTGCAGTGCTGAGTTGGATTATAAAGGATCAGAGGCTGGCTCATTTAGAAAGAGTGATTAATCATACTTACCACTGAGGAGATGAGTAAGGCAGGGTCACAAAGTCAAATATGTAGGTGGTTGCTGACAGATTAGTTTGAAATGAGTGAATGGGGGATTCGAATGGCAAAGAGAAGGACTCCAGTGGCTTTCTAGTTTAAAGTGTTGCCTGACAAACTGTCCCTAATATAGTATCTCTGATTTTTTCCCTGAAATCCCCATAACGATATCAGGGGAAAAAATGAAAACAGTAAGTAAATGCCAGAACCTGTCAGTCCACTTTTGCCAAATGCAAGAGTAAATCCCACTACTAAAATAACTATGGAGCTTAACAAAGAATGCAATGAACTCATCTTTTCTCCAGAAACCAAGAAAAACTGCCAGCCTAAAAAAGGGAGGCTACTGATTCAGAGCCTTTCATTGTGTACCAACTAAAATCGAGTTGCTTGCTTTGTGGGCACTGCACTTGAGGCAATCTGAGTACTCATACTTGTTCCCTCACCCCACTGGCACCTCCTCTTATATATCTACTTTGAAATGAAACTCCCAGAGAACAAATCAAAGGGAGTAGCAACTGGGTGGATGGGAAATAAGATTAGCTGTAGTATATTGTGTCCTGAGAAGTATAATTCCAAGAAGTAGACCCGTAGTTGCTTAGCGTAGAGACAAGAAGTGCACTGAGAGCTGAAAATTTGGCACATTTGGTTTTTTTGTTTGTTTATTTTTTGCAATGTACTCAGTAGGTTCAGAGTGTGAAAGAAATGATAGAGACAGATTTAATTCCAAATAATTTTAAGCAGAATAACATGCCTTCAATGCTTACTAGGTTCTGGACCTTTTATGAGGACAAGTGACCAAGAATATGTTTTCCAGGTTCAAAATAAGAAAAAAGATTCTACAAATACCCAAGACAACACTGAATGAGGTCAAGAGAAACTTGCAAACCATTTCTATCGAAAATGTTATTTCTGGCTAGAAATATCTTCATTACAGAATGGTTGGTATATTTTTTAAAAAGGCAAATAAAGAAAAAGAAAATATCATTAAAAGATTTAAAACAATGGCATATATTTTATGTAGTTTCCTAGAGAAGCCAGAGTAGTTTCAGATAACCCCTGGATGAGCTCAACAGAACATACAATGGCACATGAAAGAGTTGTGAGGATTGCCAAAGAACTGAACAGAAGGCAATGTCGTGGAAAAGGAGTTCAGTAAGATGGAAATGGGGAGGAATACTCGGGAAGATTGAATTCTCTGATCTAGAGGACAAACCAGAGAAGCCCTCCAAGAATGTAGTTAATAAGAGGGTTATAAAGAAGATGTTAGACTTGCGGAATAAGAGCTTGTAACATAGTTACAGAATATTGATGTTCCTGAAAAAGGGAAGGTAAAAAGGAATAGGTACAATAATCAATGATTTAATCAAAGAAGACACTTTGGGGAAAAATGGCCCATGTCTTCAAATCAAAATGGCTCCTTACATTTCAAACAAAGTTAATTAAAAAGGAACCAAACTAGGGCTCAGTTGGTTAAGCATCTGACTCTTGATTTCAGCTCAGATCATGAGCTCAGGGTCATGAGATTGAGCCCTGCATTTGGCTCAACACTGGGTATGGAGCCTGCTTAAGATTCTCTCTCTCTTTCTCCCTCTGCACCTCCCTCCCCCACTCATGCACTTTCTCAAAAAAAAAAAAAAAAGGACCCAAACTAAAACTTATCTCAGCAAAATTTTGAAATAAAAGAAATCAAGAGAAAAAATTTTACATGTATTCTGATAGAAAGGTATATAGGTTATCTAAAAAAAAAAAAAATTCTAAACATGGCTGACTTCATAGATCTCTTCTAAAACATCTACAATTCAGAGTAATAAGAACACAATGAAGAATTTTTCTAGACAATCTACAGAGTTTCAGGGAAAAAGGTTTTGGTTAAATAATTTAAAAGCCTATTGTTTTTCTTGCAATGGCAACAGAGTATGTAGATATCTTTTGTTTTGTTTTGTTACAGAAACAAGGCCTTAAAATGTGTACCTTAGTAAGGTTTTTAGAAATAAATTATTTAAAGGCTTACTCTGGTTACCTGAGAAATGATTCCAAAGAGAAAACTTAAAATGAGCAAATCGTTGTGTTAAAGAATTTATTTGAGCCAATTAAGGGTGAAGGTAAGTCTAAATAATTTTGTAAATGTTTTGTAAATATGATAAATCCAAATGTCAAAAAAATTATTGAAAGAATATGCATGTACATACAAATTTTGTATGTATTTTATGTACATAAAAATAACATTTAAACTCTTAAATAATGCATCCAAACACTATAAAATGGAAACATGGGAGCTAAAAGTGTGTTAAATTCCTTGAAGTAGTGTGTTAAATTATAGATTTTATTCTTGCTGTTAATATTTAGATAAAGAATAATTTCAAAATGATTTTAAAAGAAAGCTGGTAAAAATTATAAAAATAATACCAACAAATCTCTACAAAAAAATAAAAGCAAGTAAATTATAATCCATCAAAAATTATTCAAAACCACCGAAAAGCACAAAAAACTGAAATCATTTAATCAAGACTTATGCCAGACTTATATGTCTGAGGACATATTGCAATTATTAAAAGTAATTTAAGGAATCTTATTAGAATCTATGAGATATGGCTAATGCAGCATGTAAAGGCAAATTTACATTAAATGTCTATTACTAAAAAGAAGAAAGTATATAAACTAATGACTCTGCTACCAAAGCCAAGCAAACACATTACAAGGAAAGAAAGCTACAGACCATTATTTCTCATAAACCTAGATATGAAATTTCTAAACAAATTTTACCAAATCAAATTCAACAATATATAAAAAGGATAATAGTACATCACGACTAAGTGACGTTTACCCCAGAATGCAAGGTTGCTTTAACATTTAAAAATCAATTACTGAATGTATTTGACCATAACAACAAACTGTAAAAGAAAACCATATGATTTCAATAAACACAGAAAAAACATTGGATAAAATACAACATTCATTTTTCATATAAACCCTCAACAAACTAGGAATAGAAGGGAACCCCCTCAACCTGAGAAAGAGCATCTAAGAAAAACATACAACTAACATGATACTTAATGGTGAAAGACTGAATGCATTTCCCCTAAGATCAGAAACAGACAAGAATGTTTACTATTTCTACTCAACATTGTACTGGAGCATCTAGCCAAGGCAATTAGGCAAGAAAAATAAATACAAAGGAAAAGTCAAAGTAAAACTCTTTATTCACAGATGACTTGATTGTAGAAAACCCAATGGAATCTATATGAAGCCACTAGAATAATAAGTGAATTTAGCAACCTTGCACAATGTCAGATCAATGTATAAAAATCAATCATATTTTTATATACTATCAGGGAACCACTGGAAACTGAAATGAGAAAAACAATGCCACTTACAGTAACATCAGAAACATGAAGGGGTAGATTTGACTTAAGATTTGCAAGATTTGTATAGTAAAAACCACAGGAGAAAAATTAAAGAGGACCTAAATAGGTGGAAAGATGGGTTGGAAGTCTCAGTATTTTAATTTAATTTAATTTAATTTTTTTATTTAAATTAAATTAATTAATATATAATGTATTATTAGTTTCAGAGGTAGAGGTCAGTGATTCATCAGTCTTATATAACACCCAGTGCTCATTACATCAGGTGCGCTCCTTAATGTCCATCACCAATTTACCCCATCCCCCCACCTGCTTCCCCTCCAGCAACTCTCAGAGTCTCAGTATTTTATAAGCTGTCAATTCTCTTTAAATTGATCTATACTATAAGTGCAGCACTAATAGAATCCCAGGACTTATTTTTTCCTTAGAAGTTGCCATTGACAAATTGATTCCATAATTCATACGGAACCCAAAGTATCTAGAATAATCAAAATACCTTTGAAAAAGAATAAATTTAGAGGATTAACATTACGCAACTTGAAAACTTATATTAAGCTGTAGTAATCAAGGCAGTGTGGTATTGGTATTGAGAGAGAAAGATGGATCAATGTAACAAAATAGAGAGTTCAGCAATAGATTCATCCATACATAGACAACTAAATTTTGATCATCCAGCCTTTCAGCAGAAAACAGAATATTTTTGTGACTGAGATGGGCAAAGATTTCTTAGATAAAATACCAAAAAAATTGATAAATTGGAATTCATCTAAAGTAAACCATTCTTCTTATCACATTAAACAAGAAAATGCAAGCCTCCATGCATCGGAAGCATGGAGAAATGACATACTTGTAATGTGTATATATCACAAAGAGTTTTACCTCAAATATATAAAGAATTCCTACAAAACAACAACAGAAGGCAAACCATATAAAATGGTTAAAAGACTTGCACATACACTTCTCCAAAAAGACCAATAAACACGTTAATAAAAACTTAACATCATTAGTCACAAGGGAAAAGCAAATTAAATCTATAATGAAGTACTATTTTACATCCATCGTACCGGCAAAAAAAAAAAAAAAAAAAAAAGACTAGTGATATGATGCCAAATATTTGCAAAGATATCCAATACTTTTCTGGTAGGAGTGGTCCAATCATATTGGGAAACAGTTTGGCAGTTTCTTATGAAGCTAGACACAAACTTGTCATTAATTCAATAATTCCACTCCTGGGTCTTTATCCAAAAGAACTAAAAACATTATGTCCACACAACATCTTTTGTAAAATATTGGTAATAGCTTTATTCTTAATAGCTAGAAAAGAAAAACAAACCATATATTCATCAACAGGAGCACTAATAAACAATTTGTGGATTATTCGTATACCAATAAAAAGGAACAAATTGTGATAAACTCACTAACATGAAATGATCTAAAAAATATTATATTGAGTGAAAGCAGACAGATGCAAAAGAAAACATACTGTATTATTCCATTTGTCTGAATTCCAAGGACAGGGAAAACTCATCCTTAGTGATAGAACTTAGAAAGTAGTTGCCTCTGGAGAGTGCGAATTTGGAAAGAGAGTCCAGAGTGCTTTGTCCAGGGATGAAGATGTTCTATATCTTGTTTGGACGGTATTTGCATGCTTGGCTATGATCGTCAAAAACATGAACTGTGAGATCAGGGATAAGTATTAAATTTTTTAAAAGGAGCACTAACTGCACTTTTGGTATAACTTTCTCTTGCTGTGTGGGTGTATGTAGATATCTGTAGATATCTGTGGATATGTGTGTGCATATACCTGTAAATTATGCACATACACATATCTAAACCCGAATATAATCTCCTACCATATTACAATGGTTCCTTTCTGCCAGATCAATGTTGTTAGTAAAGATAGGTGGAGGGGTGTCTGAATGGCGCAGTTGGTTAAGCCTCCAACTCTTGGTTTCAGCTCACGTCGTGATCTCAAGGTTGTGAGATCCAGTCCTGCGTTGGGCTCTGCACTCAGTGCGAAGTCTATTTAAGACTCTCTCTCCTTCTGCTCCTCTCCCCACTAAAATAAATAAATCTTTAAAAAAAAAAAAAAAAAAAGATGGGTATAGCAGAAAGATCCCGGATACTTTGCTTTGTCATTAATATCCAGGCACCCCTGATTAGAAAGTGATACTAGATAAGATAAATATGTGTTACCTCCAGTAATATTAAGTACAGTGTTACTGCCATAAGCAAACTGAGGAAACAGTGGACATTACATACAGTGTCTGAAGCTAAGTTCATTTTACTTTAAGGGCTAAGTTGTTGATTATTTTAAGCCATAGGTTTGCCCATGCAAATGGCTTGGGGGTTCATTTTCTACTTTTGCTCTCCTCCGCCCTTACTTTTTTCTTTTTCTATTTTGCCAACCAATTAACAATCAAGTAAGTCAAACAAACAAACAAAGAGTAGGTGTATTTTTCTCAGACAAGAATCTCAATAAATTGTTCTTCTCTAAGCAGTAAATTTTTTTTTTCCATTTTACTCTTTGCATTTTGTATAGAGGAAGCTAAAGGGAAAGAGCGAGACAGAGACAGGGAGAGACAGAGACAGAGAAGAGACCGAAATTAAAAGGGGCTGAGCCTCTTGCACATCCCAACCTCATTGAAGAAGGATAATGGGGAAAGAACATTCCACATTGCAAGAAACATCAGGCTTTGGAAATACAGTATCCTTTACAGCTAACGTTCACAAAGCATCTAATATATGCCTGTCATAGTTCTTATTTTATTGATTTATATTTCTATTCTATTTTTTTTGATGTTGAGTATTTCACTGAACCTTAATTACAGTCCCATGGAGTTCTCTGACTTTTTCAAATACCATAATGAACGGGGACCATACCAAGAAAGCAGTATATAAAATTCCGCTTTTGCTTTTATGAGAGACGGATTAACTCCTGGAAAAGTGATCACCATTACTTGTCATTCAGCTATGCTTCTTGACAAAGCCCAACTACCATTACCCTAAAATACTACAGAAAACCAACACGAACAAACAGATAATCACTACCATGACATCAACAACAAAAGATTTATTCCTTAACAATGCATCTCCAGTGCAAAGTTCTAGAACACATGGTTGCAGTCAAGGGCTCCCATGAACTCCATTCTGTATCTATCACTTGTGCACAGACCGTTCGGTTGTCTTTTTCATGTGTGTAATACGATTCTCACTCTGGTGTAATTTTTACTCTCCTTTTGTACATGATCCTGTCACTCTGCAGACCCACAAAAATAGCTGTTTCTTGCTCCGCTTGCGATAGAAAATGATGTGTTTGTACTTCCAGCAGTGCTGATAATGTGTGAGTAATGTCTGTATTTGATTGTCTGGGTGCTTGTTAGTGAGGCAGAACATTCAAATTTGCTTTTAAAAATTTACATGGAGCGGCTACCCTTTCATTAGAGGTGGGTGGGGAGAACTGGGAACACAGAAGACCCTGGTTTATCTCTTTACACAGTGACCTTTTTTGGAGTATGCCCAGAATTAAATTAGATGTTGCAGCTCACAGAATCAGTTCTTACGTCTTTGCCCAGCTAGTGGTTATGAGGACATACAGCTAACTCTCAATTACGAATATGCAAAAGCCACAGATCATCTCAAACCTTGTTTCAGATGCTCCTTTTGATTTCAAATACAGTTGATCCTTCTACCAAAACACTGAACCGTTTTTATTGTCGCTTTCTTCATCTGTGGTCAGAGTGCAGGGCTAATGAGAAGAAAATGGGAAGAAGGAATTAGGAGCAAAGGGAAGGGAGATGGTAGACAAATCTTGCACACACATCATTATCTGGGCTCAGAATCGATTCCTGCACATTTTAATTGAGGCTGGACTGAGGGCAGAACTTGGCAAAAACAGAGCTGGGGTTTACCTTCCATTGGGAGGGCATGTCAGGAAAGACAGGGCTAAGTGACAACTAGGTCCGAATGGGTATGCTGAACTCCAGGATTTTGCTACTTGAGGAAAGAGGAAGGAAAGACAAAGTGGAAATCACAGGAAAAAGAACAAAAATGAATCTGGAAACCTAATTTTCACTTTAAAAGAAGAAGTGGTCTTAGTTTTTTATGTCATGTATTTTGTTCCTTTTGTCAAAACCTAATTAAGAAATATGTATATAAAACACATAATTTCCTACTCACCAAACCACAAAAAACTCATTTTGTTCCAGATCCCAGGAAACGATCAGTGAATTTCTTTTATCCCTTATTTCCGCCCCGTCTCTCTAATTTTTATATTTCTAAATCTGCGTCTACACTGTCAACAAGTAAGAAATGAAAAACTCACATTTGTGATGGCTTTCTTCTCATACAGTTTGCAAAGCAACTTTTCTGACAGACATCTTCACTGACCAGAATACTTGTTTCTAAGGAATGATGCATTAGTCACCAGGTTTTATGCCTTATAGACATATTCTTGTGTCTGTCTCTTGCTGTCAGTCTTCGCTCCCGATGTGTGATGCCTCGGCAGAAATTTCAAAGTGAAAAGGGATTGGTTGAAGCCTTGTACTTGAACCTTTCAGAAAAGTTGTATAATTTGTGAATAGAGCCATCCGGTCATTCTCAAATCAAGAACTTCAGCTAGGGAGACATGCCCGAGAATTTGTGAAAAGCAGACAAGTGCTTGCATGGGCACAAAGGGGACTCAAAAGAAATGAAGCAAACCCGAAGGAATGGATGAAAGAGATTCACTCGGTAGGAAAAATCAGAGAGGAGCTGCCCAGGTTTACATTCTACTTAACACTTACCCTGAAACTAAGAGATAAAAATCATAACATCTATTTTTTGTTGTCTGATCACCTTGAACCATTTTAGTGTTCCTATTTCTCTTCACGGAAACAACCTCATTTATAGGTACATTGTCCAACTGCCTGGGAGAAAAGGCATTTTGGACAAAAGTTCTCCCAGTACTTGGGAGCTCACCTAGCAGCCGGGTTACAAGGGCACAGCCGGACGCCAGCTCACGGGGTCACCTCGCCCTGCTGCTCTTTTTATACTACAATCTTTTCTGACTTGTATTCCCTATTTCCTGTCAGGACCCAGAAACCGGGCTGGTTGTTTTTTTTTTTATTTGTGTGGGGAGAAGAGGAAAGGAACACAAGGGCACCAGGTGGAGAGTTAGGGGCGTTGGCGTGTCTCCATGGAGCATACAGCGAAAGAGAGCGAGGTCTTTGCCCACGCGGCCACGTGTCCAACCTCTCCAGGCTCCAGTTCCAGACTCGGCCCAGCCTGTTCTACCTCATCTGGATGACCAAAGCTTCACTCTTCTCTCTTGTACTCCTCCAACTGCTGTCCCTTCCTCTTTCCCAGCCACCACGCTGCCACCCCCCAAAATGGCAAACGTTCCAGAGGCAAGATGAAAACACCACCCCAATGCCCCGACATCTCTCTGATACTGTCTGGGACTGGCACCTCTTTATTTTTCAACTGGTCATTTGTCCCTGCCTGCATCTAACGCTTTCTCAGCTCACAAAAGTGACGCTGGAAGCTGGGGCCAAGCGATGCCGACTGCAGAATTGGGTAACAGCGGAAAGGCTGTAGGGAAGTTGGCACTATTGGAATTAAAAGGCCCCTGGCAGAAAAAAAAAAAAAAAGAGAGAGAAATACTTACAGGCAAAATGAGACCTTGAGTTGGACCTCTGTGGTTCCTTCTCTCACCTCCTGAGCCCTGAGAAATGATAGATTCGAGGGTCTGGTCTTCCTACAAAACCCCTGCAGACTAAATTCACTTCCTGATTTGTACTGCATAGACGAGAGTCTACCGTCCAAGCCCGGAATAGGAATTAACAGGTGTGTGTGTGTGTGTGTGTGTGTTTTCCCTAACAGCCACATCTTTGTGCAGATTCCTGGCATTTCTTTCTTTACAGAAGTGAAAAAAGATGCTGCAGTGGAATGACAAAATAAGAAGAAGGGCAGGAGGGGTTGGCTGGGCTGAGAAGTTTCGAGGAGAGAAAATAATGCAACTATCTTCGTAAATGCTTGTTAACACCAATCATTTAGAGCACAGTTTCACAAAGATTAGTCGGGATTTGTTGTAAGCCTATCTTGGGAGTGCTTGCCTGTGGGAACAGCTGCTATTTAGTTACTTGTTGGAGAGAAACACGCCCCCTGTGCCCTTCCCCCCATGGGCTCTGAAAGTACCTCACTAGGGTATGGGGATCAGAGCCAGGTTCTTCATATTTTATTCAAGCCAATTTTCTGCCCGGACATGGTCTTTAAAACATGGCATGGCTATAGCAATACCATTCATCTTTTGCCTAGAAATGTGACTTGGCAGGTTGGGGCCGGGGGGGTGGTGCGGGGAAGGGGCTCTGGAACTGGTCTTGAAATAGAGGTTCCTGTCACTGCAGATGGGAAGAGGTCATCGTACCTCTGAGCGCATCGTGACCCACTCAGCAAAACTCTCCAGATGTTCCTGGCTCCCTGGCACATTTGTCTTGTCTCCACAGTGCTCTCCAGGAGGCCTCAGACAGAAATCTGGATGAACCAGCAGCTCAGTGTTTGCAGAAGGTCTCCTGTGAACTTGTCTTCATTGAAATGCCAGTGCAGGGCCGGTGAAGAAGGGTGGGCAACAGGGAGCCAGGACAACGCCTCCGCACAAAAGAGGCCCCGTTGCTACCATGATGCGGCATGTGGGAATATGAATGCTCCAAACTCTGGGGATGACTCAAGTATCTAGATTTTCAAGTTGAAGATTCCCAGGTGTCAAAGGGTAACTCTTCCCAAAATAACCGAGAATGAACATGAACTTCACTTCTTCTCTCCTCCCCAAAACTTAAAAATTCCAAACTTGCTACATTGGGATAAATCCCGCAGAAACACTCCAACTGTTCATTACTTTGTGAAAGCCAAATTCAGCATCTTCCACCCCCCTTTTTTTTTAACTTTGTTTTTCCAAGAGTAAGTTCTAAAAGGATGTGTCTGGTATCTGGTACTCTCTATCTCTAATTCCCTCTGCATTCTTGCCTTTTCTTCTGCCACTCCTCATGTTTAAAAATTTTTTTTTCCAACACTAATATTTGATTCAATCAAGCTTCCCAAACCCTTAGCAAACCCAGAGAAAATTGCATTTTCAAAAAGCATTTGGCATCTCTCTCAGCAATGGGGAGAAGGGGCCCATGTCAGTGTGAGGAGACAAAGCAGTGCAGTGAGAAGTGTATATGCTTTAAATCAGACCCACTTGGGCGCCTGGGTGGCTCAGTCGGTTAAGCGACTGCCTTCGGCTCAGGTCATGATCCCGGAGTCCCGGGATCGAGTCCCGCATCGGGCTCCCTGCTCGGCAGGGAGTCTGCTTCTCCCTCTGACCCTCCCCCCCTCATGTGCTCGCTCTCTCTCATTCTCTCTCTGTCAAATAATAAATAAAATCTTTATAAAAAAAATAATAAATAAATAAAGTTTCATTGGGCACCTGCATGGCTCAGTCGGTTGGGCGACTGCCTTTGGCTCAGGTCATGATCCCGGAGTCCCTGGATCGAGTCCTGCATTGGGCTTCCTGCTCAGCAGGGAGTCTGCTTCGTCCTCTGACCCTATCCCCTCTCAGGTGTTCTCTCTCTCTCATTCTCTCTCTCTCAAATAAATAAATAAAATCTTCAAAAAAAAATAAAAATAAAAAAATAAAATCAGACCCGGTTCACATCCAGCTCGGTTCCACCCCGTGACCTTGAGCAAGTTACTTATTTTCCAAAGGCTTATTTTACTCAACTTGAAAAAGAGCAGGGAGAGACATAGTAATTGGCGAAGAGGGTTGTAAAAGTGAAATAAACTAATATGGATAACATGTAATGCATAAAATATACAATGTGTTTGGCCCATAGTGGGAGGTCAACACATTTCAGCATCCCTTCTGGGAGATCACAGGCTCCAAATTCTTGGGCATTTGCCCAGACAAGTCCTGAGCTATTTTTTATTTCTGGTAGCTGTATTTGTTCTTCACTGCATATCTTGCTTAACAATGTGGGATATGCCGGAGGAGGAAGTGGACCTGGATTTTGTGGCTCCCAGCTCTGACACATCAGTCTCCCTGAGCAACCATTCCTGAATCGTGTGGGTTGAAAGCTGGAAGGCACCTCCAATGTCATCTAGACCAGGGACTTTCAAATTCCATCGTGACCCACACTGAGAAATAGCGTGACCCAGTACTCACAAACTTAGGTGCACAAGGTATATACGTACGTAAGTGAAGTGAAACTTGACCACAACAATACTTCCTTTTACTGCGGACAGTATTCTGCAATATTTTCCATTCTATTTCACTTTAAGATAATGTTTGTCAGTGCAACTAAATTGCATGAAGGTGAGCTGGAAAACAGTGATCTACACTGACAGACCCAGATTGAAGACAAAGAAATTGAAATCCAGAACTTCTCTTTTGCTCCCTCGTAAGTGGTCATCTTTCTATGGGGTCATCTTAAATAACATTTCTGGGGCTTATTTTTACTGAGTACACATAAACATTGTCCCTGAAGGGGTTCAGATTTTAAAAACACACGTTCTTCATCATGGGCTGATCCCTAGCAAAATCCATGGTGCCGAATAGACCACACACAAGGTACTTTCGTGAGAGTTATCCGTGCTATCGGTCCAGGACCTCCACTTTAGTCCTCGATCTCTGACACGTCACCGAGGCAACCCGTGAATAACACACTGAAATAACAGGTCTGGATTATGATTTCTTGATAGAACATTCAGCAAAATCCTAAAAATGACTTCATGCTATTCATTGTTCCTGTAACACCACCCCCCACCCCCACCCCCACCCCCCATTTTGAGAGTCAAAATAAGATGGATTGAGTGAAAGAAATGCTGTTGCAGCTGTTGCCAATATCATGCCAGCTTCTGGTAATTTCTGAGGGGCTGCCTCTGCCCGGTGACCTGTCTGTCTCTGCCCCGGCTTGGTGGTGTTCTCAGCTTTCCTTTGAAAGTTGCCTCGTGGCAATAACAAAATTTTTAGCCCCGGGGAATCGGGGAAACAATGTGAATTAGCTGTCAGAAGCAAGAAATATCACCGCAACATCAGTTTAGTTTTAAAAATCCATGGGACTGCTGGATTCTTCTGTGCATAGAGCCTGAAATTAATTATTCATTCCGTGGCTTAGTTTTCTTTTTGCCTCCTTTTCTTTTCTTTTCTTGGATTATGCGGTGAGTTCCCTGGCACTTTGGTGAGTTCTCCTAGTAAAACCGACTCCCCAGGATGAGGGAAGAGCCTGGGCTATTGACTCACACGGATCTGGGTTCAAATCCCACTTCTCTCATTGACTAGCTCTGTGAACTGGGCAACGGACTTTATTTCTCAAATCTTCAGTTTCCTTATAACCAAGGCTGACAATAAAGTGGGTGTGAGAATTGAGGGGGACAATGATCGTGACGTGTTCGGCATTTTCAATGTAGCCAAGAAACGGATGTTGATCTTTTCCCTTCTTCCTTTCTCATAGTGAAGTGAGAAGTGTGAAATATGATCTGGCCGGGCTGTATTTGTTTTTAAATGAATCAGGTTGTTAGATGTTCTATATACAGTGTAAAAAACAAAAACAAAAACAAAACAAAAACTTGACTAATGGGATAGAATTGACAGGCTCATCACTGGTGATAAAATGTGGATTTCAAACACACGTTTAATTTTTCTGGGTAATAATTATTGGGTCAAATAATCCCTAAGAATATATATGTTTAATTATTCAGATTTAATAATTATTACCCATGAACATTCCAACTGTGTTTCTAGCACTTGCATTTCTACAAGGTGATAGCTTGTCAACTCCATCTTGACTAGGGAAGCAAGTCACCACCCTGTATCTTACCACACCCCGCCTCACTTGCGGGGTCATTCAGCTGCCTGCCTCATCAAAAGATCATAGAGAAGAAAAATTGTCCAGCTGGATTAGCTTGTCTTTTCACTGTGACTTTTTGAAAAGTTTCTATGAAAGTAAAATCTTTGGTTCTTGTGATGTCAATCACATCAGTCTGTATTGTTCTTCTGAGAATAATAAATAATTCAGGGTCAGAGAAGATTGAAAGGAAGAAGGCTTCTTTTGGCCCTAGTTACACACATTTTCTCTTGCCACTTCTGATGTTACTGAGATCAGAGAACACGACCACAGCCGTTACTCCTTGAACACTGTAGATACTGCTCTGAAATTTTTCCTCTCATTCTTCCCACCATGTCTCCAGAACAAGAAATAATATTTGAAAGAAGAAGCGAAGACTATTCAAGTTATTCCAAGCTTATCTTTTTTTTTTTTTCCTTTAGGCTTCTCTAGATTTCTCTTATGTTCTTCACAATTGACCGTGCATGCACTGAATTTGTTGGATGAGACCCAATAATATTGGTGTGAAGCCCATTAAGTAGTCAATGTTAAAAACTTCTCTTAAAGAAGAACAAATAATGAAGAAAAGTCACTTCTCTTTGGTGCTCATATATGGAAATGACTTTTATGGCTCTCAAGGGGATCTCAGACCCTGCAAATTTAAACATCCTTAAAAGTCCAGAGGCAGGCTGAGACTCCCCAAGGAGGACAATGGTCTAAGGAGTTTTCCCAAGAACGAAGTCAATGTGGAGTAAGAGAAATGAAGGGGCGTTTTAAGTACACAAGGCTTATGTACATGTTCAGATTGTTCTCAGACCCTGCCCTTTCCCCTGCACATTTGTTCCAGAGCTTTAGGTAGAGAAGTCTCCAGAAAATAAAAAGAAACACAGAGAAAATTTAAAAAGAAACCGAGAATTCCATAATCCTCTACCAAGATACTGGGAACTCAAGAAGCCCCAGAGAAGTGGAGGGAAAGGGCATTTCTCCTCTTCAGGGAGAGGTCTGGGGTAGCATGGTGGCCGACAGAGAAACTGGAAGGTGGGCATAGCACACCGACCAGATGGGAGCTCGCAAGCTAGGCTGTGCAGGACCAGTGATGCGGCCAGAGAACCCTGCCTTCATGTCAGGAGCAAGACAGAAGAGTGTGGGAAGTGTTTTGTCTCTCATGCTGGTGCTCCTGAACGAGTTAAAGGTTGTATCCATGAATTCAAAATGCCAAGCCAAGGGCTTTGTATTCAAGATCACTCTGCACAGAGAAAACTCGTTGCAAAACGTAAATGTTTGAAATCTGACTCAGTGCGCAGGTGGGCAGCCTGGCCCCAGCTGGTTCTTAATAGGTATTTTATTCCTCCCCCCAGCCCCACCTTCCCTGTGGCTGAGCATCACTTTCTCTGCCACAAACAGCTTTTCCTTGCTGGAGTCTCCTCTGCCCAGACTACTGAAAAACCGAACACAGCTTCTAACTTCCCCTCTCTCTTTGAAACTGGGACTGCCACGACTTTTAATTCTTAAGAACTTTTACTGTAGGTACATACAACAACATCAAGCAGCAGTAAGCAAAAAACAACAAGCACCAAGCCAGTTACAAAGGTCTCAGAAATCTCAACACAAAAACCGTGAATGAGTCCTTGGTCTTGATGGAAACACCCGTGGCTGCAGGCTCCCCTTTCTCACACCATAGTCTCTCACTCCCTTTTCCATAAGGTTTCTATGTTACTTTGGGTCCCCTAGGAAAAAGACACGAAGACACGGTTAGACGTGTGGGAGATTCCTGGAGAGAAACGACTGGGACGTAGAAGGGGCGGAGGGAACGGGTTTCTGACCATGACGCAGGTGCAATGTCTGTGAAACAGGAGGGGGAAGGCGGACTGCACAAAAAGCCTCCCACTGCAGGCAGCTCCGACCTCGTCTCAGCCAGGCCACACCCCACCTTGCAGCAAAATGTGCACACTGGACGAGTCCAGTAGACAGAAACGCCCCTTCGGGTGTTCCTCGCTCCCACCCCACCCCACCCCACCCCAGCTAGCAGCTGCCTGGTGGGAGCTGATCCTGAAGGCACAGCACCTGAACCATGCACCTCTGGTCACATCAGGTTGTCTCAGAGGAAGAAGGGAGCAGCTCCGCTCCGTGCTCAGAGCGCTCATCCCCGCACCTCTCAGATCCCCGCACGCGCGTCTCCTGAGCAGCCCCTTGTGAGCCTCTGTCTTTCCCATCGCTAGTGACAGGCCAAGATCTGTGATCGCTTCTACTCTCAGCCTTGACCTAGAGAGAACAATTCCCACGGAACTTCTTAGCGACAGTGGTGCCCCTTACCAGTGCGCTTCTACTGGCCCTGGTGGACGGTGTGTCCTCTGGGCCCTCCTGGGGAACATTCGGCTGTTGGGTCATGACATAGCCACTCCAGATGCCCACACTCTCAGGTTCTCATTCCTCTCTGCGCTGTCTGCCGTGGCAACTCAGACATTTCATCGATGCTCAACATGGGCAACAGTGCTTTTTCCAGGCTTCTAAGAGCTCTGAATCCCTGGGATCCTTGCCAGAGTATCATATCCTGTGTCCCAAGAAAGTGCTTCCAGATCAATAAATTCTTGCTTCTCCAGTTTGATAGTCTGGTTCCTTTGACCAAGTACCTGTAAAATTCAACCGTGGCTCCTACTAATTCTTTGAGCTTCTTTGAGATGCCATCTCTTTCTCTTAACAAATTTCAGCCATCCTCCAGCAGGATTATGTTGGGATTTATCTGTAATGATCAGTCTGGCAGCCAGAAGAGGAGGTGACAGGTCCTGAGTGGACACCTGTTGCTTTATAGGAGAGAGAACTTTGCAGTGTCTTCCGCCACAGGGAACGTGCTAACTCTTAAAAGGGAGTGGCACCTTGCCGACTCTAAGAGTCCAGGTGAATCTGCAGAACCATAATCATCAAGGCATCCATTCCACCCCATAATTTCACCCCACTGCATGTTTTAGGGGTCCTGGTTTCCTAGCCAGGACCCTGACCTTAGCATACCAGCCTTGCTCAAGTCTCTAACTATTAAAGACTGCAACTCAGCGGTGTCTGCCTTCCTACTGCACAAGAGAAGGACCTCTTTGCAAGCTCATTACGAAGTCCTCTAGCTCTCATACTCATCTTTAACTGTTTGTTAATGGACCTCATAATCTCATTATCTCTGCATTGCAGTTCGGTGCAATAATGCCCCTTAGTAATGGCCAGCCCACTCCACTGTCCTTATATGAACTATTCCTTCCACACCTTTCAAGTACCTGAATCTTCCCTCTGGCAATGGCATGTCCCTCCACTGAGTCATCTCCCCAGGTTATCATGGGTGTAAGACTTTACCATTGGGACACCATCTTGGGCTCATGAGACTCTCTCTGCTTCACTGAAAACATGAAACGAGACTTTTTTTTTTTTTAAGATTTTATTTATTTATTTGAGAGAGAGAGAATGAGAGACAGAGAGCACGAGAGGGAAGAGGATCAGAGGGAGAAGCAGGCCCCCCGCTGAGCAGGGAGCCCGATGTGGGACTCGATCCCGGGACTCCAGGATCATGACCTGAGCTGAAGGCAGTCGCTTAACCAACTGAGCCACCCAGGAGCCCCGAAACGAGACCTTTCTTATCAGCTAGATTCAGTGAGTGATCCACACCCCGATCCCATTTTATCACTGGCTTTCTGGAACCACTCCCAGGGTTGACTGAGTCATTTAGGGCCCTCCTGGAAGCTGTTGCCAAGACTGAATTAAAAGTGCAAGGGATTTTCAGGGAGGACCACCTGTGAAGTGTAATGGCAGGGTAAAGAGAGGTGGGCAAGAAAAGCTTCAGACCAGGAGGCAGAGCACTGACACCTCTTGAGAGAGCGAGACAATGAGGGAAGATTGAGTAAGAAGAGCCACAGGCTATAAAGCAGCTCTGAGGAAGTCTCTGCAGAGCTGATGAGGAGCTCATGGGCAATGATTACCTATTAGAGCAGTTCTACATTGGCAGAAATGGCCTGCCTCTAATATCCTTGATCTGCTCAGACGTGGGCTCAAATATTTCTGGAAGAACATGACAGAGTCATTTGGGGCCTCCCCCGTCTAATCTTCCCTTGATAAAGTCCAGGCTCCTCAGACAGTCTGCCTTCGATTTAGGTTGACCCTACTGTAAGGTTTGGAAAATTCCCGGTGCCTTCAAGAATCTGCTTTCTAATCTCTTGTACTAATGAGAACACCATAGATTTGTCCATTGGTAAAATGTGGACTATCGCCGTGACTTCAGAGAGCTGTTAATGCAGGTTAAGTAATAAAACATTGGAAAGTGCCCACCCCAGTGCCTGGCACCATGGCAATCATTTAAATATTGGTTTCCAGGACCCTCCTTGCTTGGGCTGCCTAAAAAATATTCCTCTGGTCCATTGCTAATTCTACCTTTTTGTGTGAAAGTTTCTTCATCTACCTTCCAAAGGTAATACCTAGAACTAATGACTTTACATTCGCTCCCTTCAAGATTCCTAACTAAATTCTGTCTTTTCCTATTTAAAAGTTGCTCTCTTTCAGGACTCCTGGGTGGCTCGGTCAGTTAAGGGTTTGCGTTCAGCTCAGGTCATGATCTCAGGGTCCTGGGATTGAGCCCTGCTCAGCAGGGAGTCTGCTTCTCCCCTCCCCCTGCTTGTGCTCTCTCTCTCTTAAATAAGTAAATAAATAATCTTTTAAAAAATTTAAAAAATAAAAATTGCTTTCTGCATTTAACCTGCTTCCACACTTCTGTTCTATCCATGAGGGATATTTCTTGAGCTCAGCTCATCATTATATTAGAGAAAGGTGGTATTACATTCCAGATTCCAGTGGGAGAGTGAAGCCACGTGATTTAGGTCACCAGCTCTGCCAGACTCTCTCAGATGGCTCCCTCCAGTACCCACATCGGCCTGTCCATCTTCCACCCTCCTGAATAGATGTAAAATGTCATCCTATTCGAATGCTTTAAGCTTACCGAGATTACAACAGACTTTTTATTTATTATTTTTTAAGGAACGAGTGTTGTTCCTTTACTCATTACTCCTCATGCTTAGCACTCAAAATACACATGTTCTGGGCATATGCCACCACAAAAACACAGACATGCTGACTTTAAAAGAGGCATATTTTTGCACTCCTTGACATCTGCTTATGTTGGTTATAAACACACAACTCTTCTGTTTGTGTTTCCACATGGTCAGAAAACACACTTGAATGTGTCAAAGCCTGTCTGTCCTTAATAATTGATGGAAATTGTTGCAAGCACAAGATAGCCTCAGTTTGTCAGGTCGTTTCGGCACTGTGGCTGCAGTGATTTGGGAAGGGTCGGTCGGGAAGAGGAGGGCATCACTTGTTGGGTTATGGGGGGCAGACAGACGGGGTAAAGCCTTTCCTATGCACCTGCCTACCCCCTACCCCATTTCTCTCTCTATCCCTTTGTGTTCCTTGACAAAAATGAGACCTGTTTTCCATTCAAGACTCAAGTAAATTAAGAAAAACCAGGACAGATTTCTCGTTGTGGATAAAGGGAGGCATGGAAGTAAAGAGACCTTTCCCCCTCTGTTCTGCTGCGTTCCCACTAACCCATAGGCTACCCACAGTTGCCGTGGGTACATACATGTGAGTGTGGAGACAGAGCCGGTTGTTGTCAGCTTCCATGTTATGTATTCTGATTTGGAAGCACCTACATTTACGACAGTAATATGGCATCACTCTGGCTTTCACACACCCAGAGAGGCACAATTTTCTTCCATTTTCTTCATTTGTATGTTGAGATTCTATTCACAGCCATCAGTCATTTACATATATATATTCAAATGGTCATCGGATTCTTTTAGCGGTGTCCCATTTCATAAGCGGGCCATCTTCATTCATGTTTTACTGCAGAGAGATTATCATTACTATTAGGCATTCGAAAATATGAGCAACGATTACTTAGGAAACAGCAAAAATTAAACAACCTAAAGCACACAAAAACAACCCATCAAGTCCAGACAACGGGAAGCATGGCTGGAAGGTTACAGCTCCTGTCCAAACTAAACCTTTTAGCAATGATTGCGCTGCCTTTCATGCTGTAAATGACAGTCCCCCAGCAGGCTGCACTCCTCTGATCAGCCTCACATCCTCTCTGTAATTGCTGCCCGTGAAACCATCCTCACAGACAGCCTTGTTAGCACATGGGGAAAGAATGGTACAAGCACCACATCAAAAGGCTGAATATGGAAAGAGAATGCAAGACCCCCACAGCCTGCTGCATCCTGGTAATTGGAGAGCGGGAGAATCTGTGTGTGTGTATGTGTGTGTGTGCGCGTGTGGGTGTGTATACATGCCCGAGGCAGCCCCTACGTTGAGGACTGCCAAATGGAGGGAAAATAATCAGGTGGGAGACTAGAGGTACCATGGGACAAAAGCAGTTGAGTGAATGCACATTGGCAAGGAGCACACATATTTCACAGAATAACTTCCAGGTCTTCAGAGGAAATCTGCTGCCCCCAAACCCCTGTACGATTGTCTCTCGATCATCATTATCAATGGAGTTGATCATTATAACCTAGGGGTCTAGGGGCTCTGAGGTTTTGACTTTGGCTTTTCCTTTAAAGTGAAAGGTATGGGGGCACCTGGGTGGCTCAGTCCTTAAGCGTCTGCCTTCGGCTCAGGTCATGATCCCAGGGTCCTGGGATCGAGCCCCACATCGGGCTCCCTGCTCAGCGGGAAGCCTGCTTCTCCCTCTCCCACTCCCCCTGCTTGTGTTCCCTCTCTCGCTGTCAAATAAATAAATAAAAAATCTTAAAAAAATATATATCTTTAAAGTGAAAGGTATGATGGAGAATAAAAGCATTTTCCATTGGAACTCCCATTTCCAGGTGGATTTGAAAGCACAAGAGAGTGTAAAGAAAATTGCTCTTGGACCGAGGAGAACTGGGTTTAATTCCAGGTTTGTTGATTCTTGGCTGCATAACATTGGGGAAAACCATCCACCTTCCAACCAGCAGTTGGCTCAACTATTAATGAAGATAATACTCTCTACTCCGTGGGGTTTTCTGGGGATTAAATGATTTGATGTGGTAAGCACCACGGAGGATCCTACCTGTTTTTTAGTAGACAGTTAGTTGTACTTGTAGTTATTGCTACTTCTATTTGTTGTGAAAAAAGCACTTTCTGCACTGGGTGTGGAGTCTATTGGGATTCTTTCTCTCCCTCTCCCTCTGCCCTTTCCCCCCAGCCTGCTCTCAAACAACAACAACAACAACAACAACAACAGTGAAGCCTCCCTTTGGCCTGACTTTGTGGTTGACTTCAGCATGGTTGACTAGTTGGTGATATCTTTCCTGTTCCTTTTATAAGGAGAAGAGGAAGAAACATCTTCCCAATGTGAAGGAAGAGCCCTGAACATGGAAGAAATCTCACCCAAACAAAGTACACTCCATCAACAGGTGGGGTAGCTCTTGCTTAGTCCGCTAATGAGATTCTGTTCCCTTGACCCCCTACACTAGTCCCAGAGAGGTGCTCTGCTCGTCCACAGAGTTTTACAAAATGTGATATCCTCCCTTCATAAAGAGCACAGAAATTATTACCATTGTCCTTTAACTATAAGAATTGTCTTCAGTTCCTTATTTGAAGTAGAAGTTGTGTGCCACCCAGATTATCCCCTTGGCAGATCAGAGCATCGATTCCCTCAGTTTCCAGAACTGTGTGTCATTGGTAGTTCACAACTGAGTCTTTCCCTGGGACTTTCTCTCAGCCAATGGGCACTGGCTCACCCAAGTTTGTGTCCCTTCCTTGTGACAGCCTTCATCCAGTGACTCATGGTTTCAAGTATAAATAGTGGGACCTACGGCCTCAGTTAGTGACAGCTCTTACAAGGGCCATCCGGGTCCAGAACTCCCCATGGAATCAGACAGTACTGTCTAATTTCTCCTCCTGTCCTCCTCCTTTCTAGAATCACTGATAGGAGTTGTCCCTGAGAACACTCCAGTGTCACGTAGGGTCCTTCAAGAAGCAGACGCCAAACCAGAATTAGACATACAAACATGTGTTCAGGAAAATGTTCGTGAAGGACAGGGCAGAGGAAGTGGGAGTACGCAGTGAAGCTTTTGGACCATACCACGGTTCGGACACCTACAAAGGGGGAGAGGAAAGCAGGTGGGATTACTCAAGAAAAGTCTTAGAAAAAGTCTAAGTCTGGCTCATAAGGGGTCCCAGAACAATGATTGCCCATCAGAAGAGTCCTGCGCTGGGCAGAAACATCCTGTCTCTAGGACCCTTGCCATGGAGAAGCCCAAGGAGACCATAGGCACGGTATAAATGCTGGGGGGGGAAAAAAAACCCAAAACTGAAAGCATGGCATCTAGAGTCTTTCAATCAACCTTTTCCTTGTAGCAGGTTGTTTTGTGGGTAGATCTGAGTGACACATCCCCATGGCCACCCAATGTCCTTGATTATCTTTCTGCAATGAAAATCTCCATCTCATAGTCCTTTTCCGGGGAATCTGACATAACACACTTGGTAAGAGGAGTGTTCTGGGGAAGCAGATCCTAAAATGGGATTGTGAAGCTGGGTTATCTGGGGGCTGGCTGGTAATGAAGACCCCGCCGCTGGGGGCAGGGAGAGTGCTCAGAGCCTCTGCCAGGTGGCAGCTATACGACTATTAACATTTCTCTGATGGGTAAAGGGGCTGGGATATGGATGGAAGGGAGGCAATGGCGGGTGCATTCTCTCAGGCATTTGAGAGGATGGAACAGTAGTATAATAAAGACAAAGGAACCAGACTGCTGTTGCTGACACAATTTTGCACCGGAGAAAGACAATGAAAGGTTGAGAATGATTAATCACCAATTAAAGGCAAAGTGTGAAAGTCAGAGGATCTCTCTCCAGCAGCACATAAAGAGACTCTTATCTGCTGTAGCCAGAGGGCAGACCAGGCCAAAGATCAGTCCCAAGACTTAATTATAAGGATAACAAAGCTCCAGAAAAGGTTAAATTCTCAACTCTGGAAAATCTGTTTTCCCAAGGTCAGGGCCCTTGTTGGGGAAGAGTAAACCCTAAAGTATCTAAATCAATACCCTCAAATATATTAAAATCCCAGATGTTTTGAAATCTTGGGGCCTGCCGAAGTGGCCCACTCATCCCTATTAAAGACCAAACACTGTCTTTCTTGCTGAAGACAATGAGGATGCTTCTGGATGCCTCGCAAGACAGTGTTCAGTCAGGTTAGTACCTCCCCCTCCTCTCTTTTCATGGCCACTACGGCAGAAATCAGGCTAAGTGGTTATATAACATGCTGGGAGGTGCAGGGCTTGGTGAGGAAGGAAAGAACTCTACTTTAAAAGAGTCACAGGACCTAATCCACATATACTGGCAATAGCTAGGAGAGGATTGTGGAACTGAGCCCTGAAGGTTCTAGATCACAGGGTTGGAATATAAAATTTGCTAGGGGAGAGAGTTTATTAATATGGGAGTACTTTCAAAGACCCAGAAACAGTTGGCCAGGCTCGAGTCTGCGGAGAAAGATGTGCAGATAAAAAATTGGAGGGAAAACAAAGGGCAAGGAGGGCTTCATAGGCCATGATGAGAACTCTGGACTCGATTCTCCTTCATGGGGTTGATTTGAATGTTATGTATATTTTTTAAGATTTTATTTATTTATTTTAGAGAGAGAAAGAGAGAGAGCATGAACAGAGGGGAAGGGGCAGAGGGAAAGGAAGAGAGAAATGCAGACTCCCCGCTGAGCAGGAAGCCCAACATAGGGCTCGATCCCAGGACCCTGAAATCATGACCTGAACTGAAGGCAGAAGCTTAACCAATTGAGCCACTCAGACGCCCCTGAATTTTATATTGTTAGATTTTAAACTATTTTAATAACTAATAAAGGAAGGAAATCCTTTCAAATATGTAAGGAACTACATGCTGGGCATGGCAACACAATTAACTTGTGCTGTCAAGTTCACATCCTTTTGCACAGACTCAAAATAAAACTTCTCCTGTCATTTCTATGTAACTGCAAAAAGATTTGAGATTGCAGAAGTAACCGGTAAGAACATGTTCCTAATTTCAAGGATTTATTGGTGTAAGTTGGGATTTATTTTATTTTAAATTTCTCTAAATTCTAAACCAAACACAGAAATAAAACTGGACATGGAGGCCGATGTAAGACTGATATTTTATACAAAAACCTGATTTCAAATTTTGGTAATGATCCTAATATTCTCATTGACTGCCGTTAAAATCAATGGATTGGGACTCATAAAATAAATTATTGTAATACAATACCATTAGTTCCAACTACTTAATACTTTGAGGCATTTATTATTTATTTATTTATTTATTTATTTATTTATTTATTTATTTTATTATCATTATTTCTTTAAGTAAACTCTACCCCCAGCATGGGACTCGAACTCAGGACCCTGAGATCAAGAGTTGCATGCTCTACCGACTGAGCCAGCCAGGCGCCCCAATACTTTGAGGTATTACTTGTTCCCAAATAGTATCCCATTTGCATAAAATATGAATTGAAAATCTCAAGCATAAGTAATTTTGAGCTAATAAAGGATTTAAGAGTGACATGATGGCATAATTGAAAAAAAAATCATTGTGATGGTGAAGTTAGAAAAGAAGAGAGATTTGAGACTGAAGCAGTTATTGTAATTCTGGGAAAAGCTGGTCCTATGACTTCAAAAACTCATGGTGGAAATGGGGAGGAGAGAGGAGAGGCATAGAACCTACCACACTTGGGCGATGTTCAGATGCAGAGAACGATGAAGGGATTGGGGTGGTGACTTCAATGACTGGGTGTATCTGACACCTTCTTCGTCTTTGACTTGCTCGGCAAGCCTGCCACAGTAGCTCCCACATAAAAAAAAAGGTTCAGTAAATATGTTTTGAAGTGTTAAAATACATGCCAAAGAACAGTGCTTTGGTTGGCTCATGATACTTTGAAAAGTCCCTTCCAATAGATTTTTATGACCCTGCCGAGTGTCCCTTTTTCTCTTAAGGGGTTTTGTCAAAAGTAAGAACCAGCTCTAATGTCTGCATTTTTTTTTTCCCCATAGTGGCTTCTTCTGAATCAAAGGATGCTTTCTACTAAGAAGCCTCACTTTTAAGAAATCCTTTTTATATCATAATTTGGAGAGCATCTAAATGGAAAATCCTCTTTTACCACCAATCTACTGGGTAGTATTTCCAGTACTACATTTGGTAGGCCAGAGAAATGCTTTAACCAAAGCTCCAAACAAATTTGTTTGTGCTCTTCTATGTATTAGAAATATTTAAGGAAAGAGATTTCTTTCTGAAGCAATTACAGATACACAGGAATTTGAAAAGAAATGTACAGGGAGGTTCAGGGCACCCTTCATAAGGAAATATATTTTAAAACTATCTAGGAATTAATTCCCTCATGCTAAAGAACACACACACACATATGTATATATGAATATATGAGACTGGGTAAAGCAGGGATATGAGATATTAAGGCAGAAAATAGCAATATTGACATGTTAATGACTCATTAGCTTTTCTGAAGAGCAGCTAAGGGTTGCTATGTTTCTAGAGGTGTCCTGTTTGGACCAAAGTCAATGACAAAATCCTTACAAGTATGTGGCACCTGAAACAGTAAACATATTTCTCCAGTATTTAATTAACTCCGCAGAACATAAGGCAAGTAAAATCCATCTCTAAAGGAAAAGCAACAATCACAGCTGTAAGCATGGTTCAGATGCACACGGGCGTGTTTGCATGCACACGCACACATGCACACACGTGCAAAATGAGTAGTTGGCTGGATTTTAAATTTGAAATACACCTAACTTCTCCTGTGCATTGCATTTCTAAATATCTTGGTCTTTTTGTTGGCTAAAAATACCAAACTATTATTGAAGAGATGGATAAGATTTTTGGCAAAATTCCTTTGAAACATATGACTAATTCTGAGATCTGAGTTTTTGCATCCCGTCTTCTCCTAACCCTGGCTAGCTCTCTCGTCACCCTATTTTAACCCTTAGAGTGTTGTTCAGTTCTTGCTCTCCTATCTTACCATTGACTGAAATGACCACATATCTCAGACAGAGTGAAGGGGTCATACTTTGTGCATTTTCTAGGCCAATAACACAGTTTCATCTTATATTTGCATAGCATTTTATAGATTCAAATACTTTTTACATATATTATCTTATTTCACTGGCCAATCACCTGCTGTGGTAAGTATTATTTCCCAATTCAATGACATAGAAAGTTGAGCTTGGGTTGATGAAGAGATTTGCCTTTCATCGAAGAACTAGTTAGTAGCAAGGTCTGGCTAAAGATCCTGGATTTCTATTTCTATTTCTAAATCTTCCATTGATCTTTCTTTGCTACCACGGCGATGTCTGTTGTAACTGGAATATCCCCAAATTCTCAAGCTTTCTGGGACTACTCTCAGTGAATATGCCAATAAAATGGCTGGATGCCCCAAATCTTATCTTCTGGGCACCTCAGCAGACCCAAATATCTCCAAGACTTAATACAATTAGGACCTTCCCTGTGGCTCTCGCTCCAATTTCTTTTTTCCTTCCTTTTATTTTTTTTCTCACTCCATTTTCTTGTTTCTACTGCCTTTTGAATTTCTGCTCTGCATTGTGTCTCTTTGACTCAAGTCCTCTTTCTGGAGGTATAGACAGTGAGTCTCCCCATTGGAACGTGAATGGAATTGACAGGTGCTTTTTCCAGGCTTGGCCGATCATTTGTCATATGTGTCTTCTCCTGTCTTTCTTCCTTGCCAGGGGCTGGAATGACCACAGCAAAAACAGTGCTTAAATGCACCTCTTGAGGATGAGGGCATGGCCTCAGCCTGGATTTATGAATAATCAAGTGGAGGAGATCCATGCTCTGAACTGATACACCCCAGATCATCAAGTAAGCAAGAGATGGACTTTTCTATTCCTTAAATCACTGAATTACTATTGCCTTATCCTGCCTACTTGAACCTTCCTAACCAAACATACCCATTAAAGAGGCTCCCTAACTGAAGGTAAATTCTCTCCTTAACAGAAATTCTATCTTTACCTTTGCCCAAAAAGCTTTTTTGGGTAACACTATGTAGGATGGTGTAGAATGCTGGAAAAGGCATAGGCCTTGAGATGTGGCGGACTTGGGGTCAAGTGCAGATTATACACATTTAGTTGTGTGGCATTGGATAAGTAGACTCATCTCTGAGCCACAATTTCATTATTACAAAAGCAGGCTATTTGGGGAGATGTAAATATGATCATAGGTGTACAATATTTTATCACTGGTTTCCTGAATATATTTGGCACATGGTTATAATCAAATAAATATTAGTAATAGTTATTACTGCTCATAGAGGACATGTTTTGGGCTGACCTCTGGTTAAAAATATATATGGTGAATTATGTTTCAAGAAGAACAGACAGTTGCTCCCCAGAGACTTTGCCCCAAATGTGAGAAATGTGGACACTTCACTGGTCCTGCTTGCCTTCTTCTGGATTATGGTCTCTCAAATTCTGTTTTTAACCAGCCCACATTCCTTTCTAACCTAGTTTTGCATAACAGCATATCCAGTCCTTTACAATTCAAGGAACTTTTGTTTCTAGCTCTGATACCTTGTTCATAATAAGCATTCAAAAGTTTTCATTAGTCTTAACTCTGCTACACCTATGTGGTAACCGGTAGGTCCTTCAGCTTATCGGTGCCTCATCTTCCAGCCTCCAAAAAGCTAGATACAAATTTGGGTAGAGGAGGGAAGACATTCATGGAAAGATGGCACAAATGTAGAAGGTGCAAAGTTCATATATGAAACCCGCTAAGGCTATAATTCAATTCCTTAAAAGCTTCTTTTCCTTCAAACGTGTTTAAAATATGTATTCTGTATTTCCTAGTAAATACACAGAATTAAAAAAATATATATTACTATGAAACTGTAACCATAGATTATCTTACCACTCATTGTTAATCTTTTGGTCTGATTACTTCTATTCTCTTTTCAAACACACGCACGTGCAAAGGTACACACTGTTGTTTTGTTTTGTCTTTGTTTCTGTCCTTTTCCAAATTTGAGCTCCTACCATTCAGTTTTGTATTTTTCTTTTTTCATTGAATATCTCATGTAGTAAACATTTTTCCACCCAAGAGTCATTTTGTGGGCCCAATTTACATGTCTACTGTGATGGCCCAGTCGCCATTTAATCTGGGGCTCAAAGGAAGTTTTGAATTCTTAAATTTTCTTTTGCAGCAACTCTTCCACAGTTGTTGTGAGAAATGCGGCTTTTGTCAAGATTCTCTTAGCTCTTATCACCTGGCTGTCACTGATTTCACAGAGTTAGCAGTGCTATTCATGGGTGGGGAATCCACGCCATTTCCCAGCACTTAGTCGCAGGAGTATTTGCTGGAATGGACATAGGGAGTGCTGAAGTTCATTATCAGGAGGGGACTGTTCTTTAACTCTGCCTCCAAAAGCTCATCCAGAACACACAACTCGTATGGCCATGCTTTGAGCTACCTTTTACTTTTCTTTCTGGTAGCATGATTAAAAAGTAGTCTTAATACCAATGATGCTAAAATATACGCAAGTTAACATCATTGAGAAAGGCAATTGGTGATGACTTGTCATAATCTGGTGGTTTAGGTATTCTGTGGAAAGATTGGGTATGGACCAGACCCTGGAAATGTCCACAGATTACAAGTCACAAAACATTGAAGATTTCAAGCTGCCTGTGAACATACATTATCTTACGGAAGGTGAGACAGTAAAATATTACATTGTACCTAATAGATACAGGGTGAGGATAGGAAAGAAAGGATTTTTTAATTTTTAGCCTAGGATATTTTACCTTTTCTCCCTCTTCCCATCAAACCTGCCAAGCACACTTAGTAGATTCATAATGCTGAATTGGCACGTGAGTTTGAAGGTGGGGGTTGGGAAGGCAGAGATGAAAACCAAGGGATTCCATTAGAAATTGCCTCTGCTCCCTCATTAATCTTTTACAGCAAATAATGCATGCAGAACTCAGGCTATTGAGGTCTCCAAAGAATATCATTTTTTGTGAGGTTATAACAAATTAAAGAAATAAATTAAGTCACTAGCCCAGCAGGGAAGTACTTGAAATCCTGAGCTCCATAGTCTTTACTGCTGTCCTGAAATTATAATAAAAAAGAGGCCTTTTCTTGAAATATATATTTCCAATATATATTACATATTTTATATACATGTAAATTGCTAATGTAGTTTCCATTTTGTTTTGTTATTAGCCTTAACATACTCCAAAAGTCCCTCTGCTCTAGTCTCAAAACTTGTACCTGCTACTCATTAATTCCAAATAGAGAGAAACAAGGTGTAGAATGGAGTAGAACCAAAAATCTGGTGTTCTTTTATATAGAAGTAGAGAAGTACACACTCTGTCTTTGGCTTTGTGGATTTACATGTGTAAGATACATGCTTATTCATACAAAGACTGCCTGGTTTCCAACATGTAGAGAGATGACTGTAACAGAGCCGAGTTTAGGGCATTCAGTGAAAGAAGGTGACGTTCCAGTGGAGAGGACACGATGTCTGCTGATTTGCATGCTACAACGTGGCGCCATGTTTGACCTGCTGTGTGGTCCACTTAGCCCCCCTGCAGCACCCCTGGGATCGTGTCCCTTTCTTACTGGAGAAGATCAAGGGCATATATACTCTACTCTCTTAAAATAAGAAGAAAAAAAAGAATGCTATAGGTTGTACCATCTTTCTTCTACTTCATCATTATTAAACCACATGATCATGTAGGCCTTTATAAACCCTGTTACTGATTTATTTCAACTGGAACAAATAATACTATAATGGAAGCATCGGATTTAAAAGACAATAGTCTTCTAATCCTGCTGGAGAGGGAGGTAAAATGGGCAGTGACAACTGGCCACAATTCAAACTGCCTCTCTTTATAGCATTATAGGATGTTGGAAGCAGGAACAAAGATCAAGTCCAACACGTGTTCTCATAGAAGGAAGCAGGAGCAGAGAGATGTATACAAGTGGCTTAAACTTTGCTTTCTGACTTGTAGCTAGCTCAGTCAAGTGTCTTTCCCTCTACAGCAGGTGGCTCTCCTTTGATACACACATACACACACGTGTGCACCCACTTGTGCACACACACACACATCTCAGCCCCTCCCCCTCATCTCCTAAGACACTGTTTCTAAAATCTCCACCTGCTGTCTGACTTCAGAGAATATAGCATAAAAAGACATGAGTACGTTCTGGTAAGAGGCATCTTAGTTAGTCCTAAGAGGGAATTTTTATGCAGCAAAAGCCATAAAACATGGAAAAGATTTATGAAGGGAAAGCATGTGCTCTCCTTCTTATGTATGCCTATGTTGGTATGCTGGTCTGGGTAATTTTCAGCTCTGGACAAAGAATAACCCATGGGATCTCTTTGAATTTCAAATGCTTACACATTCAGAAATGCTCCTGTGTACATTTAAGTCATCATACTCTAGAATATACGATGTGGCACGAGTTTCAAACAAACCAAGCACTCTCTGTATTATAGGATGGATGTAGTCTCTGAACCTTATTACCTTAGGCACCTGAATGCATCATTTTCTTTTGAACTAACACACAGATGACTGTCACAGATGGAGTAGTGGTTGGGGAAGCAATAGAGAAAGGGTTTGGAGGAGGGGAGATGGAGTTCTTTCCTTGACTTTGTGCTTAGAAAATATTCTCTGTCAATTAACCTTGCTATTTTTCTTCTGTAAAAGGAATGGGCTGGAGTACAGGAAGTTTAACACTAAAAGTATGAGATTTGGGGCGCCTGGGTGGCTCAGTCGTTAAGTGTCTGCCTTTGGCTCAGGTCATGATCCCGGGGTTCAGGCTCTCTACTCAGCGTTCCCTCTCTTGCTGTGTCTCTCTCTGTCAAATAAATAAATAAAATCTTTTTAAAAAAATAAGAAATAAAATACGTGATTTGGACACCATCTCTGTACGTCTAATCTGTCCTGTGTCATATAAGGCACTTGAGCACACTTGTCCGTTTCCTCATGCTATATCTTAACCACATATAGTGACGCTCAAAGGTGCTACTGACCAGCTGTCACATGATTGCAGTCCCAATAAATGAGAGAAAGTGCTGAGGAGAATTCACTATTTATCATTAAGCAATATAAAGCAAATAAAGACAATATAGATTAGCAACGTGTAAGCTTTAGAATCAGGGGAAAAAAACCTAAGTTTGAATCTTACTCTGTCCCTTATTAGCTATTGGTACTTGGTCAGATCACGTCATCTTCTGCCTTGGTTTCCTCAGCTGTAGAATGGGGATAATGATAAATGTAAGGATTAAAGTTGATAATGCACATAAGGTGCCTAACATAAAGTAGCTCTTAGGAAACTGTCAGAGACTAACCAAGAATTCTCAGCACTATAGGCATCTGAGTGCCAGGACTGTTCAGATGTAGAGAAGGGGCGGAGGCAAAATCTCTCCCCGTGCTTTTGGTTCCTTTAGCATTTAAGAGGAAAGACCAATGACTTTGCCTGCAATAATCTTTATTTCAGCCACTTTTGTTCTGCATAATCTATTTTCTGAGCCAGATAGCAAGAGACCACCTACAAGCCCATGTGGTCTGGGGCAGAGCTCCAAATGGGTACCTGGTGTCCCCTAGGAGCCGATAAGATGACTGTATAAAAGTTACTTGCATTCCCTAATATTCATCCACGCACATGTAAAACAAGCTAAAATTTTCACTGAGTTTTTAATAAGATAATGAAGGCAATTTCCCTATAATGTTAATGTCCTTCCTTCCTCAATAGATTGTTTCTTATGTGATAAACTTCCTAGGGGAAGAGACTGCATCTTATGCTTATTGTGTAATTGTAGCATCTAATAAGAATCAATAAATTCTTATGATCTGATATTCCTAGACTCTCAGAGTTAAAGACACCCCGCCTTCCATTCAGGTCCATTGATGGAAAGCCCATTCCTTGGCTCCTTTGATGGGTTGGTTCGTTAGAAAATGTCACATGGGTCAGGTTGAGTAGTGTTGGTTATTAAAAAGTACTTTCCTGGGGCGCCTGGGTGGCTCAGTCATTAAATGTCTGCCTTCTGCTCAGGTCATAATCCCAGGGTCCTGGGATCAAGCCCCACATCGGGCTCCCTGCTCAGTGGGAAGCCTGCTTCTCCCTCTCCCACTCCCCCTGCTTGTGTTCCCTCTCTTGCTGTGTCTCTCTCTGTCAAATAAATAAATAAAATCTTTTTTAAAAAGTACTTTCCTGTGTTGAACAAAATATTTATCTCCGTATAATTGTTATCCACCTACTTACCATCTCTCTGAAGAAACTGTTGCTCAACAACAGAGGCCAAAGCCAATACAAAATGCCAAACACAAGAGAGTAATCCTATCGGCAGCACTGGATTAAAGCCCTGGTCAGTGGCAGCAAATTCAGGAAAACATAATTTGTTATACCACATTTGTCTCCCTTATCTTAAATTCAGTTTGTTTTAGGTGTGGCCAAGGCAGTGGGTGTTTTCCTTTGAGCCACTACTCGACTGCAGAAATCATCCACTTTTTATGTCTTGTCTAGTATCCCTAAAAGTGATTTTGCCTGCAGTACAAGAAATCCAACTAAGAGTGGCTCAATGAAGACATTAATTTTCACACAGAACAAAAGGTCTAGAGGTAGGCAATCCACTGCATCGTGTTCAGTGTGCTGGATCATCATGGCCACATATCCAGGAAGGATGGCCACATATCCAGGAAGAAGTGTCTTATCTGTTGTCATATCTGTTCTCTTATCAAGTCAGCAAAAGCCTTCCCAGGAGTCTCCAAAGACATTCTCATTGACTGAGAAATGTATTACCTGCCATATTTAGGGCAAAGAGGCATGAAGAATTTGTACTTAAAATCTTCAACATCAATAAGAGGGAGAGGTTAAGAAGGGGGTTGGGCTTTGTGTTGAGTGAGTGAGTGAGCAGCATCAGCCACTTGTCTCTAAGACTTTCTTTGATGACATGGTTTAAGTACGCTGTCCTTCATCTGAACTTGCATACCACTATGGTCCATAAGGATAAGGTCTTGGCTTCTTGGCAATATTTGTATATGGTTTTCTTGTGATTATATATCTGGGTCATCTCTTCAGGAGCTGGCAATAGGTTTTAAAATACCTTAAAAATGTGTAAGATTGCAAAATTTTCCAAGAGCTTCCAGCCACAAGCTATTACTTGGTTTTCTGTAGGGCACAGATTTTTACTTCCATTTTACAGAGAATTTGAGACTCAAAGAGAATATATGATTTACCAAGTTGGGCATGATTTATCCAAGACTAGAACTTATGCATTTTGACTGTTAAACCAGTGTTTTCTCAATAATTCTATGTTATAAATGATATATATTTATGTACATATGTATATATGCATACACACAGACCCAGGAAAGCTAAATACATTTATGATGCTATTGCATAACTATATATAGTTATACATGATTGACCTAAAATTAGAAGGTCTACTCAGAGTTGTCTTATCTAAAAAGTTGCTGAAATCTATCTGTGGATAATGTGGATCATAACTGTGTTAAGTTATTATCCAAATCGAACCACTTTTAAGAGTGAATTATCTCCAATTTCTTTAGAATAACAGAGTGACCTGGAACTTTCTTTGGCAAAAAGTAACTGCTAGTCAACCAGGTGTTGGGTGAAGATGGTGTGGCAGAGCTTGGAATTTATTAGGAAGTAAGAGACTGGAGGAAACAGGTACTGTGTATCCTCAGAGTCATCGGATTCATTTTTTTCTGAGCGCGACAGAAGCTTAAGTAAAAGGGTATGAATTAAGGATATTAAAATACAGTATTGAAATTACATACTAAATAGCCAAATAAGAAAATATTAATATTCATAGGAAGTATGAATTTGTTGCCTCTCTGACAACAAAGAAAATGTGAGTTTCATTTTTACTATACTGTTACTTTTCTATTTTCTTTGCAATAAGAAATTAAATCATCCAAGATGGAGCAAAATGTAGGGCTTGAGGGAATGAGTAAGGAGTGCACACTTTGGGGGGAAGGTTTTCCTTACAAACCTAATCTTTTTCCTCCCTGCTTTGTTCACTCCACAATGTCACTTATTTTCAACACAAAATGATGGTGTGTACTATATTCCAAATAGTATGAAAGTTTTGGGGTTTTCAAGGTCACTCAGGCAGCTCACCATCTAGTGAGGGGGATGATAAATGGACAGTAAGGACTGACAAGTGCTATAGATAGAGTTTACCGTGATATGCTTAGGGAGTATGGAAGCTGACTTGAGGAACTGGTACAGAACCGCTAGGAGAAAAGAATTTTTAACAGCCCTAATAAAGAGTCTGATTCTACCCTTTTTGATGTTTGACTACTGACAGCCTTTGAGCCATTCCTCTCTTTCGTTCCCTTCTGCCTCACATCTGGAAAAGCTGATAAGAAATCCCAGAACTTCCCTTCTTTGGTACCTGTGGGAGTTTCAAACCAGGCAAACCCCTGCCCATGAAAGAACACCTTCACCCCCGTCCCTCCACCTAACCACAATAAAACCCCCAATCTCCTTTCTGTACTCTCTAAGCACTTTTCAGACCAACTTGGGAAGCCTGCCCTACTATCTCCAGAAAACCACGTTATGTGAATAACAAAAATTTCCATACTTTCTTGGTATGTGTGGCATCATTAGTCTTGACATCCGATCTAGATTTTGGGTGGGGAACATTTATGTCTTCAGAGTGACCACAACAGCAGCTTTATGGAGGCATAATATACATATTAAAAAATTCATGTTAAGGGTATAATTCATTGGTTTTTAGTAAACTGACAGAGTTAGGCAATCATCACCAAAATACATTTTATTTTTTTATTAAGATTTTCTTTATTTATTAGAGAGAGAGCACATGCAAGAGAGAGCAAGAGAAAGAGAAAACAGAAGCAGCGGCAGAGGGAGAGGGAGAAGCAGACTCCCCACTGAGCAGAAAGCCCCATGCAGGGCTCGATCCCAGGACCCTGGGTTCATGACCTGAGCCGAAGGCAGACGCTTAACTGACTGAGCCACCCAGGTGCCCCCCAAAATATATCTTAGAACATTTCATTACCCAAAATGATTTTTTGCGTTAATTTGCCATCAATCCCTTCTCCCATTTTAGCCCCAGGCAACCCACTAATCTGCTATCTGCTGTCTCTTTAGATTTGCTTTTTTCTAGAAATTCCATATGAATGGATCCATATAAATGTACTCTTTTGTGTCCAACTTTTTTTACCTAACATAATGTTTTAGAGATTATTCTATGTTAATATATATCTGTACATATATATATGCGTATATATATGCACACTTATATGCATATATATATACACTGACAGTATTATAAATATAATAAATACATATATATATATATCAGTATTTCATTCCTTTTTATTTAAAAGTTTTAAAATCAATTGTTCCAAAGCAAAAGTGCCAGAAAGCTGGCCTAAAGATAGTTTTCCTGTGTTTGAGGTATTAGTGGAAGAGCAAAACCATTTTTCATCTTTTCCAAAGACAGTAGAAAAATTAGAAATAGCTATAGCAATAGAATATATATTGAATTTAAGACAATGTTTCCTGACTCTTCTCAAATAATAAGTCCAAATACCTAGGTGAATTTCCTTTCCCAAAGATCTTTAAGAAAAATACAGGTAGCTGACTATCTGTCTTAAATAAATGCCTGGAACATTATTGCTTCCAGATCATTATTTGTTCCCTTATATCTTATTTTATTACACACAGTATAGTAATACAATACTGTAACTATTTCCTTGATATTGGGGAAAGGAGTGAATAGAGCATCCAATCATTTTTATTTCTAGTTAACTTTTTTTTAGTTTATTTTTTTCATATAATGGGGGGAAATTACCAGACTGGGTATCAGATACTTCAGCTAGCTTTAATTGACTAACCAACTATCTTATTTTGTTCACCTGTACAAGAGCAAAATTACATGATAATTTCTAGATTCCTTTTTTAGCTGCAAATGTGGAGCCCCCTATACAACAGACACGTCATCATATTGATTTTTCTCTTAAAGTGATGCAAAATTCTTCTTCCAGGATTGTTGGATTAGGAAATTAGGACGAGCTCTCCTGCTAAGACCAAATAAAAAACCTGGATAAAGTAAAAATCCCATCTTACTGATGTACTAGAAAGCTAACAAGAGAGTGAGGAATTACAGAGTCAAAATTAGGGAGAAGAATGAATGTCAAAGAAGAAAGCCTTGCCTTTAGAATTCCTATCCTCCTAAAGTCATCTACCTATTCCAAAATTAGTGGCTGACAGTCTGAGAAGCTTAACCAAATTTTTGACAGATTTGCAAGTCTGGAAAAACAAAAATGAAGTCACAAGCCCGTTAAGAAATGAGCCTGGAGCCAAAAACCAAAAGCACAGGTAAGGTTTTATTACATCTACGGCTTGAGCGGAGCCAATGAACATCACTAACAGGAAAGAATTAAGCTACCTCCCTAAGCAGTAGGGAGGCCCTTCTTATATAGAGAAAATGCCATCATCCTGATTGGTAGGAAGGGCTGTGTCCTGATTGGTTGAAAGGGCCTCGTCCTGATTGGTCGATATTGACAGGTTCCTCAGGCAGCCCATTGGTGCTTTTTGGAACCTGGGTCCTCTGTTTTAAGTCCAGCTTCTGTGTGGGGCCCATCTTGGCCGCCTCCTGGTTCTGCTTTGTTGAGAAGTGGTTAACAATCACACCCCAGGTATACTACGTTTTTTCACTAGGGGTTTGTTCCCATGGTCCCTAACTGCCTCAAGCCCACCAAGGAAAGCAGACCACTGTAGACAAATATTCCTGACTGCATGACAAAAAAGCAAACATAAATTCCTTGTAAAGGAAGACGTAATTCTAGGTTACAAATTACCTGCATGTTCTTTAAAAACACAATGACCTGCATTCAATATAAGGGGACCAGGGATACAAAAGGACACCAGAAAACATGATTGAAGGCTGAATATCAAGAGAAACAACAGAAAATAGAAAAATTCCTAGACGGCATCAGGTAATGGAGTTTTTAGACCAGGATTTTAAGATACCTCTACTTATGTTCTAAGTTCCGACGGAGGCTTTCAGCAGAACACAGGAAAATATTTGAAAAAAAGAAAAGAATGAAACATCTAGACCTTCAAAAACAAGAAGATATTTAATTTAATGTAGATAGGTTGAAGGAAGAGAGAAATAATGTCCGGGGAAAATATGACAAAAAAATATCCAAACTGAAGTGAGAAGAGAATATAGTTAGAGTATAAGACAAAGTGGAAACAGTGAAAAGACTTATAAACATCGAATTGCAGTACAAGGAGAAAAGAGGGTGAGGTAGATGCAATATTACAAGAGAGAGTGGGTGAGAATTTTCCAAAGCCAGTAAAAGACATCAAGCCCAATATTTGCAAAGATGTATAAACTTCAGTAATCTAAAGGAAACCACACCCAGGGCAGCACTAAAAGCAAAATCATACCGGAAATCTTAGGGGCAGACAGAAAGGGAAGGTGTATCTTTATGGAAACGGCCACTATCCTCACAGTTGTCTTTACTAAAATAACAGAAGCTGATATAATGGAAATAGAGGATCAAACTAACAAGGGAAAACATCTTTCAACCTAAAATTCCATAATGAGTGAAAATATCTTTCCAAACTAAAAGCGACAGTAAAGACACTGGCAGAGTGTCTTCAAAATGGTAATAACTTTTCACCCAAAGATGGAAATTAATGGAAATGATAAAGAGCACTTTTTAGGAAGAAAGAAAATGACTCTGGAAAAAACTTAGGGCTGGGAAAATGAATGTAGGGCCCATCATGGAAAGCAGGGTCGAGGTTCCTTAAAAAATTAAAACTAGAACTACCGTATCATCCAGCAATACCACATCTGGGTATATAGCCAAAAGAATTGAAATCAGGATCTCAAAAAGATATTAGCGCTCCCATGTGCACTGCAGCATTATTCATAATAACCAAGGTGTGGAAACAACTCTAGTGACCATTAGCAGATGAATGCATACAGACAATGTGATTTAGACATACAATGGAATGCTATTCAGCCTAAGAAAATGAAAGAAATAGGAAAGAAAAGAAAAGAAGGAAATCCTGCAATATGCAGTAACATGGATGGACCCTGAGGTTATTACGTTAAGAGGAATAATCCAGAAACACAAAGACAAGTCCTGCATGACTCCTCTTTTTTTTTTTTTTTTTAAAGATTTTATTTATTTATTTGGCAGAGGCAGAGACAGCAAGAGCAGGAACACAAGCAGGGGGAGTGGGAGAGGGAGAAGCAGGCTTCTTGCCGAGCAGGGAGCCCGATGCGGGACTCGATTCCAGGACTCTGGTATCATGACCCGAGCTGAACACAGACGCTTAACGACTGAGCCACCCAGGCACCCTGTATGACTCCTCTTTTTGAGGTATCTAAAATAGTCCATTCATAAAACCAAAGACCGGAGTAGTAGTTACCAGGGCTGGGAGGTAGAAGGGAATGGGGAGTTATTGATCAATAGACAAAAGTTTCAGTTAAGTAAGATAAATAAGCTGTAGAGATCTGCTGTACAATATTGTATCTGTAGTGAACAGTAATGTACTTATTGTATACTCAAAATTTGTTAAGATGATAGCTCTCATGGTAAGCGTCTTATCACAATAAAATTTGTAAAAAGTTAAAACATAAAATATATGCCAATCAGTATAAATAAATAAGAAGGAATTAAGAACAACAGGAAGGGTAAATAGGCAGCTAATTCTAAATTGATATTGATTATGTAAGACCCCAATAATGACTTATAGGATTTAAAAATATATAAAATTAAAATACATAGGGGCACCTGGGTGGATCAGTTGGTTAAGCGACTGCCTTAGGCTCAGGTCATGATCCCGGGGTCCTGGGATCGAGTCCCGCATTGGGCTCCTTGCTCAGCCGGGACCCTGCTTCTCCCTCTCCCTCTGCCTGCCACTCGTCCTGCTTGTGCTCTCTGTCTCTGTCAAATAAATAAATAAAATCTTAAATAAAATAAAATAAAATAAAGTACATAATAATAATAGTATATAAGATGGGAGGTGGGATAAATGGAATTAAAACGTTCTAAAGATTTTGCATTGTTGGACAGAGTTAAAAGTACAGATTTATTTTTAGGCTTCTCTAAGGCAAGGAAGCATTTGGTAATCTCCAGGAAATAATATTTTAACTCAGAAATGTTAAGTAGATTTAAGCAAAAATGTTTGTTAGTCTAGTAGTAGCCATGTGCTAATTTTAAGTTTTGACATGCTTCTTCATTTGTTTATGTTACATGTGAAAAAAGAGAAAAAAATGACCTTTCAGGAAAAACAGTGCAAAGAATCATGCCAAAGCTCAAATTCAACTTTATATTTATCTGTTAGAAAAAAATCACCTGAAGGTGATTTAAAGCAAAAGAACACCCCTTGTTTTAAGGCTAGAAGTTTTGGAAAGGGCACAGGCATTTTTAATCCATTGTTGGCCAAAAAGTATAAGGCATAAATCCAATTTCTGTCCTCCAAAAGTGGTGCATATGAACCAGCTCTGTTAACAGGCCAATTCGCTCCAAGGCTTGTGAATCATTTCCCGAGTTTGGGTACTATTACTCACCTTCGAGTGAAAGCAGGTACCGGAGAGACAACTGAAAAAGAAAGGGCGCAGGCGAGTTGGCCTCGTTTAAATAGTTCTGTGCTGCTACTGGATATAAGCTTCTGGAAGGTGAGAGTCAGTATCTATGTACGTTTTCCATACCCGAAAAGAGCAAGCCAGCTGTTGCGTTGAGGGAAGGATGCTGTTTGGACTCAGACTCAGGAAGGAGGGTTGTAATCTTCATCCACTACTTACTGGCTTTGTGACCGAAGGCAATTAATTCCCTTTGTAACTCAGTCGGTTGTGTTTTCTGTATTGTAAACAAAGCGTTTTAACTTCAAGCAATGTAACTCAGAGGTGTAAGAACTAGAGAAACGTGCAAGTGTTTTTGTTAAAAGTATATACAAGCATTAGACATCATTTTCATTTCAAAATATCTGTCACACAGTTCAGGTCAGTAGCATTTATGGATGGTTACGAAGAGATGGACAGATTTATAGTAAGCATGGAAACAAAACTAAGGCCCTGTACATTTGGGTTAAAAGCAGTAGCTTAAACAATTGCAAGAAGAAAAAAAAAATTCAGATTTTCACAATGAAGAGGACTTGGTAAGAATTTTAATTCTGTCATGTATTATACACGGCTAATACAGAAACTATTTGTCAAGTTCTAAATTTACTTTCCTTTCATTAAGTAATCTTTTAGATTAATTAGGTGCTTTTTTCTAACCCTGCCTCCTGTAATAGGTACACACAACACACAAAACCAGAATGTTAGCACCACCAGATTTTCACTAATCTGTTAAATAGTTTAATCTGGAACTTTCTTAATAAGCAAAACATGTATTATTCCAGGAAACATAAATTAAATATGTGCATTTGGATGATTTGGGGTTTCATGCTTAAAAGTCATCAGTTTGTTATTTTGAAAGGATAGACAGCAAAATTTTCCTCCCCGATTCTAAATAAGTGAAGGGAATATTGTATTTGACATTGTTACTTATAGATTCTCTAAGAAAATGTAAAGGTGTAAAGTTTTGAACTAGTGATGATGTTGGAGTTTCCAAAAGACCTTTCATTTCAGTCTCTGGAGTTTTATGTGTAGAAGTGAGAAAATATAGCCTTTCCTGATGTTCATATATAATGTGATTTTATTTAGAGAATCAGATTTTGTTAGCTGGGAATAAGGTGGAAGACAAAGATGACGGGAATGCCAGCCACCTTCAGTGACTATTATTACAATTCAGAAAGTCTTTTTCTTTTCTTTTTTTTCAAAATAATTCTAGTGTCAGTTCCCATAAAAATAATGTTGGAATTATTATTATGAAATATATAGACTCGTTGAGGTATTTTCCTTATTAATGCCACAGAGAAATTTGTATTAAGGTCAACAGTTTGTGATACCAAGTCATATCCTTAGATCATAATAATATACTGATATTCATTAAATAAATAGCCTAGTTATATTTTTTTGGAGAGAGATTTCAAAAGCTAGATGAGACCCAGATTACAGTCTTAGCGAGCTTATGAACTAGGAAGTCTTCTATCAACAATAATCAAGAAATAACCACTACAGCTATGTAAAAGATACAAAATATTGCTGAGCTTATAAGAAATGATTTTCTCAGCTTGAGGACTCCTTACTCCTTGCAGGTGCCTCCTGACTCACCCCTGCTTCTTTTCTCCATAACATCTCCTTCACCTCCTCTCCCCAGGGATCATTTGCACCTCCTCTCCCCTTAGCCAGACCCCCAAGTCCTACCATGACTCCTCCCACTGCTTTTTAGGCCAAAACATTTATATTCTGACGCAGACAAGTATGATGCTCAGTGGATATCGCAGAATTCTCTGGATCTGTTTCAAAGTCTTATCTTCTAATTAACTTGCCTAATTAATTTCAACGTTTCATTTTGCTTTGTGTAGATCCAGCTACAGAAAACCTAACAAAAACATTTTTTTCTTTTTGCTCCTCCCTCCCTCCCTCCCTTTTTTCCTCTGTCCTCCCTTCCTTCTTCCCTCCCTCACTCCCTTCCCTACTGCCTGGTCTGAAATCGGACTGAGTGGTAGTTCAGTATCTGTTAATTCTCATTTTCAACCCTTCACCAGCTTTCTTCTTTTGAGTTTTACTCCCTCCTGGGGCTCTGGGTAAGTATTAAAAGTCCCTAAAGTGTCTACAAGGAGAACACATTCTTTTTTTTTTAAAATATATTTTATTTATTTATTTGACAGAGAGAGAGCACAAGGAGTGGGGAGGAGCAGAGGGAGAGGGAGAAGGAGGGAGCCCGATGTGGGACTTGATCAGAAGACCCTGGGATCATGACCTGAGCTGAAGGCAGATGCTTAACCGACTGAGCCATCCAGGTGCCCCAAGAACACATTCTAATCGTCAACAGATATTTGTAGTGACAGAGCTGTTTATCCACATGGAAGGTGAAGAACTGACTTCCATCACATGTATTCATCCCAAAGTGCCAGAGAGAGAGAGGGTAATGACACCCAAGTTTCCAAGATTCTGAAGTCTTTTAACCTTTCTTTAATGGGTGCAGCTTGAAAAATGTTGTAAGAGATTGTATACACCAAAGACTGTAGAGTATAAACGGCAGATGTAATTGCTCAGGCTCATGGAAATTTCTTTCAAGTGATTCACTGTAATAAGACAAAATATAATCTAACATTATCCACAAATAATTAGTTAATATTTTTAAAAAGATGCCTTAGAAAATACTGTCTGAAATGATTTGGAGAAAATAGATCTGGCCAAGCTCTTTAAATCACTTAATGCATTTGGTTGCAGAAAAAAAAAACAAAACAAAACTTTAAATTTCTGTTTACTGTTTTTTTTTTTTTCCTGTTTTTATTTTGTGAGAAAAAGATAGAATCTGACTGTCTTACCCAGATCCTCAAGAAAACTGAAGTGAGATCAGCTATTTCTGGAACACAGGACACAGAATTACCACCACAGTCAGTAAGGTATTCCATCCAGCCCCCTTTAGATGTTCCAAGATGGTTCATATGCAAATAAATTAACTTGGTGAGGCTCAGTTTCAGCATTTTTTAAGAGAAAGGAAAGAAGAAAAGAAAGAAGGAAGGAGGAAATGAGAAAGAAATCAAGTCAATGCATAGATTAGTAAGCAATTTGAAAAAGGAAATGCATACAGAGTTCCTATTCACACCTCAGTGCTCAGGAAGTTTTAGTTGTTACATTATTTGTAGTAAAGTTTGAATAAAACACTCAATTCGCCTTTATGTCTCTTGGCATATTTTGTTTGGGTAAAAGATATTGGGGGATAGTCCACGGATAAGAAAGCCAGAACATTGCAGTATCAGTGTGGAGGACTTCTAAGAGGAGGTGATAGTTAATTGCAATTGATTCTAAGAGAGTAGAACTGAGTTCACCCAGAAAGGACTGATTGATAATGGACCCTTGCTTCAGAGCTCTCCTCCCATAACTACTCCGTGATTGATGTGCTTTGGCATTGGTGATTATATGACATCTATTGCACAGCTTCTTGGAGGAGGAATTCTTGTCTATGCTTTTTCATTGGTAGGCAATCTCTATCCTTATTTCATGTCTAACAGCTTTCTCATGACCAGACGAAGACAAAGCTAATTTTAGCTGGACAAGGATAACTGCCATTTATGATTTGGCATTTTAGTTGCCCAGGGAAAAGAGATTGAAAATTACTTCAGAAAGATTGAATATATCCCCAAACTTTGTTTGTTTTGTTTTGTTTCTCATGAGGAGCAAATCTACTATCTACGTGATAGTCTGCAAAGAAAAAGGAACTTTTTCCAGATCCTTAATTAAGGAATTTACTTAATGATACTATTCTATGCAGAGCTGAAAAATTTATTTAATATGTAAAATAACCCCATCCATCGTACTTTCAGTGTAAGAGGAAGAAATTGCCCTTTGGTTGGAGCTGAGTTCCAAATCCAACTCTTTAACTACTCCACTACCTATTTTCTTCATCTGTAAAATCAGGATGATAATACCTCCTTCATAGGATCATGCCAGTGACTAAATGATTTAAAGCCCATGAAATGCTTAGAATGGTACCTATGGCCTGAGTCATACAATCACATTACATATAGTAATTCCATTTTGTTTTCCAATACTTACGCTATTTCTTGGATTCTCATGAACCCTCACTTCTGTTAATACCCTCAGATATAAAGCTATGTATCCTAATGGAGTCTTGCTGATGGGATGAACTCGGTGAAAATATTTCTTCTTAATCTCCAGGGTGAATGAATCGGTGTAATGCCAGATTTTGTTCTTAGTGGGGACTGTGATATACAAATTCCAGTATTACTCACAAAAGAACACATCTAGACATTTGAAAGTTACCCAAATTTCTTCCTCTTGGTCCCTCAGACACTGTAATAGACAGAACTGAAATGTTTGCTGTTATTCAGTCTTTGTCTCCCCATCCAAGGTCTACAACGTGTGGGTCAGAAGTCCAATGAAGCCCAAGGGTGTGGCTGCTAGTGGTTCCACTGGGAAGTCCAAGCCAACTCCAGACCAAAGTTGAAGTCAGGAAAATGTAGCTTTGGAGGGGGTCTCACTCTCCATTTTGCTACCAGTGTCCTCCATTCTGGCCTTACCCTCTTTTTACACTCAAGCATTATGGTGACTCATCTCTTGTCCCAGTCTTGTCAACATAGTGGGGAGTGGAGTGGAAAAGTAACCCGAGAAAGAGTGAGATAGATTCTGGTTCTGCATCTATCATAGCTATGCAAGTGATATGAAGCAAGCCCCTTCTTTGGGTTTCTCTAGTCAGAGAGACAAACTGGATTAATTTTTGTTGGTGGTATTTTGTTGCATTTTGACATGATGTGGTATGTTATTCTGTTAAGGGTTTACATTGTTTTCTTAGGTGTATTTACATTGCAGTCTAAACTTCTAAAGTCTGTCTAGCCAACTAGGTCTAGTGGGGAAAGAATGTAATAATTGCTTAGATCCCCATGCCCATTCTTAATTTATCAGAGGTGAGAGTAGTTTTCGTTCTCTAGACCGAAGGCAACCTAGGATTGCATCAGAATTATCAGAGGAGATGTTTAAATCTGTGAGTGCTCCATTGTTAGACATTTAGTATGTCTTAGGTTGGCCTGGGCAAAGGGGTGATGAGGGGGACTGTGTTATTAAAACATGAATCATTCTGATGCTCACGCGGGGCTCAGAATCCTAATGGCTGTGTGAAGCTGGTTGAGCTGCCATCCTCCACATCTATAGAAAACTTGGTATCTTAGCCTGAGTCCTCTAGAAGGCAGATCCTGAGACAAGGATTTGGTGCAAACATTTTCCTTGGAGGTACAAGTCCAGGTCAGTGAGGATGAGAGCAAAAGATCAGAAAAGCAGGGTAAGATGGAGTGCAATATATTACTACTTTATAACAAGCCACAGCATGTCACTTAGTAGGATTGTTAACTCTATATGTGGGGATTCTACAGAAGGTTTACAAGTAGACACTTCACCCCAGAGTAACTCACAGGACACAAAAAGGATAAGGAAAATTATTTGTCCAGCTCTCTCCCGTTTCCAAATGGCCAAGTTTCATCCCATGAGAAGCTAACTCTGTGTCTTCTGGGCTATGTCAGCGGGTCCCTCTACCACTTCTCCAGAAGCTGATCTTGCACCCCACAGTGTGGTGTTTTATTAGAATCCATTACTGAAAAGGTGATATGGCATAGAGGAAGGAGCATTTATAAACTGAAGAGGCAAAGAGAGGGAGAGAGAAAGTTGAGGGAATCCAAGAAGGCTAAAAAGATTTATGTCCCAATACACATGGTCATAGCCTATCCTTTGGGGAAAGTGATCAGCCTCTGGCCTAGGAAATTGTCCTAATGAAATGCAAAAGCTGGTTCATTTACTGCACATGCATTAAAATCCATGACAGATTTCCAGGAAGCCCAGCTCAAAAGAAAATGGCAATTTCTTGGAAATTTCAACACATACATTTGGTGTTGGGTATTATTAGGAGAGTTTGAATTGGAAATTAACCAAGAACAATTTCAAGATCTAAGGTGTCTGACACAGGGGCAAAAAATTCAGAGAAGTGTTACATTCAGAATAGGGCCATTAGGGTTCATTTAACTTGTTCCCATATAGCTTGAAAGCTATGTTGGAAATTTGTGCATGGGTGTAAACTGATAGACAGTTGACCCTTTAACAACACCAGGGTTAGGTTAAAAATCCACATATAACTTCTGACTCCCCAAAAATGTAACTACTAATAGCCTACTGTTTACCAGAACCTTATCAATAACATAAATAGATGATTAACACATATTTTGTATATTTTATGTATTTTATCCTGTATTCTTGTAATAAAATAAGCTAGTGAAAAAAATACATATTTTTTTATTTTTTATTTTTTTTAAGATTTTATTTATTTATTTGAGAGAGAGAATGAGATAGAGCATGAGAGGGGGGAGGGTCAGAGGGAGAAGCAAACTCCCTGCCGAGCAGGGAGCCCAATGTGGGACTCGATCCTGGGACTCCAGGATCATGACCTGAGCCGAAGGCAGTCGCTTAACCAACTGAGCCACCCAGGTGCCCGTGAAAAAAATATTATTAAGAAAATCATAAAGGAAAGGACATATATTTACAGTACTGTACCGTATGGATTGAAAAAAATCCACATATAAGTGGACCCGCACAGTTCAAATCCATGTTAAGGATAGATTGTCTAGCCCTGGGTCATGGGTCCAACTGGGTCACTACAAGATGGACTTGTAAACTGCATGTCTCCTGCTCTTTTAATTTGAAGTGAAATGTTTGACCTTCTCTATTGCACTTTAGGGTAAGCACATTTATTTCACTTGTGCATAATCTTATGTGAGGTCCAATCATCACAGAGGTGAGTCAGCCCTTTCTCTAACGACCCATGAATATTTTATACTTTTCTCTCCCTTCCCTGCTCCCCCACTTAAAAAAAAATATGGGTGGCTTCCGAATATGAATGTCCTGACACCAATAAAAACTTCCACCTTGCCATTGCAGGGTGATAGAATTTTATGAATGAGACATCTATGCTGTCGTTAGTATGATAGGCAATATGCTCTGTGGAGGTAAATCAGTATCTTCCACAAATTGTATTTCCTCCATCTTCTCTAACTATCCAGCTTATTGCTAGCCCCTCTCAAAATATACAGGAGGAAAAAAGATAGCTAAATCTCTGTGACCAGTAGAAATATGATTCAAAGTATGTATCAAAAAATTGTGTTATGGACACCTAGGTGGCTCAGTCAGTTAAGCATCTGCCTTCGGCTCATGTCATGATCCCAGGCTCCTGGAATAGAGCCCAGCATCGAGCTCCCTGCTCAGTGGGGAGTCTGCTTCTGCCCCTCCGTCTACCTCTCCCCTCTACTTATGCTATCTCTCTCTCAAATAAATAAATAAAATTTTTAACAGAATTGTGTTATAATGGCATGAAAATTGGGTAGAATCATGTTAAAAGTAGTTCATGATTTGCAAAAGAATGAGTCTTAACAGAAGAGAACACCCTCTTCACTCCCTTCAGATATCTGTTTATTTTGTAATTAGCAGTGGGCTCGGGTATCTTTCTGAATTCTTGTCCTGTGATGTCAGGACTCAGTTTCATACTGGACTCATTTTTATATACATTTTACATCCTATGCTCCATGTAGCTGTCAGATTGAGTCTTTTAAAAGGATACATCAGATCTGGATGGCCATGACATCTCAACAATCTAGTGACTGTCACATTTAGGATAAAATCCAAAGTGGAAGGCAAACAAGGCCCTACAGAGCCTGGTCCTTGGCTATCTCACAGATGTGAACCTCTAGCTCTCCCCTTGCCACTCTGCTTCCAGCCTCCAGGGTGAGGAATTGAGGACTTTACCTAGTGGATACGGGAAGAAGTTGATGGTTTTCAGACTTATTTTGGAGGCAGAATGGACAGGACTTGCTGATACATTAAAGGTGAGGGTTGAAGGAAAGGAGGAATGTAGAATTAGTTTAGGGACTAATGGACACTTAGTAAGTACTAACATATGTGACTAATAACTAGATAAACTTAGCACATGGGTCTGGGATGGTGATGGCCCAGCTTTAGTCTGCATGTTAGGTGCCCATATTAGGGTCAGAATTCAGTGCTCTCGTCTTCACTGTGAGTCAGCCATTCTCCAAGTCTTATGGATAGCAGGATGGCTTATCTTTGGATAAGCAGCCGCTATTCAAATGCATGATTTATCTAGCCCCTTCAGTACTTCCTGAAGTTGGTTACAAGGCCAAGGTCAAAAACACCTCTTAGAATACTCATTTAAAATTGCACACCACCTTCCTCTCCTGGAGGTAAAACCTGGGAATCCTTATTTTAAGAAATGTCCATCCTTAGAAATTGTAAGCTTGAAAATCACTGCTTTAATAGATTTCTTTGGAACTGTGTCCTGTGTTGGGTCTATTAAAAATTGAGCTCGGGCACCTGGGTGGCTCAGTCGGTTAAGCGACTGCCTTTGGCTCAGGTCATGATCTTGGGGTCCTGGGATCGAGCCCCGCATCGGGCTCCCTGCTCGGCAGGAAGCCTGCTTCTCCCTTTCCCACTCCCCCTGCCCGTGTTCCCTCTCTCGCTTTCTCTCTGTCAAATAAATAAATAAAATCTTAAAAAAAAAAAAAAAAAGTTGAGCTCAGGGCACCTGGGTGGCTCAGTTGCTTAATCGTCCGACTCTTGATCTTGGCTCAGGTCATGATCTCAGGGTTGTGAGATCAAGCCCCGTGTGGGGCTCTGTGCTGGGCGTGGAGCCTGCTCAAGATTCTCTCTTCTTCTCCCTCTGTTTGTGCATGAAAGCATGTGTGTGTGCACTCTCTCTCTCTCTCTCAAAAAAAAAAAAATTGAGCTTGAATTACCTTTACTCCACCTTAAGAGAGAAACTGAGCATCTCTCAGATGCCAGAGATAACACGCATTTCACCGAGAGGCCTGTAGGAGCTGAATGAAATTGAGTTTCCTGTGAGAAATGGGTCATTTTTCAGACCGCCTGAGAAGTGTGTACTTGGGCACCCAGAAGTCTTTTGAGAAGACTATTCAGCCCCAGACAGCTGGTGTATTCATATACTGCTACTTCTTGGGGATAAACCAGGCTCCCAGAAACTGGGTGGCAGGCCACCTCCCTATCCCCTCTGGAACGCGAATCCTGTCTTACCAACTTTTATTTGTTCCATCTTTTGACAGGCTCTCATAGAAGCACCGTGGAATGCCAGGTAGCGTAGAGGGTGAAGATAAGGCAAAAAAGCAAGCATTCCTATCACCTCTGGTCTTTTTCCTTTTCCAGATTTCATTAAGGCCAGAAAATATTTCCAGGGTTTTTTTTCATCATTTTCAAAGCAAACAAACAAACAAAATTGTGCTCATCTCCAACCTGAGATACTAGACAAACCTGGAGCTGTTTTGAAGTCCCGCACACAGGCGAGGGAGGGCACTGGCCCCTGAGCACACAGTCCCCACCTAGGGAATTTGTCACATTCACAAATTTAAATTCAATTGACCACATTCACTTGAAAAGGGACTGGATTGCTAAGCCCCGTGATGGGAGTGACATTGAATACAAGATTGTGTAGCACTTTAAAGAACTTTCTTTTTATTAGCAGCTCTATAATCACATTAACTTAGACGGAAAATTTGAACTAATTCTTTCCCCAGAGGCCCAGGCTGTAATAATTGTAGAAATCTGTGAAAAAGGATAAATACAATTCAATAATTATATTGATAAATAAAATGAAAATCAACTAATTGTGTCATTCACTCAGATGTTCGCTTTGGCTGTTGCTAGCTTTATGCTTCGCTGCCTGCTAAACTTTTCTGTCACACTTCAATAAATTTAATTGTGCAGAATAAATGAGCTAATTTTTGAAGTCACAGGCTCTGTTTGCAAGATAAGGGTGGTGATTTATTGACCTCTTCTAGCTCTGTAAGAGCTTCACCCTCCCTTTCTACTGACAACTTGGCATCAGCCGTTTTCCTCGGTTCATTCCCCTCTCCCCGCCCCCCCACCCCCCCGGCCCCGGCTAAGTCCTATCCTAGCCTCACTTCTCATCTTCTCTCTGGAGATCACGGAGTGCATATCTTAACAGTCTGGCAGGCCCTGCTTCCTCTTGGCTGCAGAAGAAAATTCTGTGGTTTCTGTAGCAGGTCTTCAGAGGGTGATTATTTTTCCATTTCTGCAGGGACCTGAACCCATCATTCAGTGTGTTGTGAACTTACACCTTTCAGTGTCCCTAGGCAAAATCCAGTGCATCTCTAGGTAAGACATTGATAATGGAGACAATAGTTTTCTTTCTTGGGCTTGTAAGAGTTCCTGGTGACAGGCACACTGATGTCACACCAGATCAAAGCTCCTGGTAAAACACAATTTTTAAAAAACAAGACCACTTCCTGCATGCTGGGTTGAGATATGACAGCATAAAATGTAACCACTCAAAATTCCAAGAATTTTTTGAATAAGCAAAATAGAAGCTGTAATATAGAGACTGTGCCTTAAACCAAATGCCTTAGGGGCTGAAGTAGCTTTTTCATACACTCTCTCCTTCATTATGTCCAGTTTATTTTTATTTTATTTTATTTTTTTTTTTTTTAAGATTTTATTTATTTATTTGACAGAGAGAGAGACAGCGAGAGAGGGAACACAAGCAAGGGGAGTGTGAGAGGGAGAAGCAGGCTTCCCGCGGAGCAGGGAGCCCGACGCGGGGCTCGATCCCAGGACCCTGGGATCATGACTTGAGCCGAAGGCAGACGCTTAACGACTGAGCCACCCAGGCGCCCCAGTCCAGTTTATTTTAACGACTGATTATTTCCCATCTTAGCCCCGTATTTTTGGTACACCGCCAAAGAACTTGTATTATTTATAATTTCTCACAGTGCCCAACCTCTAGTACAATGCCTGGAATTTGTAAGTGTTCAATAAAATAACTGTTGAATTCATGCATTAACTGATTACTAGTGAATCACACTGGTATAAAGTTATCATATTAGAAGCAACATATGCCTATATATTTCATCCTGTTATGGGACGATCTGGAAACTATGCAGTTTTATACCAAATTACAGCATATTCATCTTTACTAAGGAGAGGGGTCAAATTAGAGTCTGTAAGAGTAGAAAAATAACTGTTTTAATAAAGCAAGTTCTGTCATTCATCACTAGGCATCTAAATGTTGCCCACTGAGAAAATATGGCAGCTGTTGATCAATGGGAAGAGTCCCACAGGTAGGAAGGAGTCCGTCAGCCATCAGCTCAGGGTGTCCTCAGTTGTCTACCTCTCCTGGCATCAGGAAAAGTGATGGGATGGACTCTCAATACCAAGATTTGGGGTCCCTAGCACTATGGCTTCAATCCTAGGATTGGGGAAGCTCAGAGTTACAAACTGGCATCTGAGCCAAAAGGCCAGTAAAATATGAATATGTGCGTGCGTGTGTGTTTCTGTGTATGTCTGTATATGTGGGTGAATTAGCTTGCTCTCTTGAACATGAAGAAGACAAATATATATATTCTTTAAAACTCTCCTTTAACAACCCTTGTATTTTCGATCTCTTTGAAGTCTGAGAACTTGGCTTGGGGAAGAGAAGAGCTGGCTACAGCCCTGTTAATGAAGACTTAATATGATGGCTTTGTCCCGATGCTCAGCAGTTCCTCCAGGACAGTCTCCAGGTGTTTGCCTGCAGGAAGTCCTAAAGTCAATGCAAATCAGGGCACATTCCCCACAGGCAGAAAAGAACTTCCGAACACCGAACACCAGGCTCTGGCTGTCATTGTTCCCAACTTGGCTGCAGTAACAATCATGTCTTGATAATGGCACTCTTTTAACAGAACCACCGAGGAGGTTGCAGATTTAAGTTGCCAGGCGGGCATATCAGCGAAGGACAGGGCTCGTTCCTCTCCAGATTGACTCTGCCCGATTTTCCTCACATGACAATTTCCACCTTTGGCTAGAACTGGAAGAACCACTAGGTCTTTTCGACGCTGCTTTTCTCATTGCTGCCAAAGTGTTTATTGAATCCCTAACTAAATCAACTTGTACTCTTGAACTTTCCTCTCAGGGAAAAAAAAAAAAAGCTATTATTGTTTCTTTCTCAGAGGGACACAAAGAGGGATTACCACAGGAAATCCAGAGAGGCTTGAGAAGAGGAGCTTGCGTTGAGATGGAAGCCGGAAGCCCCCTCAGCCAACTGCCTCAAGGAGACTGGCAGCCAGGCTGGCAGGCATGAGACGCTCCAGGCCATGGAGCCCCCACGTGAACAGAAGAAGCAGGCGCCATCTTCCAGGCCCTTCCATCCCTCAGCCGCCCCGCACCCCCCAGAGTTGCCTGGGAATTCTGAGAATTGGTGCCTGTGGAAGTGACACTGATTTGTACCTGGGTATGAACTTAGACGAAAACGCGAATTGAACCCTTTCCTTGAGGAAGGAAACATTGCCAAATTTCACAGGATGAGATTCCAGCAGGGTGTATGGTTTTATGGGGCTGGAGTGAAATACCTCATAGAAAGGTTTCCAGTTCATAAAACCCTTTCAAAACATGCTCAGCCCTTTTAAGTTGAGGGGACATTATCATTTCTATCTCTAGCGTTTCTCTGCAAATGGAACTCAAATATCCTTTGGGGTGACTACACAGAGAACAGAAGAAAAGAACGAGGAGAAACTTGGACTGGAGATCTTCTCCCTGGAAAGGTTTCTTTCTGGTGGGATTATGTGAGAACAAATGACATCAGAAAATAGCACGTCGGGATACTTCTGCCAGCTCCATATGGCCGGGCTTGTTTTCACAGGTATTTAATTAATTCAGCAAATATTTATTGAGTCCCTATCATGCGTGGGGTACTATTTGAGGCATTGGGGGTACAGTGGTCAACGAAGCAGATCGACTCCCATGGCACATACATTCCAGAAGGAGAAAGAACCAACAAATAAATGATCGGAAAATACATTGTAAAATGTCAGGTAGCCATCACTGCTATGAAGAAAAGTAAAGCAGGAGAAAGTGGGGTAGAGGGTGTGGGGTGACATTTTAGACAGTGTGCTTTGCAAAGGCCACTCTGAGGTGGTGACATTTGAGCAGAGGCTTAAATGAAATGACCTATATGTTGAATCCAGAAAACCAATTTTCTGTATTTTTGAGAGGGGGTGGGCGAGAATAAGCTACTAAAAAGGTTAGGAAGTGATTTTGATTCAGAGATGCTCAGTTCAAATAACCATAAGACATGGTGTCCTGGTCTCCCACAGTGTGGCACTTTTCGTGGCAATTTGGATAGAGCTCTGAACATTTTCTTAGAGATTTTCTGGTGCGTGTGGCTTAGTAACCAGTGTGGATTCTGCTGCCTTTCTGGCTTGACCTCTTTTTACTTGCTAGCAAGAAGCAGAAGCTAAAGGATTTTATACCTTTCAGCCTGGGCAGAAAATTACAGAGAAGAGGAGGTGGGAGGCAGAAAAACAAGAGATGAGCAAGAAAGGCACAATCCAAGTGAGTTCACGGTTTTGTTTTCTGCCTTCCTATAGCTTTCTCACTGACTGTTCCAAAGTAAATCTCTCTGCAAACTGCATTCTCCTTCAGCAGATGCAATACAGTTTATTAAAATGTCTTCCCCTCCTGCAAGGTGCAAAGGCCATGTTAGCAGATTTTGAAACTTTCATGTCATTCAGATAGCAATGAAGGTTTTAACTTGGCCAACAGCAACATACGAACCAAGGATCCTTCACATGTGGGACGCTTGCATGGAATAAAAATTGGGTATCCTAATGTTTGGCAAACCTGTGCTTTAAATGGCTTATTTAGAGTTATAGAATATGAACAACACCGATTTATTTTAAAAGAGGATAGTACCAGGACGGTTATTGACTTTTACTCCAGCATTTCTCATTGTTTCAAATAGCTAGGTCATGTTACATGTTTAAATGGTTTCTGTGTCCTGGAAGTTCTTATCGTCTAAGCTAACGCTCATTCTCATTTCGAAGGAGAACATTAGTGGGAGGTAAAACTTGCATTTGCCTACGTGGTGTATTCATGTAATTTTAGTGGTGCACTGCTGTCCGAGGGCCATTCTGGGATTCGGATATTTAGAAAACATTGACTCTGAACCCCGAGCTCAAGAATATCATATTTAAGTAACTGTTTCTGTCCAGCCCTCTTCTGCTCGTGGTAAGATCTGCAGGGTAGCTCACTTACCAAGATTCTTAGTTCTAGGTAAGGCAAGTCAGCAGAGATACCGAACCAGATGGCAAATGGCAAAATGGGAGGCAGACTAATCATACTGTGGATAAGAGCATCACTCTTGGTGTCTGACATACTTGGATTTCAGTCATGATTCTTGTAGGTCTCAAATTCTCTAAACCTCAGGTTCATCTTCTGTAAAATGGTGCTACTTCACTGAGTCCTTTTGGGTTATACGCATAAAGTGCTTAGCCAAATAATTAACATTTGATATGTGTTTTAACAAATCCTTTACAAGGATTTTATAATACATACTAAATGACTTTCAAAATTTACGGAATTTACTTCTTGAGCAGTCGCCACGGTCTCTGGTTGTGATCATAGGTGCTCTCAGTGATGTCAAATAGAAGCTCTTAGCTAATAGCCATGACTATGACCCTGGAGACCCCTAACTGTCCTTTCCCCTGAGTGCTCTCCATGAACCTGGAGTCGTCCTTGATATCGGACTGAGATCTTATTTTGTGTTACTCAACAAAATAATGATAACCAAATGTATTCCTTTCAAAGTCGGAAAGAAAGTAACTAGGGAGTGGAATAGAATGATAGCATTTCCCTTTAGGATTATGCCAAATTCAACTTAATTGACTTGAATTTTACTTTTCAAATTAAAAAAAAAAGTATAAACTCTGTTTTCTGGGTTGGCTAATAGGACAGTGGTGAAAGCAAAAAATGATTATTTGTTTCCTGATATAGGAGTGATTAGCACTGGACTGAAAAGAGTTTGAGATGAAACCCAGATTCTTGACTGGTCAAGTTGTAGAAAGAGAGAAAGCAGTAATTTTGAGGAAATGGTGGTGGTGAGTTGACTCGATTCTACTTTGAAAATTCTGATTAATTGTACATGGCTGTGCACATACATACACCACAGAAACAAAAATTCCTGGAATCTGAGTAAAATTCATTTAAGAATTATGTGTATAAAGTGTAAGTGCTATTTAAAGAGAAGAATTCTAGCATCAGAGGTAAGAAGGCTGGCTTGTGTTGAGAAGAAGTAAAAAGTAGAGATATAAATGAGTACAATAGTAACCTTTGGCATAATCTTTTTTTTGTTTGAGAAAGCATAATCTTTTAAATTCTAATATATTAATAATACACTTTTTTTCTCAATAGATTCATATCATGGAAATCTATTTCTATCTCTAAGTAAAGGCCTATAATTATATCAAACCAACACAATGATTTATTGAGTCCCTACTATGTGGTACGGACTCTGAGAGTCACTTTACCTACGCTACTCAATTTAATCCTTTCAGCAATTCAAGAACATAGTATTATTATTGCTGTTTTGTAGATAGAAAAAATAAAAGAGGCCCCAAATGCTTAAGTCTCCCAGACAAGATCATACAAGTAGTGAGACAAAAGCCTTGCATATGAAACCAGGCTTTTGATACGAAAGTCAATATTCAATATATTGCCTTCTACATAAGAACTGTTGGAAATAATTTAATAATCTTATATAAAGCTTTCTCCATAGCTCTTTTAAAATAATGCTGTCAAAGTGTTCAAATGTGATTGGTGAATTAAATCTTTAAGTTTTTGGGGTTTTTTTCTAAAGATTTTATTTATTCATTTGAGACACAGAGATACAGAGAGAGAGAGCGTGCATGAGCAGTGGGAGAGGCAGAGGGAGAGGAAGAAGCAGACTCCCTGCTGAGTCAGGAGCCTGATGTGGGACTTGATCCCAGGACCCTGGGATCATGACCTGAGCCGAAGGCAGACGCTTAACCATCTGAGCCACCCAGGCACCCCCTAAATCTTTTAAGTTTTATTTGGTTCATCTTTAAAGTTTTTGCTCAGTAAATTTTTGTTGAATAAATATTGGAAAGTAATTGCTTAATAAATTATTTCTTGAACATCTATGACTATCTATCTGGTGCCATAATCTCCCAAACGTGGGTCTCTATGGAACCTAGCTGAGGAGGTATGAGCTTAAAATTAGCCCCTCTCCAGCACAGTCACCCTACCCCTACATCCACACATCTCCCCACCCCTCCCCGCAGTTGTCCACCAATTCTAAAGACAGAACTGACTGCATAATTTGCAAGGCCTGGTGCAAAATGACAGTGTAGGGCCCCTTGTCCAAAAACTAGCAAGAATTTCAAAGCAGCAACAATAGAGCATTAAACCGAGCCCAGGGCCTTTCTGGGTTTGGCACTCTGTGTGACTGAAGAGGTTGTACGTCCAGGAAGCCATTGGGGTCTAAAGAGATGGGTGCTCCCTTTCTCACGCTTTACCTCCGAAAAAGTAAACAAAGACTGCTTTGTCCATGCCCAGCCTTTGAGAGCAATACCTTAGTGCTTCTATAAGCATCTTGTTGAAGAAATTACTTTATTTGGATGATAAGTATCCCCTTAACTCCTCTCCTGTCCCCAGAGATGTGGTATTTATTCCCCATGGTGTCTACAACTTGGCTTGACGGATTTCAACCGTGGATCATCCCTGTTAGGTTTAGACGGGCAGGAACCATGCCTGTCTGATTCACTGTCCTATCCCCAGCACCCCGCACTTGCCGGCCACATACCAGGTGCTCAATAAATTCTTGTTGAGTGATTGAAACAGCGAATGATTGAAAGGACATTGGAGGGGAAGTAGTGACACTTAAAATTCTTATGGCAGTCAATAAAATGGCAGAAGGATGATTTCTCTTCTCCAAAGTCTACAGGAGATCAACTAAGAAAATGTTCAGTTCCTTTATTGTGAACCAATGAGAGCAATACTCCCCACTCCCACATATCTTGTTTGCTCGTTTTTGTGTTTATTTTCCCACAGGGAATTGCTTCAGCAAAAGCTGAAGTCAGTGAAGAAAGTGAGAGGATTGCAAGGTTTCTTTGCTGGTTCTGCCAACTGAAATGTTTTTATCGTGCTGCTGTTGGGGAACAGAATGAGTCTTGAAGCTAAAATCAGATCAGGGGAAGTTTGTGTGCATGCGTGTATTTACACACACACACACACACACACACACACACTACTGGCCCTCATCAGGAAATTATTTGAAAAATCAGTGAAATAGGGGTTGAATTTGGATCATGAAACCGATAGCACGCTCTCCGTGCTATGGAATTCACCCGAGTATAACTGAAAAGCAAGCAGACGAGTCCAGCAAATCTCGGGGACCTCAAAAAGCCACCAGTACCCACAGAAGGGACTGAAGTTGATTTTTTTTTCTTCTCTGCCCCTCACATTCAGTCCAATAGCAACGAATCCTGGGGAACTACAAATATACGTGGTATACAGTAACTCCCTTCTTTGGCTCTCCCTATAATGTATACAAATTTGACTGATAAAAGGCTCAACTGACTCGGCAGGGAGCTGGCTTCTGTCTGATGGAATTTCACTCTGGAGTTTTCACAAGGAGAGCTGTTGGAGCCTTTCTATCTCCCATCCTTCTCTGCGGGAGACGGAGCCTTATGAATCTGGGTGATAGCAGTAAGCAGTCTGGGACATGTTGGTCGCTGTGTCTGCAGGCATCTGACAAGAGGAGGATATGATTGTAGCAATGTGTTTGGGAAGTCTGGCTTTCTCCCTCAAAGCCCTCTTTATTCTAAGGTTACCTGGCATTGCATAAGAGCCAAGCAGGCAAATTAAATTCCTTCTATTCAGCCTTGCAGAGAGGTGAAAAAACTCATCTCTCAGCTGCCAATATTTATCACCGGCTCTGTCCGTCCTGGCGGCAGGCTGCTGGGCATCCGATAGCCAGGCTAGTCAGGAACCACGTTTTTCATTTTTGTATTTATCTTGACTTTCTTTAATTCCTTCAGGATTGTCCAAATTAATTTAAGGCCCTGTGTTTGTGTAGACTAATTTCCATGGAGACTCCGCCATATTTGGCTTTGCCTTTCTCTGCCTCTAAGAGGACTTGGATCTAAGATGAAATAGCATCAGGCATCTCTCAGATTTTTGAACAATTCATTTCTCACCTTTCACATTTAAATTGGGAGTTACTCAAATAATTATTTTGCTATCTTTGAAACACCAACGTTGTAATTAATCCCTGTACATTGTCCGTGTGCCCATCATGTTGGTCAGTATCATTGCATTGTGTTTGATTTGTTCTTGCCATGGTCAGCTTGACATATAAATTTGTCAAAGCGAAATTATGCTCACCAAAAGAAGAAAGATTTTCAAAATTGGTTCAGGTCATTGATTGGTCTGGCAAGCTTCCATTGAACTTACAGTGTATAAAAACTTAATTATTATAATTATAAAATTATAAAAGTTTGCAGATTTTGCTAATAGCTATAATTTCTCAGGTGAGAAAGCTACAGATTATCTAGCATCTGTAAGTAAATTCAAATCTCTGGCCCAGGAAATTAGAGCCTTGGGTTAGGTAGAGGACCTCCAGGTAAGATGCTATGATCTTTAAGAAATTGTGGATCATGGGGCGCCTGGGTGGCTCAGTCATTAAGCGTCTGCCTTCAGCTCAGGTCACGATCCCAGGGTCCTGGGATCGAGCCCCGCATTAGGCTCCCTGCTCCACGGGAAGCCTGCTTCTCCCTCTCCCACTCCCCCTGCTTGTGTTCCCTCTCTCGCTGTGTCTCTCTCTGTCAAATAAATAAATAAATAAAATATATTTAAAAAAAGAAAAAAAAAGAAATCGTGTATCAGGGGGACAGTAGACTAGAGTCAGGCAAATGCAGTTCTTCTTAAAAGAGAAAGTTGTGGAGGATAGGAATGAGAGGGGGAGGGAAAGAGAGTGAAAATAGCAAGGAAAAAGGGGGGAGAAAGGAAGAAAGGAGGATGATACACAGATGACATGCTCACTACATTTATTGAAGAACAGAAGTTGGGAGAAACAATGATATTGTGAAATAAAAACTAATGTAGTTGATTGAAATGGAGAAGATGAAATTTCACACAGACAAATAGGAGATCCCATATTTGAATCCTCAAAAGCCAATTGGAGTAGAGTTGACTTCCAGCTCAAAATGAGCCATTTATTCATTGGCTTTTAAGCACCAACCCACATGCCAGGCACAATCTAAAGTGCTGTTTTAGAGAAAGAACCAGAGTTCGAGGGAGATTTAATTTAAGGTTGCATCAGTGGGATCATGGGAGTATATTCTCCAAACCAAGTCATCTGCTGCCCCAGTCAACCACATCCTGAGCACTGGATTCAATTCTAGCTGCCACATTCTAAGAGAGACATTGGCAAATTGCCAAGTGTTCAAAGAATACCAGTCAGTGTGGCCTGGGAATTAGGAACTGTGACTTGTAACAAAGTGTGAAGGAATCAGGGACGAGCGGACTAGAAAGAATAGGGGTAGGAAGTCTAGCAGTAAGTTTTCTGGGACAGTCCAAGTTTATGGCTACTGTCTCAGCGTAATTGCAAATTGTGTTCTAGTTCACATCTAAAAAGTGCCCCAATTTGGACAATAAAAACATGATCCCTCTAATGATGACTTTCAAACATTTTAAGAGCTATTTCAACGAGGATGACTTGGACTTATTCCTTAACCAATCTCCTATTTGCATTTGACAGCAATGTAACTCAAAGTATTTTAAGCAAATAAGAGGGCTTATTGGAGGGCACCTGGGTGACTCAGTTAAGCATCTGCCTTCAGCTCAGGTCATGATCCCAGGGTTCTGGGACAGAGCCCTGCATTGGGCTCCCTGCTCAGTGGGGAGTCTTCTCCCTCTCCCTCTCCCCTTCCCCCTGCTTGTGCTCTCTCTCTCTCTTTCTCAAGTAAATAAGTAAAATCTTTAAAAAGAAAAAAAAAGAGGGCTCATTGGCTCACATAACCAAATGGCGGGGAAGGCAGAAGCGGAGTTGCCCATAGAGGGAACTAGAACCAGGGTGTTCTTTTTCTGTCTTTCTCCTTTCTCTCCCTTACCCTGCTCCCTACTTTCGGAACAGACTTCATATTCTCCTACTGCTGTGGGGTGCTCCAAACTGCCATTTATCAAGCTTAGCAACCGGACACAAAAGGTGGCTCTTCCCGGTCAGCTTAGCCGGAAAAGCTCCTGGAAAGGACTTCGCCTCACTGTGTCTGGGTCAGGGACAAGGTGAGGGGTAGCGCAGGGAGGCAGGCAGGGCAGACTAAAATAATAACCACTATAAACTGCTATCAGCCAGTGAAAGGCACACAGAAACAGACTCCAGCCCAATGTGATTATAGAGGCCACCTCCTGAAGATGAGCTTCTCATCACTGGAGGTGTTTAATTATCAGGTGGGTGACATTGTAAAAGGGTTCATGGTTTGAGTTAAGAATTTGGCTAGACAATGTTTAAATTTCCATGCAATCCCAAGATACTTTCCTTCCATAAATTTTCCTTCTGTTTTTGCATACTTCATTACAAAGAATTGAAGTTCCTAGTATAAGAAATGAAATAATCACCACTCTTAAAAATTGCATGGAATTCCAAGGGACCCAAGATTACCGCAAAACTATTGGAACTGGCCCAATAAAATTACATAATAAATTTAAAGCGCATTCTCTAGGGATCTTTTGTGCTCTGCAATTCTGTGATTTCACAAAGCCAGTCATAGCAAAGGGAGACCATTTGCTTCTGTAGTACTGAGCATAACTCAGATTATCCAAAACTCACTCTGGGTACTAGAGGGAAGAGTACTGGCAATGGTGAGCTATATAGTCAGGAAATAGAAATATTAATCGGAGATTTCACAATGTCTCTCTGAAAATTTTATTCAGCCTGTTCTCAACAATTACAAAGCAGAGGGATACTATAGTGGTACATGCTGTATTACACAGAAATATATGCTATTTTTTATATTCCGGTGGGAATATATTCTCCAAACCAAGTAATCTGCTGCCCTGATCAACCACATCTTGAGTGCTGGATTCAATTATATATATATATGTGTAAATTGTATATATAAGTGTATATGTGTGCTGTATTATGTGCTGAGTAGTGTGTGTGTGTGTGTGTGTGAGTGAGTGTGAGTGTGTGTGTGTGAGTGTGAATGTGTGAGTGTGTGTGTGCTGAGTAATGAGTGCTGTATTACTAAGGCTGTGTAGGGGAGGGAAAGTTTTCCTCTACCCTCTGGGGTCCCTGGCTGGGACTAAAAGCTAAACTGACAAAGAGATTAACAGGAGAAAAGCATACACATTTATTTAATATAAGTTTTATGAGACAGCGGTGCCTTCTGGAGGAAATGAAGACCCAAAGAAAAAGCTGTGTATTTTTATGCTAGCTTTGATAAAGGGTGAAGTCACGGAGGAATATGATAGGTTAAGGAATATGAGGTAGGTGTAGTAACCTGGGGGAAGCTTAGCAAGCCGTGTTTGTTCAGATTCTTCCCGGCATCCCTTTGTCTTCAGAGATAAGGTTGCTCTTTTCCTCTGGATATAGGAAGGGCAACCTTTCACATCAGGGTTTTATGACTTGTTTCAGGGGAGAAGAGCAGGAAGGTAATAAAAGTGACCTCCCTGCTTTTGCTGGTTTTTCAGAACTCCTTCAACTTAAAATATTTAATATGCCAAGGTGCCATACTTTTGGTAGCAAGTCCTGAACCCCATCATTCCGCCATCTGAAACTTCTCCCCAAATTTCACAATTCAGAAACTGAGCAGATTTCCCCATAACCCATTAAACTAGTCTCTTAGTCTTGGGTATTTCCGTGAAAACAAAAGAAAAACAATGCTTCATGGTTAGAACAAACTAGAAACTCAGTTTTTAAATCCAGAAGGCAATAAGTCAAGAAGATTTCTAGATGTTGGACTCAAAGCATCTTCTGGAGTGAAGACAGGTAGTGGCAATCTAATAGATTTTTTTGGTTTGCAGTTTGAATGCCTCTGGTGATGTCATCAGGCTGGACAGTTTCAGCTTGCAGGGCCAAAGGAAAACCGGCAGTTTTAACTTTTAGTGATTCCAAATCAGAAGGGTAGAAGAAAAAGTGGAAATGTTCATTTGGAGAGTTGTAGCCAGATATCAGAGGAAATTAGAAGAATTCAGGCTCTAGTCCAGTGTAGAGCTAGGTAACAAAACCTGAAAGACAATGGGCAAAAAGACTACAAGTTAATACCCAAAGGACTGTGTTATAGTTTTCCATTGAAATATAATTTTTTTTTCTCTACAGTCTCCTCCATTTCTATCAAAGATGATCAAAGTAAGACTAATTGTAAAATAAATCTAGTCTCATTTAACTTGGTCTGATTGCTTGTGTAAGTGCAGGCAAAATAATTGATCACATCAGCTTTTTGGGGGGGTTCTGTTTTGCTGGAACTTTTCATAAAGAATCTCAGATTGGACTTTTAAAAGCCTCTTGAGGCTTGGAAGCCAAGCCAAGGATTTTGCATCAGACTAGGCCTGTAATACTTGTGAATTGGGGTGAATTCTTCTCTTCTTATCTCCCAAATATCTTTTAGTTCCTGGGTCTGCCAGGAAGTGAATTTCCTTACTCAACCGGTAAGGATAGAAACCCTGAAAAAAAGGCATCAGGTGATTTTTTCAAGAGGTTTTGTTGCTTCCATAGGGTCAACCTTAGTTTCCTAAAGGTGCCTGGTCGTATCTGATTCTATGCACTTCATTCTCAAATATAACATTCCAGTCAAAGCTTTGATAACATAAACAATGTTTTCAATTGCGTCCTGTTACAAGGACACAAAATCTACAAAAATAGATTATTGAACTTATGCAAATAACTATATTGCCATGAAAATAAGAATACTTACTAAGAGTTTCTGAATTTTGGAGGGACCAGGTAGGAAGAAAAAGTAATCATTTCATCTCTGTTCACAAAGGCATACTTTACCAAACTCCTGTAAGTTACACATAGCTTCAGAGAAAAGAGAAAAAGGTTTCCTTAAATCTGGAAAACAGAACACTAAAGAACCAGTAATGTTTCAAACAAAAAGTTATAAAAATTATAATTATCCTCATCAGCCCACTCAGTTCCCTGTAATTAATTCTTATTCTGCTTGATCTTGAATTAGCAGTTCTGTGAATTCAACAGCTTCTTCATCAATTCTAGAAATTCTTGTTCAGTCCATTGGAATGGTCTCAACGTTATGCCAGTGATTCTCTCATGGAGCATTGTCACCTGTAGCTCATTGCAAATGCTTTCACAGTCCGAGTAAATCAATAACTGTCTGTGAATGACAAATGGCTTAAAAATAGCCATGGTTAAAGATCTGATAAGAGTTTATTTGATAAGGAAATTTAGTTATTTCCATGACATACAACATTTTAATGTAGTAATTGGGCAATGAAGGTACGGACAAATGTCTATGAACTTCATGTCGTTTCTAGAATATCCATACACATATAACCTACAAAGGTTTAGCATCACTTCCTGTCTGGTAATTCTTCACATGTAATTTAACATACCAAATAAACCTAATTAATGTTCCCATCTCTCTTTTACGTGGTAAGAGAAGAATCTTTTGAGATTTTCCAGGGACCCTCTGAGAAATCTCAAAGTTAGTTTGAGGTCAAAAAGACTCCATTTGGATGTTGATTTGGGGAAACTGTACATAATGTACATTTCGTCAGACTTGACGAAATAGGATCACACCTCATTTTAAAACAATTTTTAATTATCTATTTAACTGAAGTGGCAATAAAATATTTCAAAGATAAATACAGATGGCTGTAGTGTATGAATGTTAAAAAAAGAAGAAAAAAACACCTTAGCTCTTCAATGTTGAGAAGGTTTGGGTTTTTTTTAACCTAATCAAAGACCTGATAAAGACAACACAAAGGATAGGAAAATATTTTAAGACACAAAATCTTGGTTTCTCAGAGAAATTACTTAAAAGGTTAAAAAAAAAAACACTTCCATGGGTTTTTTTGCAATTTCTTATTAAGAGCAGCTCAATAATCTAAGAAAAGCTTGTTGTTTTAGCAGAGAGAGAAACCAAATTCTAGTTTTGCACCAATGTACTTTGATATTTAGGTCCATTTAAAAAAAAGAAAAGAATTTATAAACAAATCTATTCAATCTTAGCAGCTTAACCACACATAAAATTCCCTTTTTGCAACTGCCTATAATTTTTTTTTTTTACCCATTCAGTTTTTGCCCTATCCTTTTGTTCTTTTTCATTCTGGAACAACCAGTCATTCTACTTTACCTTGCTAAAACACATCCTATTTTCCTTGCATACAGAGGGGTTTTTCTTACCCTTATTATTCTTATTAGTTTCATTTATATATATTAATTAGAATTTTTAATCAGTAATCTTTCTTTTCACTGAAAAGTAGGAAGTAAGAAATTTTGAACTGACATATACCATCATCCTGTAGCAAATCTGTTAATACATCACTTCATAATTTCCAGAGGCATATGTCTTTTTCATAGTACAATTTATCATGTTTATTAACTGACCTGAATATATTTAGCTACTCTATACTATATAAAAACAAGATGCCAAAGGTAGATAAAAAAACTTATGTTCAGGGGCACCTGGGTGGCTCAGTCGTTAAGTGTCTGCCTTCGGCTCAGGTCATGGTCCCAGAGTCCTGGGATCAAGCCCCACATCAGGCTCCCTGCTCGGCAGAAAGCCCGTTTCTCCCTCTCCCCCTCCCCCTGCTTGTGTTCCCTCTCTCGCTGTGTCTCTCTCTGTCAAATAAATAAAATCTCTAAAAAAAAAAAAAAATCATGTTCAGTCATTAATATTTTAATGTTTTATTTTATTTAGAAATAATCTCTATATCCAATGAATCTTAATCTTTTAGCCTAACTTTGTATAGCTTTAAGGTTTAAAGTTATCAAAAAGATTTTTGAAACTTTTTAAGTAGACATTATAAAACATAATTTTGTTGAAAAGTTCATTTATAAACTTTTATTCCACTTACACCCATTTGATTTACTTGTTTTTAACAACTATATTTGAATTGCTTATGAAAATTTCATGAGACAAAACAAAGTTAGCCATCTTCTTACTTTTCTCATTGACAAAGCAGCAAAGTATCAAAATGTCATTGAAGCAGAAAACCTAAAAAGTTAAACATATGGTTCTTCCCTCTTCTTTTTTTTTTAACTGCTATGCTTGACATGCATCAAGCAATTCATTTTTATTGTACACTTTATGCTTAAGTTGGATTTATAGTTTTATAATCTTAAACATCTAGCAAAGATAACATAGGCTTGTTTGAATAGTAAACCTAGCAGAAAAAAAATTATATGTTTGCATTATATTTAATGCTGACAATTCTGAAGACATACCTGTTTTTATCTTATGAACAATTTAAAAATTAGCTTTATTTGCCAAAGACTATCCTAGATCATGTGAACTTAACATTTGGGATAGTTGCTATATTACTGAGAGTTTTAGAAATAATTTGTATGAGTGCTCATTTATATCTAAGCCAACTTGAGTAGAACTTTTTAGGGAATTTTATAAATTAATTTGGAGATATATATACTAAATGTATATAGATACTAAAACTCTCAGTAATATATATATATCTGTATATCTATCTATATTTATATCCATATCTACATAGAAATAAATATATATATTACTGAGTTTTAGTATCTACATTTATTTATATATCTATTTATATCTATATATAGTATAGATAAACAAACATATGGATGGATACAAATGAAAGCCTTATAGCTTTTGTTTTAAAGTTTTAGCAGTGTGTCAGTTACCTGACATGCGTCAGGTCAGAAATCTAGTGTTATTAATATTTAAATGTCCTTCTTTTTCTTAAGTGCAGGACAGTTCTGTTTCCAGTGCCCTGATCTTTCACAATATCTGTAAGCATTTTGAGATGAATAAGGGAGGCTTGGAGATTGGATGGATAGGTGGGCTCTGAATTGCTTCAGGGGCCAAGTTTCTGGTTTTGTAAAGACTTGATTTTTAAGACAAGGCCCGTTGTTTATAATTCTTCAAGAATTGGGTCAATCCCTGAATGATATCAAGTGGCTGGCCCACCCATCCATTATCTTAATTACCTTCAATTTTGCTTCTTTCTATCAGAGAGAAGCTCTCCAACTAAGATGTTCTAGATTTAGAGCTATGTGTCTTTGGAATGTTTTAATAAATTGTTCTACGTAGGCTTCAGAACATTCTTTCCTTCAAAATACATAGTTCCATCTAGCTTAGGAGAAAGACCTTTAAAAAAAAAATAGTTTTTATCAAGCTCTGAGTATCAGCCTCTAGTTTGGCCAACTTTTGACCACAGAAAGTCTTTTTAAAAAATTTAAGTATTGAAACCAAAGTTATATCTATCAAGTAACTTGAAACCAAAGTCAGTATTTAACCAGGGATGCAAGAGGCATTCCCAAAGAAGGTGCAAAAGATGCTACACCCTGCCAAGATACAGAACCACTCTCAAAGATAGCCAAAAGAAAGACTTAGGACAATTTTCTTGAAAACTGGCAATAACTGGTACTATATTAACTGCAAATGGGGTGCAACCCACCTTCTGTGTGGACATATTATGGGGTCTCCAGTCTGATAACTGGCCAACTGCACACACAAACCAACACTTGTATGCCCTGAGGGGTACAAAGCTAAGCCAAGGACACAAAAAGAGAGAAAAGCAGAAAAACAGTAACTGTCCCTGGGAGGGAAGGAATTGATCATCACAATCCAAAGAACTAATTTTTAGACAAATGTTTTTCTTCTGCTAATTTGAATTGGGAAAGGAAGACTCTTAGCACCTTTACTCAACTAGCCCCCATAGACAGAGCTCCAAGAGACTGACATGGTAAGAACTCTTACCTGTGCCTGCTACTATCTGCGTCCAGGATCTCTTAACTGCAGCTTCTGGACTAAGCAAGCACTATCTTCAACTGATAGTGTTTTACGTTTGGGTGCCAGAAACTGTAGGGGAGGAAAAAATTTCCTTGACCCTGGTTGGGTCTGAAAATTAAACTGACAAAGACAGATCAAGCAGAAATGCAACAAATTTACTGTAAGTTTTACATGATATAGGGCCTTCATAAGGAAATGAAGACTTGAATAAACTGTATTATGTTGATTTAATGACGAATGGACAGTTGTGGAAAAATTGGACAGTTTAAGGAGCATGAAGTAAGTGTAGTAAATGGGGAAACTTAGAAAGATTCTTCTCCGTGTCCTTTTGTCTTCAGAGATAAGGATGCTCCTTTCCTCCGGGTTCAGGGAGGGCACCTCTCACATGAGGGTTTTATGACATGTTTCAGTCAAGAAAAGCAGGGGAAGGTCAGAGTGATCTTCTTGCTTTTGCTATTTTCACAAATTCCTTCAGCTTAAAATATTTAAAATGCCAAAGTGCCATGTTTTTTGGGGGGTGGCGTGTCCTGAACCCATCAGCTGCTGTGACAAAATATCACAGAGTTGGTGGTTTAAACAACAGAAATTTATTTCCTCACAGTTCTAGCGGCTCGAAGTCTGAAATCAAGGTGTAGCCAGGATTGGTTTCTTCTGAAGCCTCTCTCTTTGGCTTGTGGATGGCCATCTCCTTGCTGTGTCTTCATTTGGCCTTTTTTTTTCTGTGTATGTGCCATTATCTTGTGTGTCCTAATCACCTCTTTTCATAAGTCCACTGGTCCTATTGGATTAGAATCCAGCCTAATGACCTCATTTGACTTAATCACCTCTCTAAAGACCCTATCTCTAAATACATTCCTATTCTGAGGTATGGAGGGGTTAAGACTTCAACATGTGACTTTTTTTTTTTTTTTTTTGAGGGGAGAGGAACAATTCAGCCCATAGCATATGTTTAACCACATTGTCATAATTTCTTTCACAGAGATAATTTATATTTCTTCTGCTTTGCTTTGAGTCCACTTTTTCCCTTGTCTCATCATCTGGGGGGATGGAAAATGGAATACTAGTCCCCAAACAATAACCTTTCATTGGTGTCCTCCTCAGCCCACTATTTTATTCCTTTCACTTCTTTTTATATGTCCCACCTTCCAGTGCAAAGAACTACTTCAGTGTTCTCAAGTGCTGCATTCCTACAGAGCGTGCCCAAGCTCAGGCTTGTTTTCTTGTCATTGAAAGCTACTATATTGGAGCTTCCATGTTTATCTCATGGTTTGGTGTGACTCCTACATCTACATGGCTGTTCTAGGTCTTATTTATTCTACACTCTTTTACCTAAAAGAATCCCAGTAAAGTTTGAATGATACGTCATCCTTAAGGTTCTTCTGCAATCTGTCAGAATAATTTTGAATTCTCCCTGATAGTCGAATGAGGTGATATCCTTTCATCCATAAAACATAAGCCACTCACTGTGGTTGGTGCTATCATCCCAACTTGATACAAGAGGAAATTGAGGCCCAGGAAGTTTAAGTAAATTGCTACAGCTGCATATCTAAAAGGTGACAAAGTTTAATTTTTTAATGTAGTATGTCTGACTGCAGAACTTAGGACCTTCCTACTCTATCTTGCGGTAACAGTATCTCTGACATGCCCATTCTGTATTTCAACCATTTTCCCAGGTCTCAGAACTAATGATCTGAGGACATCTTTTCTTTTGTATGCCGTATCTAATCAGTCATCGGGTCCTATTCATTTTCCCATCATGCTTTCACTTTGCATCTAGTTCTTTTTTGCTGCCAACATCAAACTCAGGCCCTGTCTGGTTTACCTGTTGTCTATTTTAGAACCTCCTAATTTGTCTCTTAGTTGGCCTCTCTCTTCACTGATCACTTGTGCTTCTAAGGCAACTTTTCATCCTGTGGGTCCCCTCTCCCATCGCTCCCTTGCCTTCTCATTATCTAAGGAAGTGTTAGTGACAATTGCATCCCCTCAGAATTCATTGTTGAAGCCCTAAGCCCCAATGTGACTGTGTCTGGAGATGGGGCCTTTAAGGAGGTCATTAAGGCTAAATGCGGACATAAGAGTAGGGTCCTAATCTAGTATCAGTAATGTTCTTACAAGAAGAGAAAGAGACAGACATGGTCACACACCGAGGAAAGGTCATGGGAGGATACATCACGCAGGTGACAGCCTGCAGGCCAAAGGGAGAATCTTTAGGAGAAACCAAACCTGCCAGCAAGGTGTCAACACCTTGCTCTTGGTCTTCCAGCCTCTATTACTGTGAGAAATACATTTCTATTGTTTAAGCTGCCCAGTCTGTGGTGTTTTGTTATGGCGGCCCCAGCCAACGAATGCAGGAAGAAAGTGTGAGTTCCTCATCCAGACCCCGACAATTTGATTCTTACTTTCTTTTCACCTCACTCTTAAAAGTGCTTCCCATTCTGAAGAAATCTCTCAACACAGTTCCTTCTTCCCCAGGCTTTTGTTTCTTCCTCTCCTGGTTTTATTTATCTAGATCCTATCTGTCTTTTAGGAATGAAGTCTAGTCTCGCTCCTGTGTCCTGACTGTGAACTCCTTATGGGGACTCCATCTCCAAAGTGGTATCTCCTGAATGACCTCATGTGGTGTCTGGCTCAGATGCCTAACTAGTATCTATTGATTGAGTCATTAATTTATCTAGATTATCGTGATCTTTCTGAGAGCTGCTCTTTTATTGCAATCCCCTGGCTCTTTTGTAGAACCCACAATTTTAAAGTAGGGTAGCCTGGATGATGACAACAGCGTTGCCTTCTTAGAAGTGTAGGCTCATCCAAAGAAAATTTACTACAACCCCCAATACTCAGAAACTGTGGAACTGTGAAACAAATTCCTTCCCAATAATGGACCTTTCTGCCATAATTTTTTATTTTCCAGCTAACACTGGGGTACTAGCCCATAGCAACAAGTAACGGTAAACACACATACACACACACGTCCGCCCTTCACAACATGGCAAAAGACAATCGGCAACAATCTCCGATGTCATATCTAAAAGGGCACATGGTACCTAAGCCTCATTTATGTTTTTAGCTCTGCTGTCACTTAAACATTTAGTTTCTGGGGAAAAAAATTATTTTGGGCAAAGGGGAGAGGATCTTTTCTTCTTTTTCAATTTTCGGGTTAAAATGATAGACCTTTCACTCATCTCTCCAGGTTCTGTGATCATCTGCTGTTAAAGACTAGAAATGAAGCTTCCCTTCCATCTTTCTTTTCCAGCTGAAACCCAAAGGCTTAAGAATACCCACCAGCTGGTCTAAGGTGTGGGTAGTTAAGGAAGTTGTTTAGAAGCTTGTTAAGTCTTTCCTCAAAGGCAGAGAATAAAATGTGCTTTCCACTCCTCAGCCTTAACAAAGAAACCCAGCCATTAACATAGGAAAGCCTCTTGTTTGCATTTTTTAACAGCTGACATTTGTACCTTTTGGAGGAAAGTGAAGGGCATCTCATTGCTTCCTTGTTTAAATCAGCCTGGAAATAATGGGGACGATAGGGAAGCAGGGCTAATTTCCTTTGTCTCCTATTCAGCAGATAATGGTGGTCTGTGTGGGGTGTTAAAGGCCAGGCGGCAGCAGGGACCTAGAGATGACTTCATTCTTCTGAGGTTCATCAAAGGCTCCTGTCAGTCAAACTCACGCTGGGAGACTGGGGGATGGCCATCTGGTTCCTTGTTCTTCAGAGAGGAGAAAGGAGAGCGAGGAGGTGAAAAATCCCACTGTCAGTTCTGAGCCAGGTAGAAGGGTGATGCACTTGGAGGTGGGTCTAGCAACTCTGACACACAGATCAGAAAAGAAATCAATGTCGGTGTGTGTGTGTGAGAGAGAGACACACACACACACACACAGAGACAGAGACAGAGGGACAAGCAGAGAGACAGAGGCAGACACAAAGAGGTATGACAGCCGGGCCACTGGGAAGAGGAGGAGAGGCAGGGAGGCTGGGATGGAGAGTCTTATTTAAGCCAGTGTGATCATCTTGAATGGATTTTAAGTGGAAAGACTGAAGGTCACTCATGCTGCTCAGGGCGCAGAGAAGCCTCAGAATTGTGTCCCTGGCTGTGGGGAGGAAGGGAGTAAGTGGCTCACAGCGGGGAGCTGATTTAATTTAAAGCACAATGTTTCTGTTCTGAAGCCCGACTTCTTTCATCCTAACCCTGTTGATTACAAGCACTAACAAGGTCTTACAAGAGCGCTACCAGGACATCTTCACCCCCACCCCTCACCCCAGCTCACTTCTGGCCATCTAGGATTTCCTGGGGCCACCTAGCAGGGTCTCCCCACAGGGCAGCCTTCTGTGATCTGGAAGCTCCTGTCCTCCGGGCACCCAGGTTTGGGTCTGTATTAATGTGGGAATTCCTACCAGTAGCTGCAATTTACACAGCCATGGGAACACATTTTTACTCCGGGCTGTTACAAGTGTTGAAGCAAGGAGGTTTTAACATTTCAGAGATCTTTAAGGACAGAGGCTGACGCACCTTCCTTCCCTCCTTCCTTCCCTCCTTCCTTCCCTCCTTCCCTCCTACCTTCCTTCCCTCCTTCCTCCCTTCCTCCCTTCCTCCCTTCCCTCCTTTCCCTCCTTCCTCCCTTCCTCCCTTCCTTCCTATTCTGATAAAATACACACAACATAATTTTTTTTTTTTTTGCCATTTCAACCATTTTTAAGTGTACAGTGAGGTGGCATTAAGTACATTCTCTTTGCTGTGCAACCATCCACCACCATCTGTCTCCGGATCTCTTTTCATCTTCCCCGACTGAGGCTCTATTTCCATTAAACACTAACTCTGCATTCCCCCTTCTCCCCAGACCTTGGCACCCGCCATTCTACTTTCTGTCTCAGTGAATTTAATGGCTGTAAGTACCTCATATGAGAAGATCCACACAGTATTCCTCCTTTCATGACTGGCTTATTTCACTCAGCGTGTTGTCAGGGTTCATCCATGTTGTAGCATGTGTCAGAATGTCCTTCCTTTTGAACAATATTCCATTGTCTGGATAGACCACATTTTGTCCATTCATCCACCAGGACAGTTGGGTTATTTCCACAAAGACTTTTTTCTTACATTGTACTGTTCTCACATGGCTGTCCCCTCCTTGCATGCTTAGCCTCAAATGAAGCCAATGCCCTGCGAATACGATTTGTTTTGTGGACCTTAATAAGGGGAACGAAGAGAGGCTTATCAGGTCAATCCTTTAGCTGGGGTCAACCTATGTCTCACCTTACTCGAGGGTGCACTTTCCTGTCACGAAAATGGGGCTGTACTTGCGGTTGGTTTTCTGGCTCTTTAAAGTGGGAAGGGGCTTTGATCCAAACAGAGCATGGAGGAAAATTAAAAAGATGGGTGAAGAGGGAATAATCCTGCTCTATAAAAAATAAAAACAAAATACGCTCTTATTATAGAGACTTCTAAAACCCACAGAAGTGGAAAGACTCATCTGAGGAACTTCCCATGAACTGCTCTGCTCGTGGAATCAGTCATTAACACATGACCAATATTTTTTCATCCATATCCCTCATACTTCGTCCCCCATCCCAGATTGGTGTTCTTTCCCTAACTTTTTACTTTAAAACATTCAGACCTACAGAGAAATTTTCAAGAAAAGTGTGAAGAGCAGCTATATGTCTTTACCTTCACCTAGAATCACCAGTTGTTCACATTTTGCTTTACATCTATCAACCATCTTTACATTTTTTGTCTTAAACCATTTGAAATTATTTGCACTCCTTGTGACCCTTTATCTATTAATACTTCAGCATCCACCTGACAACAAGGGCATTCCCCTGCATAACCACAATCCATATCAGGGCATTTAAAATTTATGCCATGATTACCTGATAAAAAAAATAATCTGTGCTGTTTCCCCCAACTGTCTCAATAGATGCCGTTATAGCTTGATTTTCCCTTTAGGAAATTCCATAGGGAAATACGCATGACATTTTGTTATTTCTCTCTAGTCTCTCTTAGGCTCCCATGCCTTTTTGTCTTAGATGCCAAAAAGACATTGGCGTGAAGGTCGTGCAAATATGTGGCTCAGTGTCTAAGATGGTGAGAAAGAGGATTATAACTGTTTCTGAATCTGGTGTCGTCATGGACTCATAAATGTTTACATTGACGTTAGCGGTGCAGAAAAACTGGGGAGTCATCAATGTCTAGAACTGTTTGACAACCAAATGCCTCCTGAGGTATTTTCAAAGAGCAGGAATGATAAGACATTATTACCTAGTTTCAATAAGTTAGTCACACATGGAGAAGCTTTTCCTTTTCCTGTTTCTGAATGAAAGGCAGGGCTGCCTTTGTCCCTGCAGGGAGCTTATTCTAATATGAGTGTCCATATATTTTTGAACGTCCACTAATTAAATCTTGTAAAGCTTTCAAGAGTTAGGACATCTCTCACTTATATGCAAAGGAACTGAACACTGAGGCAGCTAGAGTGTAAGATACCTCAACAGGGATTGTCTCGGATTTGTTGAATACTTCCCAGGACCTCATAATCTATTTGAGGGCCCTTAGCTAGTACTGTCAGTCTGTTAATGTGCCCAGACTCAAACCAGTGAGGAAGCAAAATGGTTCCTAGTTGTATGTTTTGGAGTGTTACGGCTGGTAACGATTCTGGACACGGCAGAATCCTGTTACCATGTAAGGGTGTATTGCTTTTGTACGTAATGTTATTTATAATTTTTAAGAGTCAGAAACATCCTTCTATTAAAATGCTCACTTAAATCTTTACAAAGGCCACATAGACATCTTTAAAAACCATCTAAAAAGATAATAAAAAAATTTAAGTTTGGCTTTCTGGAAGGAAAAATAACATATCAGCTAGAACACAGACTTGCCTATTATAAGGTAATGGACAATGTTCCTCTGATCTTTGCTCCCACAGTTTAATTAATAATGGAAGAGGATTAGCCTATAATACTTGTAAGATGAAGCCTGGCATTTTAAAGTTTTATCTACCGTGTTTGTGTTGGGTGGTTTTGTGGGAACCAAAAAGAAAAATGTTCTGTTCAAATTTGTTTCACTTAGCAGATGAGAAAGTCTTGCTGAAGCCTGTCAGCTGGAATGTTAAAAAAAATAATAAAATAAAATAAAATAAAATACACCCCCTCCTTTTATTTTTCAATTCCACCACCACAGACCGGAGGTGTTACTTTAAAGGACACCTACCTAGGTAGCCAGCATTTTAGACAAGGGCCTGAGGACTCTTGCCACCATATGGCTTTCAAACAAACAAGACAGTGAGTCTGTGGGACACTGAGGTCATGAAGTGACTCCTAACCAGTGCGGCCAGGAAAAACCCATATGGCTGGCAGACAAATGAGGAAAACTCATCTTCCCATGAGCTCTCAGAAGGCCCCTGCTTGTGGAGGGTCAGACCCAGCACAACAGTCTGGGAGAAGCGAGAGGCAGGGATCAAGAGAATATGAACTGAATTATTTACAAACATCATGGACCTCGATGTCTTTCTGGTTTGCTTTTTAAATTTTATTTATTTCAACAAGGTTTGCTTAACTAAGCCATGAAGCACCTCGAGTGGTTTCGTTTCCCATGTGCTTTGAACTGACATTGTCAGTCTTTCTGTCCCTATGCCTCTTCTTGCAAAGCTATTGGGGGGTGGGGGTGGGGAAGGTGCCTTCATTCCACCTGATGTGTCTTGGGAAATCAAAATAGTTTTATACAGGTTTCTCTAACTAACTGCAACATTTTTTGGCTTCTGGGGTTCATTTTAAGATGAATGTGGCAGACGTCTTCATATTTATGCTGGTTTGGTTGACAGATCTTCTAGTAGGAGGAAGGTTGAGAAGAGCTGGGTATTTGGCAAATATAGAGAATATGGTGGGGGCAGGGAGTGAATTCCCTCTAAAGAGTTGGGAGGTCGGTCTCTATCTTGACCTTTATCTGTTTGGGATTATTTTATCCCCTGGCAATGCTATAGCTAAATCCAAGAAGCACACCCCCAGGCCTTCATTCCATGTAAGCTTCAGCCTTACCCTCTCCACCAAAAGAAAACTCAGAGAAATGTGTTTCTTCATAACTTATTTCTCTTCTGCAGTAAAATTTTATCTGTTCCAGGTTCCATTCTTCTCATCCAGGAATTACATTGGAAAATAATAACAGTAAATAATTATTGAATCAACAATTTCCAATAAGGTACTGATGGACTAGGAATAGATCAGAAGCTTGTATGTCCAGAATTTTTAAACTTTAATGGGACTAGACGAGATACAATAGATACTATATTTTATATTAAAGACATGAGTGGTTTAGCAATGAAAACATGGGGGGGGGGGAAACGTGTGTAAGGCAGTCACCCAGACATTAAGGAACTCAAAATCGCACTAAGCAGCTGCCATGGGGTCCCAAGACCATGCTTTTCTAGCACCAGTTTGGATCTTAGTGTCCAAGGCCAAGCTCATCATATAGGTGATATGTGTCCAGCTGTGAAGGTTGAAGCCATTACAGTGGAATGTGATGTGGGTCATTACCATGCTCTTCTCGGACATTAGGGGCCCTCCAGCTTTATTCCTGAGAGTCCTATCCTTACACTACATTGAATACCATGGCTCTTTATCCTAATGGTGGGGATTAGTAGGATAATCAGCATAATTGAACCATTCTGATCCTGGGCATCATGTCTCAAGGGGGATCTAGGGCTCAATATTCTATTATATCTGGTTTTTAGTCGTCATCCAGATAGATAGCCTGGGGCTAGGCCAAAGCTGAGCATCTAAACATGGCAGCACATGATTGCAAGGGCAGGCAAATAGAAATGTGAGCTAACAGTAAGTCTCAAATTTCAAGGTATGGCGGAAAGGTAGATATCACTGTACAAAGCCCACTTCAAGTCCACCATCTAGAGAAGCCAGTAATCAGGCAAAAGAAGAGCCATGGAAGGCTCAGAGGGAAGGTCTGGGAGGGCAGATGCCTTAAAGAAGTATAATAAACTCAGTAATTAGGAAACTGAATAAAAGGATAAAATCACTGGGGGACCTAGAGGAGATACAGAAACCCAATTTTGGAGAGGTGTAACTACAGAATTTGGGATGGGACCAGCAAGATAGATTTGACACAGCTAACCCAGGAGATCTTACCTCCTGCTTTCCTTAAGACTGGTCCAGGAATTTTGAAGTGTGGTGTGTGTGTGTGTGTGTGTGTGTGTGTGTGTGTGTGTGTGTGTGTGGTGTGAGCGTTTCCAGTCAAAAACCTCAGTTGGTACGTTAGAAGCAAAGGAAGATTGGTATGATATGGATACATATGGTGCCTATTATAGAATCCAAACACATTTATTTGGGGATTAGGATTTTGTGCCCCATGTCCCGCTTTAGAGATGGGGTCTGGCTTTGCAGAATCCCAGAAATCAGAGCTAATGGGTGAGAAATAGGCTCTGTGCTATGGGCCCCCTCTAATAAGCAATGTGTCCGATCTCAAGTCCCTGTCTCCTCTTTCTGGACTAGGGATTAGGTGACTTTTCGGAGCCTAGAAGGAATGGCCTCATCAGATGAATCTGCCTTCGATAATTCAGGAAACAGGTTTGTCAGACTGAGCTTTTCTGTGAGTTGGTCCTTCCTGCCTCATGAGAGGTGAGTCCTATGAAGCAGAAAGGATCTGGAGAATCAGCAGTTCCTTTGGTTTCCAAGAAATGTCTCCACCCTTCAGTTGGTTCCGAAAATAACAGTCTGTTTCACTTGAAAAGGGAATGCATGCTGAGTTCTCTTCTCAGCTTATAAATTATGCTGTATTAACACTGGCAATGGTTTCGTTTTTGCTGTGTAAACATGAGGGAGCACAGAATGGGAAGGGGGTTGGAAAGGCCGGCTGCCAGGCCCCAGCAGAGACGCGTGAGCAGCTCTTCGAATGTTGGACGGTGTTCATGCTAACATGAAGCGTGGGTCCCCCAACACCTGTCTCCAACAGTCAGGCCTCTTTTTTTTATTAAGAATACCTTTGCCACCTAGGTTGGTTTAGTGCTAAGTGAAGTACATCCTTAAATAAATGCTGTGATTGAAATAGCTCTGAGAAGGTGCTTCTTTGCAAAAATGTCCCAGGGCTGGCCACTGGGTCTGAGATTCTATCATAGGTTCATTTGTTGAGGTTATGATGTAATATTCTAAAAGTACTCTCATCAACCATAAACACTCTATAGATGGTATCACATATTTATTTCACTAATTCTTTTATTGAGCCAGCAAACACTTATAAATCGTCTGTTATACTCAAGGCACCATGGTCCCAAAGTAGTTTCCATTGCCATGATTGGCATGAACAAATTCATCAATGATGCCAGTCAACTGACTTGGTGAGTGCAACGCAGGGCAACTAAATGTCGAGTGAAGGCTGAGGTCCAGGGAAGACCCTCTAGCAAGATCGATCCTAGGCAGCTCGGCAGGGAATGAAGGTGATGCTGGGCTGAAGGGAAGGAGCCCAGATATCACAAGGCAGGAAAGGACAATAGAGGATGGACAATGGAAGACAAAACCATCTAAAGTATGAAGTTTTTTAGAAGTTTCTCCAGGGCAGTACTTTTCAATCTTTTAAAAGGTGGAACGCTACTAGTTATGGTTTCTGCTGCAGGTGACTGAAAATCCAATTCAACGAATAGACTTAAAGGATAGGGAAATCATCACCTATGTGTGAAGACTGCCAGATGTAAGAGTGAGCTTTAGGGGTGGTTGAATCAGTTGTTCAATAATTTCATAAAGGACCTGGTTCTTTCATTCTCTCTATGCTACCAATTCCAGTGTTATTTGATCCCACTGGTGATTCCTCAGTGGTCATGAGATGGTTACAAGCACACCCTGGCTCCAATTCTGCCTTGTTCACACCTGGTGGGAGAAAGAATTTCTCTCCTAACATGGAATTAAGTTCCCTCCCTTTGGTCTCAATGACCCACCAGATTCACATGCCTACAGAGGAATGGCATCCACCGATTGGGTTGTGCCTAAGTCCATGAACCAATCAGTAAAAGGGACTTTGAGATTGTGTGATTGGCTTGAGGGCTAATCAGAAACTAGAAATTTCTAATAGTTCAGAATGAGGGACCAGTAGAAAATGGGATGACTGATTTAGGAAGTCAACCACAAATGTCCATACCGCAATTAGTGAAGCTGCTGTGATTGAGGTAGGAGTGGAGGGCACAGACTTACCCCTCCCCTCACTCACCTCTACCTTTCACTCCCCCTTACACTTCAAACATGACTTTGTACTTTGTAGGAGATTGTAGGATTCCAGTTTGAAACCACTGGAAGAGCAAGGGCAGCATCAACCCAAGGAATCATTTGGATGTGAACACTGGGTAATTTCCTTCTCCAAGGGCTTAGAAATTCTGACCTTACATCGAAAGCACCAGATGATCCTTTAGCTTTAGTCTGTCGTATAAACTCTCTCTTGTCTGTAGGAGGAGAAGTAACCCCAGTGGTTAGGTTGTTCCCAGTGAAGAATAATGGTTAGGAAGTTCCTGGCCCAAACAAAGAGAAACAACACTGAATTCCATGATTAATAATTTCCTTAAAAAATAAAGTCCTATAAGAATCCAAAGTAGGATTGCCTTGTGGTTCAGTCAATTATGCATCTGACTCTTGATTTCTGCTCAGGTCCTGACCTCAGGGCCATGAGATCGAGCCCAGTGTTGGGCTCCATGCCTAGTGTGGAACCTGCTTGAGATTCTCCCTCTCCCTCTGCCCTTGCCCCCCACTCACGCTCTCTCTCTAAAAAAATAAAAAGAAAAAAAGAATCCAAAGTAGAATCTTATGTTTATCTAAGAATATTCTATCCTTCATGTGCACTATTAGGAAGATTTTTAGTTTGATTTTTTTTTTAATGTTTAAATTGGCCAAAGGAATTAAAGGAGAAAAATGATTTGGATGTTGATTCTGACATACTTGTTTAAAAAAAAAGTTTTATTTCTTTGAAATCATATTTTATAAGTGCAGGCATGGCTTTCAATATCCCAAAGCACATGTATTAGCACCTGCAAAAAGCACCACCTGAACCAACAGGAGCCATCGAGGAGGTCCCAGGAAATTGTGAACTACGTGCTGATACTGTCATGGTGAACTTTACACCAGGGACTATGCTTGTTTCTTTTTTACATTTTGAGAAATCTCTCAGGAACTTTGGTTGACCATCACGATGAATGAAATAACTTGTTGTCTATTCTAACGCCATAATTCAATGCTTCTCTTCTCCTGCCTGTATATTCTCTTTGCACAACCTAACAATAGTGTTTGTCCTAGATGGTACGTTCTGATGGGAGAGATGTCCTGCTGGCCATCCACCTCTTTGCTCTCCAGTGTGTTCCATGCCCTTTCCCCTGGACCACTGGGGCAGAACCCTGCACAGACATTCCCCCGACTCCTGGGCCAACTTGCTTCGAGGTAAGTTCTAAAACAGAAGGCACTGATGGGAGGATGTAGGGTCAGAAGGAAGGAGATACCGGATTATTCCCATTTCTCTCTGCCTTGTAAGGTCTCTTTTGTGGCTGACCAGTGGCATCAGCTTCCACTAGTCCCTGCCTCCCTCAGAGTTCCCAGCTGCTACCAGGCACAGCTGCTACAATTCCAGCTCCCCAGGTTACGAAATCTGACATACTTGGCTGAATGATGAGATTGATTTCTTGGGAATCCTGTTTTAGAAGAGCACTGGTGGATCTCAGCTGTGACCTCCCAGTGCACACGTGTTGGCACCTACCATCAACACTGAGGCCCCAGCAACACCATCTCTTCTCCTGTCCCTCTACTCTAGCCCTAAGCGTGGTAAGAACTTTCTGTAGTGGCTGCTCACCTTCCTTCCTCCCCGTTGCTCCCCCCGTTGTTACCACTGTTACATTCCCCCTGTGGAATTACCTGGCCTACGTCTTGTTTTTGTAGTTGGAGCCTAACTAATACTGTAGGAAAATACTCCTTGTTCTGATAAGAAGTGTTTTTGATACACCCACCATGCCACTGCATAGGACTACAAATGATGATGACATTCCTTTGAAAGCTCATGCTAAAGTCCTTCTATTTTCCTTTGTCTCTTTTATGAGAAATTCAAAATTTCCATCTGCAGATTATATATTTTGCATTGATACTTGTCCACACGTTTGAGTGGGAAGCAAGTTTTTAAGAAGTTGAAGCTCTCAGTGTATCAAGTAAGAACACAGGCTGTCAAAGTGGCAGAAACAATAGTGCGTGGAGTCCTTCCTGTCACCTCATTTCATCTCTGCGCCACTGTCTTTCAGATTTCATGTTAAGTGGCTTACGGGCTTTTCACTGTCGGTAATGCCAGAGGAATCTTTTTAATCCAATTTAAAGTTGATAAAGCTGAATAAACACACTATGTCCCAAATTGTCAGATATCTCCCAGGTTCCTCATCTAAAACACTGGTGCACATTAAAAGGCATGCATAACTTGTAGTTTTTGACCAAAGATCGGTTGGACTAAAGGGCCGCTGAGAGTGAATCCTGCTTGAGTAAGTCTGCAGCTTTGGTTGAAAATCCCCAGAGGGGTCTCAAGTCCAATTACATGGAAGCCAGAAGCAGACATCTCCCACAGGATGGGAAATGCTTTGGGGTCAGCCATCTTGAACACAAAGGTGGGATGGCTGAGTGCTTGTCTGAGTTAATTACCAGTTAAATCATTGGGTGGGATTAGCAGAATATGCATAACTCAGGTGGGTCTTCATTTGCACATAATGACTTTGGTCTTTTCCATAGCAAATGCTGAAATGTGCTCTAAGGAGAAAGAAAAACATCCATAATTACTGTTTTTTAATGCAGCAGACAGAATAACTAGCTGTAATTTTTTTAGAGAAGGAGTTCAAGTTTTCCGTTTTTGCTTCTAAGCACTCAAGAAAAGCTCACACTGGACAATTTTGCATAGTGCTGCTGATAAAACAACAACAACAACAAAAGAGCCAAGGTTGGTGGGGTATAGAAAGGATTCCCTACTCCTTGCTCAAGAAACAAAGAAAGAAAGAAAAAGAAAGGAAAGAAAGAAAGAAAGAAAGAAAGAAAGAAAGAAAGAAAGAAAGAAA